>NC_135658.1:91825514-92155514 GCF_964188315.1 Podarcis muralis
GTCCAGGATCGGTCCTGAAGGAGCGTCTCCACCCCCATTGTTCTGCCTGGACACTGAGGTCCAGCACCAAGGGCCTTCTGGTGGTTCCCTCACTGTGAGAAGCCAAGTTACAGGGAGCTAGGCAGAGGGCCTTCTCAGTAGTGGCACCCGCCCTGTGGAACACCCTCCCACCAGATGTCAAAGAGAAAAACAACTACCAGACTTTTAGAAGACATCTTTAAGACATCTGAAGGCAGTCTTGTTTAGGGAAGCTTTTAATGTTTAATAGATTATTGTATTTTAATAGTCTGTTGGAAGCTGCCCAGAGTGGCTTGGGAAACCCAGCCAGATGGGCGGGGTATAAATAATAAATTGTTGTTGTTGTTGTTGTTGTTGCAAAATTGCATACAAAATTATGAGAAATTCACAGACGGATTTTCATGAGGATTTCCCCAACCCATTACAAACTGATGTAGAAATGGGGGGCGGGGGGAGAGAGAGATAAACTGAGAGAAAGCAAAATTGACAGATTCACCCATTCTTAAGCACAGGAGGCAGGTAGCTACCACCAAAATCACAGATCGCTGTCCCCCTCACCCCATTGATAGAATCTAAAAACACACGGTGAGTTGTGATTATAGCTAGCCCTCCTCGGATGTTGTTGCTGATAATTTCCTGATCATTCAATGAATGTGGATGGGGGTGGGAATGCTCTTCTCCAATCCATACATATTTGTTGACTGCTTCTGCAGGAGATCTGTGCTATAGTGTGGTGAAGTGGTAGCAAGGCAAGGCACATTTTTTAAAAAATATAGAAACAGTCTTGCTAGGGAGGCTATTGGCAAAACCTATTTGGTATTTCACAACCGTCTGACTTGTTGCAGGACCTTAGCCAGACCTAGCAGAGTACACGCAGAATCCACAGAAGTAATTGGCAGCTTGGCTGCAGACAGGATAGACCAAGCAGGAACCAGGAACTTGTAGTTAGGTGTTTATTATATACAGCGGACTATTTACAGGAACAGAACACGGATCTTTAGCTAGCTCTTTCTGACATGACTCACAACTCCTACACTCACTGACACACTGAACCATTGACCACTGAACTCTGAACTAACACATTCCAGTTAGTAGGCCATTAACTATCATTCATTTGAGAGAGCTTGACCAATCAGGGAGCTGTCTCTACGTCTCCGTTATCACCAGGCAGACTTACTCCTTCACATGACCTTCTGGCTATCTGCCAAACCTTAATTGACTCTGTGTGAGTAGCTGCACGTACACAGTTTCCCAACTTGCCATAGGAGAGTTTGTTTGAGGAACTGTTCCTTCACAGAGCAGCAACTGTGTGTTCATTGGTGGGATGACATTTAAAAGCAAAACAGATTAAAGCAAAGACCATGTATACAGTGCAGGGTATCACACCATAAGAAAGTTGTTCAGAGTTGAGCAACTGCCCCTCTAGCATCACAGAAGGCAGAACCGGCAAGAACCGCAGTATAGGTAGTTCCAGGTTTCACTATACGTTACAGCATCCCAAGTTTTTGAGGTTAGCTCTAGACTTCACTTGGAAGTTCAGTTACTGCACTTCAACCCTCTCAATTGCCTTTCTTCAAAGTTTCCAAGCAACAATGGGCCCATACTGAGCATTTTTCAGCAAAGGTTGAATCACTGCTTCTTTCGAGACATTTGGGGCCATGCCTTCCTGCAAGGATGCATTGATCACACCCTGGATCAGAGCTTTTTTCCCCAGCCAGAACTCAACGGAACTCAATTCTGGCACTTCTCAGCTGGGTTCAAGCACCTCTCAACTGGGCACGATTGCCATTCTAAGAGAACGAGGGAGGTGTTCATGGTGAGTTATGGCATCTCTTTTTCTAGAAAAATAGCACTGCCCTGGATCCACGTAGTTATACTCTTTCTGCAAGCTTTAATCAGTCAAGAGGAACAAAGGTTCAAAGAATACATGACTGGTTGCCTCTTTGCCAAGTGGACAAGGTGCTTCTAGGTCAACAGAATAAAAGGGAGAAGGGAAGCTGGATTATGGGTTGCCCTTAAAGGGCTACTGCATGCCTTCATTCATTTTGCCTAAATCAACATACAGGAGAAATAGTCATACAGTCACCGAGAGAAGAAAAAGATTAGCATGTTTATCATTTCAGACTCTCTTAGTATGCATTAAAGATTGCACTTGAAAATAAATAAAATAAGTCTGTTCTTTTTGACGTACTATAGGGAAAGAATTTCAGATTCAAAGCTTTCCCATTTGTTTTGCCTGACATAAATTATATATATTTTCCAGCTCAAAGATCCAGTAAATATGGCAAAAAAAGTTTCAAAAGTATAGATATTGAATTTTTGATGAATCCATTGAGATTTCTTTCTTCTTCTTCTTTTTTGGCTTATTGATAGTTTCTTTTTGCAGCAGCAGCTATTCCTAGATTAAGAATTCATCTTGGCCTAGTTAATTAGAGATATCCTATTTTTATCTAGTTAGTCCTAGATTTCTCATTGGTATTGCATCAAGAAGCCTACATAAATATTTTTTATATGTCAACATTAACCTACTTTCCAGTACCTTTATTTCCCAAACACATTCAAAATTACTAGTAAATGTTGATTGCTGTGTTGGCATGGCAGCTTTGTTACAGAAGGATGCTATTCTAAATATTTTTCATGCTTGCTAATTTTGCATTCATCTAACACCTGGGTCATGAACGAATGCCTCTTTCCATATGACACAGCACAGAAATTGTAGTCATGGCAGATGACCTTTTTACATCTCATCCCAAGAATATCTGATAGGGCTTTTTCAGTTGTCGCATCCACTTAGTAGAACATCGTACCCTGGGAGATCAACATTGCCTCCTTAGCTTCCTTCTTGTGAGAATCACATAAAGAAGAAGAAGAAGAGTTCGGATTTGATATCCCGTCTTATCACTACCCAAAAGAGTCTCAAAGCGGCTAACATTCTCCTTTCCCTTCCTCCCCCACAACAAACACTCTGTGAGGTGAGTGGGGCTGAGAGACCTCAGAGAAGTGTGACTGGCCCAAGGTCACCCAGCAGCTGCATGTGGAGGAGCGGAGACGCAAACCCGGTTCACCAGATTACGAGTCTACCACTCTTAACCACTGCACCACACTGGCTCTCAGCGTGGCATCACCCATTAAAAATGGGGCTGCAAGTTTGCAGCACTGACTCCATCCTTGAGGCTTTGCAGCTCCTTGACCCCAGCCCCAACATCCACATGTAAATTGCGGGTGTCCATAGGGAAAAACCGATGTGCATGGTTAGGGTTTGTATGCAGGCTGGAAGTTTGCACTGTCAGGGTTCAGACTTGCATGAAAGGCTACATGCATAGGCTTTCCCCTACAAACATTCAGGTCCAATAGATGGACATTAGCAATGGGGCTAAGAAGCTGTGCAAACCTCAGGGGCGGGGGCAGGGTGGGGCCTCAGATGCCTTATCTACATGTGATGCCCTTTCGTGTGATCCATGCATGTTTGGTCTGTGATGCTATTTTTATTTTATTTTGACTAGGGACGTGGGTGGCGCTGTGGTCTAAACCACTGAGCCTCTTGGGCTTGCCGATCAGAAGGTCGGTGGTTCGAATCCCTGTGAGCTCCTGTTGCTCTGCCCCAGCTCCCGCCAACCTAGCAGTTCAAAAGCATACCAGTGCAAGTAGATAAATAGGTACCGCTGTGGTGGGAAGGTAAACAGCATTTCCGTGTGCTCTGGTTTCCGTCATGGTGTCCCATTGTGCCAGAAGTGGTTTAGTCATGCTGGCCACATGAACCAGAAAGTTGACTGTGGACAAAGGGCAGCTCCCTTGGCCTGAAAGCAAAATGAGCACTACAATTCCATAGTCGCCTTTGACTGAACTTAACCGTCCAGGGGTCCTTTACCTTGTTTACCTTTGCTATTTCATATTTATATGGATAATAAATTGTAATTTGGTGGTATTCCCTTATTTCAGTGGGGCTTGTTAAAAACTTTGCTGTTTTCTACAAACTACTTTACTATACACTGTGCTATTTCAGTTCCCTATACGGGTCAGTATCCATTAGGGTCCTTTTTTAAAATAGGTGCTATTTATGTGGGGAATTTTTTAAGTATATAAAGCATTAATCTGCTGTCTGTCATAATATTTGAAAGCCTTGGAATTATTAATGATCTTGTTACCAGACAGTTAGTATGTTCATGCATAATGCCTGTTTAATAGGAAGTGTATGTCTGGGATCAAAAAAGGTTCAATTCATTTTAGGCAGTGATGAAGATAAAAATTGCTAATGCAATATTATAAGAGCCTGAGAAAATTAAGGGGGCCTTAGAGGCAATAGGAACTCTATATGCAATGCTGTTCGGGCTTCAGTTAAGTATTGTAAAAAATGATGAGTTGTCAGCATAAGTTCTCAACATTGAACTGACATGTGGTGCCTCAATCCTTTTTTACAGGGTTGGTGATATTCCTAAATCAATTACAAAAGTAGCAGTGATGTGCTGAATCCCATCACTGTTCATGGCTATATGTTTTGCCCCAGGAAAATGGATTGGCTAAGCCAGCCCACATGTTTCTGCAATGTGTTACACCTTGAATGATGGAAACTGCTGCCATTTTCAAACTGTTCTGTACTCCTGACATCAGTTTTGGAGCTGAACAAATCTCTTCTTTTGGTTTTGGCTGAATTAATTATCACGAGCTGGGCAAGCCTTTATGAGTATCAATTTAAAATGGAGATAAAATTTATTGATCCTAGTTCATGAGATTCCTTACTGTATTTCAAAAATGCTACAATGTGGATGTGTTCCTTATCATTCCACTGAGCAGCTGTAAACAGCTGAGAAGACATTATTTACAGCAGAAAAGGACCAAGTGAGAGAAAGAGCTTTCTATCTGCTATCCAACTCCCCCGAGATAATCTTTCTCTGCTGATCTTCTCAGCGCATGCTTAGCTTACTATGTCACTGTCCCTTCCATCTGCAGGTTTTTTCCGTGCTCACAGTTTACTCTGAAGTGTTAGAATGTTTGAAAACATTCCATGACATCACAGTAGCTCTACCAATGACAAGGGGAGAATTCTTTTTTTAAGAAACTGGCTAAATTATCAGGCGGTTTATCTGCATGTAACCTTAATGCTGCTACAGATCCATATAGTTCAATTATTTACAACATTCAGATGGGAATGTTCTCACCCTGAGATGATAATTTAAGCTGAACTTGTTTCCCAGAGCAGGATAGCAAACATAGCAAACACAGCTCAAAGCAAGTGCAAATCAGCTAACTGATTGTTGTAATCATGTCACAAGTTTTTGAAGAATGCACTCCTCTATTTGTTGTGATATCACACCCTTTCTAAAGATTGTTATCTGAACTGCATAGACATGATAACATGTGAACAACTCTGACTGTCTGCCACGTTCAGTTATTATCTTCTTATCGTGCTGGTAATGTCCAATCGCTTCAGATTATTGCTTCATTAACAGCCCAGTGATACAAGAAATATTCGTGTTGTACCTTTAAAGACTCATGTACAACAGAGTCAAAAGGGAAAAATGCTGAGTACTTATTGCAAAGAAGAAAAAAAGAGCAACTTGGGGTATCTACCTTAGAATACATATTGCTGCCAACTTAGAGATACAGCACCAAGCTTGGCATTCACATTTGCTGATCAGGTGCTCAGTTACTGCTGTAACCCCGTCAACTGATAGGACACTCGTCTTTGCCACAAACAAGTGTTTGACGCTGCATGAATGCAAACAGTAATGGAATTCCCCTGCAGAACGTCCTTGCTCAACACAAGGAACTGAATAGAGGTGTCAGGGGTGGGGATTGAAAGTGTGTTCCTGCCCCCCACCCACAGTTCTAGCCAAGAATTCCAGCCAAATGCATATCCTGGAAATATAGCTGCTTAGTGTAGACCAACTGGTGGGAGTCCAAAGAATTTATGAAGAATTAACTAAAGCTAATTGAAAAAATTATAATAAATGGGAGGGGTGAATCACAGGAAGATCTAAAGAGAGCATCTAATAGGGAATTGCATGCCAAGGCCCCCGTGACTCACAGTTTCCTAATGGACAATAAAGACACGACACAATAAGGGAGCTGGGCATGTTTAGCCTGGAGAAGAGGAGGTTAAGGGGTGATATGATAGCCATGTTCAAATATATAAAAGGATGTCACATAGAGGAGGGAGAAAGGTTGTTTTCTGCTGCTCCAGAGAAGCGGACACGGAGCAATGGATCCAAACTACAAGAAAGAAGATTCCACCTAAACATTAGGAAGAACTTCCTGACAGTAAGAGCTGTTTGACAGTGGAATTTGCTGCCAAGGAGTGTGGTGGAGTCTCCTTCTTTGGAGGTCTTTAAGCAGAGGCTTGACAACCATATGTCAGGAGTGCTCTGATGGTGTTTCCTGCTTGGCAGGGGGTTGGACTCGATGGCCCTTGTGGTCTATTCCAACTCTATGATTCTATGATTCTAATTATTTTGGTTTGTGGGTTCAAATAGGCCACAACTTTATTGGTTACAGAGGTGAGCGATTTGGCTTAGGCATTGGGTGAGGCAAGGCTATATCACAACTCCAGCCCATCTGCTGGGAGTCCAGCTAAAGGTAAATCACCATGAGGGGGAGCTCTATGACTTACATCAAATAGGGGCACCCAAGGAGTCCCCATAGGGGTTATGACATGGCCCTAGCCCACATCCAGGCTTTGGACAGAATCCACCCCACTCCCCAGATCCCTTTAACAGGATACCCTTACTGAGGAGAAGCAGGCGAAGGGTACAACCTCCCCACCCTACAAAGGCTTACCCAATGTCTAACCTCACAAAGTTGTGATGATTGCCACCAGGTAGGTGAAAGCCAAATGGCTTGTGCCAATTTGCCAAGTGGAAAAATTCCTACCTGGCCCCAACAATATGGCGGCCGACAACTGTCCACAGCCAGGTCATATTATGATAATAATGCTAATACTACTAATAATATCTGCTTCTGTTGGTTTCCCACATTTATATGTAAGACAGTATACTGTATTTTTCGCTCTATAAGACGCACCAGACCACAAGACGCACCTAGTTTTTGGAGGAGGAAAACAAGAAAAAAAATATTCTGAATCTCAGAAGCCAGAACAGCAAGAGGGATCGCTGTGCAGTGAAAGCAGCAATCCCTCTTGCTGTTCTGGCTTCTGTGATAGCTGTGCAGCCTGCATTCACTCCATAAGATGCACACACATTCCCCCTTACTTTTTAGGAGGGAAAAAGTGAGTCATAGAGCAAAAAATATGGTAAGTTATGGATATTAGTAAACTTACTTGCTTACCAGAGAAACATTTTTCAGTTCCTGCCGGCCTCCACCTCATCCCCATGACCTCTACATTTTTCTTTGCTTCAATCCTTTCCCTTTTCCCCCACCCAACCCATCTTTCCTCCTTTCTATTCTTTCTTGTTGACCTTGGTTGCATTCACACAACAGTTTATTCAATTTTCATGACGTTTCCCAGTTAATTCCACCATATAGTGAAGCTTTTGTACAATGCAAAAGCCACATCAGAAACTTGGAATGTAGCACAGGTTTAGCACCCATTTCTACATTATTTGCAAACAGATCTTTTTCTAGAAGCAAATAAGTTACAGTATATTCACTATATAGTTGCACCTTGGAAGTTGAACGGAATCCGTTCCGGAACTCATTTGACTTCCAAAATGTTTGGAAATCAAAGTGTGGCTTCTGATTGGCTGCAGGAAGCTCCTGTTCGGCTTCCAAAAATCGTTCAAAAACCAGAACACTCACTTCCGGTTTTTGATCATTCGGGAACTGAAACATATGAGTTCCAAAGCATTCGGCAACCAAGGTTGTGAAAATGGAATAAACTGCTGCATGAATACAGTCTTTTTATTCAAGTTTTAAGCCATCAGTCTTGTTAGAAACCTCTCTTCTTTTTAAAGAAATCCTTTAAAAAATATGTAAGTCTTTAAGATGGAGATAGGATTGGGGGCGGATTTGAGGGTCAATATGAAAAGAAAGAAGGGGGTAAATTGGGATAAGTACTGCTTTTGCTTAGCTGAGTTATTAGAACTAGCTTATCTACCAGGAACAAATAGTACAAAAGAGAACTGATAAAAAAAGGAGCTTATTTTTCTGATTTTTTATCAAGCACATCAAGGATCTAGGTCTCTGATTTGACCCTCACAAGTAGTGAAATTTTAGGCTTTTTAAAAAATCACCCACTGATAAAGAGTTAAATTGTGAAATACAAAACATAAAGAAAAATATTATGGTGGTGTTTTACTAACTCAGAGTAGACCCATTGAAATTCATGCACCTAACTTCATCAAGTTCATTAATTTCAATGGGTCTACTATCAGCAAAGCTTAGTTGGCTACCATGCTCCGAAGCTCACAAATATAGAGCTATATTATATTATGTCTTATCCAAAGTTTTAGCTGCTGCTGTTATTTCTGTAGATGCTAAAATAGTAAAAGTCCCCCCCCCCCAAAAAAAAATAGCCTGGTTAATGTATCAAGTGCAATTACCAGAAAGGACTGCATAAATAAATATAGGAATCTATGGGTTGTGTGAGTTGTATGTATGAGTTGTAAAAGTATTTTTCTATCTAGGAGCTATAATGGAAATGGCTTGTTTTTACAGCTCTGAAGCATTTCTGATATAATTGTTTTGCTGTAGAGCATGAATTATTCTGCATAGAAGAGCACAGGTATTTTGCACACTATTTAGAACTGAAAATCCACCCTCCCAGGAACAATCTATGCACAGAAATTTAGATTGCTGCTGGCTTAGCTTTGAGAATCTTTCCCTGAAAATCTGCTTTATTTTACATACCGACAAACGTGCTACTAGCAGATTCTTCGGTGGATTTCATTCCGGAAAAGCTACCATGCAGGAAAACGGACACCGGAAAATATTCCATGCAAAACACCTTCGAATGCAACCATAGCGTAAACATTAATTGCCATGGGAATGCATTCGCAACACAGAAACATTAGATAAGCCTCGATAAAGTATCCTGATAACACAGAATTTCCTAAACAGTATTGGGTCTTTTAATTCTGATCATGATCCTTTTGAGATGGACTCTATGGCAACTGGAAAGGGGTTATCTCATATCAGTGTAGACTGCTTTGCGGTGATACAAATTGCTTCTTCCTAGGCAAAGTGGCGCAGTAACCAAGCAAATGTCAGATGCAAAGAGAAATGCTTAATCATGGTAATGAGAAAATTGCACAGGGAAACCTAATTGGCACACACCTGCAACAGCAGGAATCCAGTGTGAATTGCAGCCTGCAATTCTTAGTTGCTGATAGCTCTTGTAAGCCGCTTTGTTAAGGAAAGAAGGCTTGGCTTAATAATAATAATAATAATAATAATAATAATAATAATAATACCTTATCGTTTATACCCTGCCCATCTGGCTGGGTTTCCCCAGTCACTCTGGGCGGCTTCCAACAAAATATTAAAAATGCAATAAAATATCAAACATTAAAAACTTCCCCAAACAGGACTGCCTTCAGATGTCTTCTAAAAGTCAGATAGTTGTTTATTCCTTTGACATCTGATGGGAGGGCGTTCCACAGGGCAGGATATAAATATGTAAAGAATAATTAATAATATTTTTTTTAAAAAAAAAAACTTAGGAAGGAGGAGTGGGTCCATAACTGTCAACTTTTCCCTTTTCTTGCGAGAAATCCTATTCGGAATAAGGGAATTTCCATTAAAAACAGGGAAACGTTGACAGCTATGAGTGGGTCACATATGCATGTACTGTACATTCCTTGATTATGGAAGAAAACTCAGATGGAGTCCACAGCATTTCCCCTTCCTTCCAGACCACCAGGCTCCTTTCCGCCATGTAACCTCAATAATATGCCGATTTCCTACTATACAGGCCAATATTATATCTTTCAGAAGCCCGAATGAAAAGCCAAGGATTCAGTGGGCTCATGAAGCTCTAGAATATTGTCACCAGCCTAACCTCCAGATGCATCACCTCCTAAGTAAACAGATCCAAGGAATGTGTGACCAGTCGAGAGCAAAAGCAAGGGGAAGAGGGGATGGAGAGGAAGGAGGACAAGGGGGTAGGCAGACCTTTCCCTACATATTTAGTCTTCCCCTTCTGGGAAAACCAATAAGACACCCCCCCCCGCAAAAAATCTCTGCCACCCTTAAGTACCCCTTCTTCCTCCCCTCTTTCATCCTGTCCCTTTTAACACAATTCATTTTGTTTATTCTTCCATCGTTTTGCAGGTGATTAAAATTGGGGGGGGCACCATTCACTTTCACTATTCACCATTCACCACCATTCACCACTTTCACCATTCACCATTCACTTCCACCATTCACCACTTTTCCCACCATTCACCACTTTCACCATTCACTTTCTTTGGCTAGACTGCGGAGAGAATAATTAGGTGCACTCTTCCCACCTTGGATCAAATCTATGCTTCCAGGTGCCATAAGAAAGCTGCAGAGATAGTGTAGGGTAGTGCACACCCCGGAAATGATCTCTTTCAGCTTCTGCCTTCTGGAAGAAGGAACAGGTTTATAAAGACTAGGACTAGCCACCTGAGAAACAGTTTCTATCCAAATGTGATTTTGGTTTTAAACGCAGTGTAAGGTAGTCTCTATGTGAGTATATTGTATTCAATTATGGGCATAGCTGTCAACTTTCCCTTTTCACGCGAGGAATCCTATTCGGAATAAGGGAATTTCCCTTGGGAAAAAAGGAAACGTTGAAAGCTATGATTATGGGGTATCAGAGATTTTAGGGGCTAACCAGGCTGGGTTAGTTGGGATAGCAGGTTTGTTGGTTTTTGAATGTCTGATGTAGATTTTTCAGTTTGGTTGTTCTCTATGGGACAACGACAATAAAGATTATCGTATCGCAAATAGCATCCCATAGTGATGACTGGACCTGCTTCTCCTTCTCCCCCTTTACCCAGCCCATCTCCCATATCTTCCCACCCTGTCATCAAATCTGAATCTCTTTCTTCTTTCCTCCTTTCCCCAAAAGGTCATTATCCCATCTCCCCTACCACTTCCATGGGTATAAAGTGCCACAGTGCAGACTGGTGCCCATAGCAGCAGTGGCGGGTGAGACTTCAGTGCCTTGCAGGATGGGGGAGAGGGGGTGGCTGGGTGGGCAGGCTTAGGAAGAAGTGTTCATTCCCAGGGCTAGGGTCCCATCCGCTAATGTGCAAAGTAATGAAGAGGGGCAGTAGCACATCTGAGGATGTACAGAGTGCCCATATACATATTTCCACCCTCCCTGCTCTTCCTCCAGCCAGAAACACCTTGCGGTTCCTCAGATAAAAATGTCCCAATTTTCACCTGAGGAATAATAATAATAGTAGTAGTAGTAGTAGTAGTAGTAGTAGTAGTAGTAGTAGTAGTATTATATTATTTGTATCCCGCCCATCTGGCTGAGTTTCCCCAGCCACTCTGGGTGGCTTTCAACAAAGATTAAAAATACATTAAAATGTCACACATTCAAAACTTCCCTGAACAGGGCTGCCTTCAGATGTCTTCTAAATGTCAGGTAGTTGTTTATCTCTTTGACATCTGATGGGAGGGCGTTCCACAGAGCGGGTGCCATTACCAAGAAGGCCCCCTGCCTGGTTCCCTGTAGCTTTGCAGTGAGGGAACCGCCATAAGGCCCTCGGCGCTGGACCTCAGTGTCCGGGCAGAACGATGGGGGTGGAGACGCTCCTTCAGGGACGTTGGAGGGTTTGTGCCTGGCCATGACCCTTTCCCCAGAAGGAAAAAAAGACATAATTCCCCTTCCCCTGGCTCAGTAAGTTACAGTCAAAATTCAACAGCATTTGAAGTGACACTGGGTGAAATGAAATTCTCATTCACAGAAAGAAGTCGTCTCTTGATGTTGCACTCCTCAAATGAGGCCTAGGCATGCACGAATCAACCCTAAGTTACAAAATCAATAGAACACATTTCCAAGGGTTTTTCAAGACTGCCTTGCTTCCTCTGAATGAAGCCAATGCAAAAAGAGGCCTTGCTTTCTAAGTGTTTGTGCTGGCATCAAACACTGACCTCAAACAGATGAAGTGGAATTAAACTGACAGTTTGCTGCTCTGAGACTATCCAACACATCTAGCATTCCTATTCACAGAGCTGATTTTCCAGAAGTGACATGGTCTGAACTGGATGGTTTCGGTTTGACTCGTCTTTTACCTCTGCCCCACCATATAAGCCTATGAAATCAGAGAAAGCTGTCAAGGTTTGGACGGACTCTATTCTCACATAGATTGGACTCAAGACAAATAGATACATTACTAGGTCTACTATCATAGCAACAATTTAACTATTAAAATATGCAAAAAATGCATCAGAATCAGAAAAGGGGGGTGCCTCATATATACGAATTATACAATGGTCAAAACATATTAGCAAAGGAAAATATCATGTCAAAACTGTATAAATGACAATAAAGAGTTGGTGGCAATTTTATGTGACCATCTATACCTTAGAAGCCCTACAAGAATAGGGGCCTGGTCTTTATGATTATAGTGGTACCTCGGGTTAAGAACTTAATTCGTTCTGGAGGTCCATTCTTAAGTTGAAACTGTTCTTAACCGAGAGGTACCACTTTAGCTTCCCACTGCCGCCGCGCCATCGCTGCGTGATTTCTGTTCTCATCCTGAAGCAAAGTTCTTAACCTGAGGTACTATTTCTGGGTTAGCGGAGTCTGTAACCTGAAGCATCTGTAACCTGAAGTGTCTGCAACCTGACTAAGAAACCTAAGAACTTTGCTTCAGGATGAGAACAGAAATTGTGGTCCGGCGGAGCAGCGGCAGCAAGAGGCCCCATTAGCTAAAGTGGTGCTTCAGGTTAAGAACAGTTTCAGGTTAAGAACGGAGCTCCGTAACGAATTAAGTACTTAACCCGAGGTACCACTGTACGGTTTTAGAAAAGGCAAAAACGTAGCAGCAGACAAAGTGTAAACAAATGGAATGCCAGGGAGAAGATTCATAATGAACAGAAAAAAATGTTGAAATATACATTTATTAAGAAACCAGAGGCCTTTCTTCTTGGAATAACAGGTTTGGAATTGCCCAAGAAAGATGTTAAATTATTTTTGTATGCCACAATGGCTGCCCGAATATTACTTGCTAAAAATTGGAAAATACAAGAACTACCAACAGTGGAAGATTGGCAGATGAAGATGATGGGCTTTTCGGAGCTAGCTGACCTGACTGGAAGAATCCGCGACCAGAAAGAAGAGGAGTTTCAAGAGGACTGGAGGAAATTAAAGGACTATTTGAATAAATATTGTAATATAAAAAATTAGAAATTACTCGAAAGAAACAAATAGGCCTAGGATTAAACTAAGTTATAATTAAATAAATGGGATTTAGAATGTTAAGAAAAGTGAATAAGATGGACTATAATTGGAAATTGTTTTAGTTTAATAATGATATTGGAAAGCTGTTACTTTTAATTACAAGGAAACTCAGAAGGGAGGGATTTGAGGAAGTCAGCCAAGATGTTTAAAAGGTTGGATTTGTGAAGAAATAAGTTTGTTGTTATTGTTTATCTGTTTGTTGCTCCCTTTCTTTTCTTTCTTCTTTCTTTCTCTTTTTCTGTTTTTGTGTATCATTTTGCTTTGTGGTTTGTGTTATCATTGTGGAAAATCTAATAAAAAAATTATTTAAAAAACCCAAAACAAATGGAATGCCAAACAGGCCAATTAAACCATGTCCTCATTTTGTTCAGCCAGTTAACTGGTTTTGTTGCCCTTTTATGTTCATATTGGACTGGGCTTTTGCAACGTAGTTGTCTATAAGGAATATGATCTTGCCCCAGGGTAAGAGAGTTAGAGCTCACGTGATTCTTTGGTGGCATGATGACCCTTAGAAACAGAAGTGCAATCCATTAGCATCATTAACATCTCAACATTAACGGGATGGGGAGGGGGAAACACAGTGCAGAGGTCTACACAGATTGGCTTGCAGTACTGTACACTTCATATGTTTATTTGGTAGTTAATAGACTTTGTGTTAAGGAAGCAGACGTGCTTAGGGTGACTCATGAGGAAGTGCCGACTGCTTCTGACTGCCATATCCCATATTTTCTATTAGTGATTATCAATTCAGAGCTGTAATTGTGGGGGAGAAGAGTAGAAAGAAATATTTGCCACATACAGATTAAAGGCACAGCTGTCCTTGTTCACTTATAAAGCAAGGGAGAGCCCTGCTGGAGAAGTCCTATAAGTGCAGTCAGCTTTGGAGAGTTCAAGACAATGATTTATACTCAGCAGAGATAGCCGTGAGACACAGAGTTTAGACTAGAGGGTTACGTCACTTGACTTTTTAGGGTTATTCAGACAGCCTTGGAACAGACTGCATCAAATTAATTTGGTGCTCTTCAAAAGGAAACAAGGGGCATAAATAAAAGCCAGAAGAAGTACCATTAAAAACTTCACACTCTCTGGTAAGAGCACAGGAGTGTTCCTATAGTTAAGAAGAGTAGCAAATAATAATTTAAAAATAATAATTTTTAAAACTGTCATTATCTGTCTCAACATCTATAGCTTGGATTTGGCATGTATGGTCTGCCTGATGGAAATGGCAAATTTCAAACTGATCCAATAAAATTTCAAACTGATCCAATAAAAACTGCCACCGTTACAGCAAGTGAAAAAACTGAGAAAATTGCCAATTTCCAGTTCTGTTGAAAATTGCCTGTGTTCCTTATTCAGGCTTGTTTGTACAGCCTGTACTTCTATTAGTTTGATGAAGTTCTGACCAACCCTTTTCGTGCAAACTTATTGCACCTTGAAATGGCATTGCAAAATCTGGAGAAAGTGAAAGTTGTGTTTGATTTCTGTTCTTATCCTGAAGTAAAGTTCTTAACTCAAGGTACTATTTCTGGGTTAGCGGAGTCTGTAACCTGAAGTGTCTGTAACCTGAAGCGTCTGTAACCCAAGGTACCACTGTAATTCAAGAGGGTTCTGGAAGCTTCTCTGTGTGAAAGAAGCAAGCAGAAGGTTCGTGATGTTTGGGTTATTCCTTCAGAGAAGCTGAGTACAGCTGGCTTAAACTGGTTCTGTTATCTCTTTCTGTCAAGGCCATGCTGGCTATAAAAGTAAGGCCAGAAGGAGCCTGGGTTTTATTTTCTCTTTCTATCTCTTTTCCTTCTGGTGTGGTGTTCTTACATAGTATGCTTAGTGCTAAGGTGTAGACTTATTATAGGTTATTGTACATTTAAGTTAAGTCTGCTGCAACTGGATTTCTTATTGCTTCTGCTAATTATACATTGAAATCTACTCTGGATAAATATTGAGTAGAATTTCATGACAACCTTAAGGGTCATCCTACCCAGTATGAACCAAGCTTATCTATGGGAGCATTATTAGTGGTCCCCCATCGCCCAGAAGCATGAAATGCAGAACATGTCAATGCATTGCAGGGAGTTGGACTAGATGACCCTTGTGGTCTCTTCCAACTCTACAATTTGATGATTCTAATTAGGAATCATTCCTTCGGTGTACTGGGCCGAAATCTATGGAACTAACCTTCCATTAGAAATACGAGAGGCACTGCCCCTGCTAAGTTTAAGGTGTGAGATTTATTTCAGGAGGTGTTTCCACTAGGAATGTTGTTCTGATGTTTCTACTTTCCAAAGTTTTAATAAAGGTTTTAAATTTTGTATAAAGTCAATCCATTCCGGAAACCAAGGCACGGCTTCTGATTGGTTGCAAGAGCTTCCTGCATTCAAGAGGAAGTCGTGTTGGACGTTCGGCTTCTGAAAAACATTCAAAAAGTATTTTTGGAGTATTTACTTCTGGGTTTTCAGTGTTCGGGGGCTGAAACGTTCCAAAACGGGGCCGTTCAGGAACCAAGGTCTGACTGTACAGTGGTACCTCGCAAGACGAATGCCTCGCAAGACGGAAAACTCGCAAGACGAAAGGGTTTTTTGTTTTTTGAGCTGCTTCGCAAGACGACTTTCCCTATGGGCTTGCTTCGCAAGACGGAAACGTCTTGCAAGTTTGTTTCCTTTTTCTTAACACCGTTAATACAGTTGCGACTTGACTTCGAGGAGCAACTCATAGCACGCGGTGTGGTAGCCTTTTTTGAGGTTTTTGAAGACTTTGGTGATTTTTGAAGCTTTTCCAAAACTTTGCTTCGCAAGACGAAAAAAATCGCAAGACGACAAAACTCGCGGAAGGAATTAATTTCGTCTTGCGAGGCACCACTGTACTATGTTTATATTCTTCTGTAACCACTTAGAGACATACAGTGAAAAGTGACATAGAAGGTCCCTTAACTAAATAAAATAACATTATCACAGATTTATGAAATGCCTATAAAAGACTGTATCCCAAATCTTGAAATCTGCAATGGTAGCATCCAAATCCAAATAGCCCATACATTCAGATTTGAATGGGACTGTGCATTTATGAAAGCCTTTCAAATGCAGGTGCATAATACATTTAGGAGTGTGATCCCGGTGTCATTCAAAGACTTGTTTTGAACTCAAACAAACACTGAGCACGAATGGATTGCAAAACGGGATTATGTTCTATTCAGAAGACATTTCCTGCTGCATCTTTGTTATGTACACAATATGCAAGGTAATGGTTCTGGGTACTTGAGGAAGAACGCCATTGAGAATGTATTTAGCATTGTGATATTTGAAGGTCAAAGGCAAGATTTAAAGTATCAGAATCAAGATAAACATTTGGAGAACATGTTTTTTGTGGTTGGAATAAGCACATACTTCCAGGACAACATACTTCCAAAATTAAACTGAGGATCTTTCCTGATTAATTTTCATCAAACTTTTAAAAGGGAATCTATTCTTTTTAGTGGGGTTTTCCCCCTCAAATATTCTCTACATGGCCCTATGAACACCCACAAACCCTCCAAGGATCCCTATTTTCCAGGGACAGTCCCAGATTTACAGAAGCCATGCCAGTATCTGATTTGATCCCATAATGTCCTGCTTTTCCTTAGGATGTCCCTATTTTCATTGGCAAAATGTTGGTGGTTACGGGGTTATCCAACCCCGAGCCATCTGAAGGCAGCCCTGTATGGGGAAATTTATTAATGTTTAATGTTTTACTATGCTTTCATAGGGACACGGGTGGGGCTGTGGGTAAAACCACAGTGCCTAGGACTTGCTGATCGTATGGTCGGCGGTTCGAATCCCCGCGGCGGGCTGAGCTCCCGTCTTTCGGTCCCAGCTCCTGCCCACCTAGCAGTTCGAAAGTACCCTTAAAAGTGCAAGTAGATAAATAGGTACCGCTTTATAGCGGGAAGGTAAACGGCGTTCCGTGTGCTGCGCTGGTGCAGGCTCGCCGGAGCAGCGATGTCACACTGGCCATGTGACCCGGAAGTGTCTGCGGACGGTGCCGGCTCCCAGCCTCTAGAGTGAGATGAGCGCACAACCCTAGAGTCTGTCAAGACTGGCCCGTACGGGCAGGGGTACCTTTACCTTTACTATGCTTTCATATTCGTTGGAATTTGCCCAGAGTGGCTGGGGCAACCCAGTCAGATGGGCAGACTATTATTATTATTATTATTATTATTATTATTATTATTATTGACCCCCCCCCCCATATTCATCGGAGAAATGTTGGAGGGCATGCATCCATCGCAGTCCCCATCTGCCTCCTTCCTGTGCCATAAAGTTGGTTAGAGGGTCTTTCCTCCTAAGGCTCATCCACAAAGGATGTGTTTGAGAGGCTTCCCACTTAACCCACACTTTCCAGGCATCAGTCTGAGCAGTTCTCCCATCGCCCTGCTCCTTTCCCAGGCAAAACCCACTCTTTAGTGCTAAATTTGAACAAATATACATTTGGAGTGCTGTTTGCTCCAATTGAGCCCCAAAGAGAGGTCTTCCCCAGGGGAAAGCAGCAGGAAAAGAGGAAGTGTGAATAAGCCCCTAGTGGATGGGGAGCAGAGCAACCACCATTTTGCTGTGTAAACAGAAGTAATCAGAGCTGTGCCAAATTGTCCAGTCTATTCAGACTCCCGCCACCAGTTAATTAGTTCTCGTTGGGGTGATACTGATTTAGATTAGTAGGAAGGACTTCCAGGGTCAATGGGAGTGGCTTCCTAGTAGGGTTAAGCCCTACCAATTCTCTTTCTCTCTCTCTTTAAAGAAATTAACCCCAAACTGCTTTCTGATGGATAAAATGGCCTACTATAAGCAATATAATAACAATTGCAGAAGGGAACAGTAGTCCAATGAAACCATAAACAAAGGCAATGAAGAACAAAAAGCAAATTAGAATTTATGACCTGAAAGCTATAAACTTTGGAAATGAGCTGCCTTCAGGTGAAAAGCAATAAATAATGAGTATATGCATCTCCGTGGAAGTCACCATCACATTATAAATTAATACTAACATCATAATGGCCCAAGACAAAATTAGTCTTGAATCTATAAAAGCAGATGCATAATACAAAGGAGTAATAAAAAGAAGACAGAAAGTGTGTTTAAAATTAGAAGGGCATATGGCCTTTGTTTTGTGAGGCAATTTCCATGGTGTTAAAGAGAGATGTTTTAGTATATAATCTGAACATATTGTCGGGTTGTCAAGAAATACCTAGTCAGCTTCTTTCTTTTTTTCTTGTTCTGTTTCACACAACCCAGCTGAATTGTATTTTTGCACATCACAATTCCTTCTTGCATCTCCACAGAAGTTTTTCATATTCTCAGTTCAACACTGCAACACTAAAAAAAATATAAAAATTCGTGTAGTAAAACAGGCAAAGTTTTCCCAATATTTTCCCTAACTCACACCTATAATCTTTTTCTTTTGTGAGGCACAAAATATATCCATCTCTCATTTTCACGGAATGAAGCTGATGTGATCTTCTGAGTCTGAAAAGAATGTCAGGTATTGTACTGTCAGTGGTGGTCAGAGATGCTCTTGACAAACATGCATATCCTTCTAAATTATTCTGAATTATAACTCTTGAGCAAACAGCAGGCACTCTCTTCTATTTTACCTTTCCCTGTTTCATCCCCTTGTCATGAGGTGAACAGAGGTGTTTGCTTAAAAGCAGCCACAGCACCCATGCACTTGGTTTTCTCTTAGGTCAGGGATGGGGAAACTGTGGGCCTCTGCAGATTCCTGGATCTTAACCAGCTAATGTGGTGATGGCTGTTGTCATTCAACAACATCTGGAGGGTCACAGGTCTCTGTATTTTATATTATATATTGCACTTATATCCCACTTTTTCTCCAAGGATCTCAAAGTGGCATATACCTGATTCTGTCAGGTAGACTAGGCTGAGAAGTGGTGCCTGGCCCAAGGTTAGCTTCGTGGTCAAGTGGAGATTTGAACCCAGGTCTCCCAAGTCCTAGTCCAACACTCTAACCACTACACCACACTGACCAGAGTATGTGGTACACCCATTGCTTTTTTTCTGGGGGGATGCAGGAGGACGCATACCACTAAACATTTTGTGAAACTAAAGGGAGAAAAAACTTTTTTAAAAATACGTTTTTTAGTTTCTTCTCTAGCACAGTGAATTGTCAGTTCCATTGCTACCCCTGATAGCGGCTCATTTATTTCCTGTCACGGTGTTTCCTGGGTACACCACATTAAGCAGTGAAGAGAATTTTACAGCCACATGGCTTCCTAAGATCAGTTGCTGCAATATAGTAAAAATAAACCTCACCATTTTGGGAGAAAACTCAAAAAACTGGTTTACCAAACAGTTACATGCACCCCAATGTAAACTGTGTTTAGCCTGTATTCATCTCTTTTAACCCTCTATGAAATGGTAATTTTGTGTGTGAGAGAGAGGGGAGGAGAGGGAGAGGGTGAGGGAGAGGGTGAGGGAGAGGGAGTTTTGTGGAGATTGATTGTTGCCCCAGAACATACAGTTCTCTGACTAGCTTACAGTTAATAATAAAAAAGGAAGCAAAGGCAATTGAAATAGAAAGGATACACATGAACCAAAGCGGTGACTATATGAATACAACAAAACACATTGCACCCCAAAATCAGATTTAAAAACAAAGAACTATACCAGCTAATTGTCATAAAAGGTCTTCGTCAACAGAAAAGTATTTACCGTATTTTTTGCTCTATAAGTCTCACTTTTTCCCTCCTAAAAAGTAAGGGGAAATGTGTGTGCATCTTATGGAGCGAATGCAGGTTGCGCAGCTATCCCAGAAGCCAGAACAGCAAGAGCGATTGCTGCTTTCACTGCGCAGCGATCCCTCTTGCTGTTCTGGCTTCTGAGATTCAGAATATTTTTTTTCTTGTTTTCCTCCTCCAAAAACTAGGTGCGTCTTGTGGTCTGGTGCTTCTTATAGAACAAAAAATACAGTACCTGGTGTCCAGAGGAAAACAAAGATAGTGTTTGGTGAGCCTCTCTAGGAAGACTATTCTATAACTAGGGTGTGCCGCTACTGAAAATGCCCTCACACTGGTGGTTACTGGTCTCACCTCATTGGGTGAGGACGGCTGGAGAATGGCCTTTGAAGGGGATCTTAAGGCTCAGATAGGTACATGTGGAAGAAGACGGCCTCAAACCATTTGGGACAGCAACACTTTAAATTGGGCATGTAAAAGGATTGGAAGCCAGTACAGCTGAGAGAACACAGATGTAATATGGTCAACCCCAGAATAAGGTAATATTTTTGAGATTCCATTATGGACCAGCTACAGTTCCCTGAGCATTTTTAAAGACAGCCTCATGTACAGCACATTGCAGTAATCTAAACAGGAAGTTTATTGGGAATATTAAGAACAATACTTTCCAATACATGAACAAAAAAAAAAAATTCATGCTTAGTACTTGTTGCTAAAATGTACTAAAAAGTCAATTTAAAAGTCAAAGACTGATTATACAGTACTATTACATATAGTCTTCTCCTGGAAATTGCCTATACCTGTAAAATACTTCATTGGATTAAAACTTAGTTACCTAGAAACCATTTCGCGTAGAGGGTGTATCAAAGCTGATAATAATTTATCGTTGCATACCCATATATTTTGTAAAGCTGTCAGCAAAGTCTCATAGAGACTGTTTTCTTCTTCTTCTTTTCCTTTGTTTGCTTCCCTTTGCAATGAAACTAAAGAAGTGTATACTCTGAGATGAGAAGAAAAAAAAGTTGAGGCATATAAAAGAGGTCGTGCATGCAGAAAAGCTATTAAAAATACCAATATTTCATGACTAACGACTAAAGGTAGCGGTAAACTTGTCAAGAGGGAAGCAAATGGCATGACCCCAAATAAAATTGCTGAAACGAATGAAGAGGCCCTAACACCATCCATTGTTCATACTGATTAAGAAAACTAGGTAGAACAAACAGCTTTGATGTACTTAACCTTGAGCCGCAAACAATTAAACAGGGGTCTTGTTTTTTGTGGTGTTTTTTTACAACTCCCACAGTTGCTCTGTTGTACTGAGAATTATGTAGCATATTATCTTAGGATAGAATTAATGGTGTCTAGTTTTATTCATACTTCATCTATGCTGAAGCATATAATGGTGAGATAGCAACCACCCTCCGTTTCTTAGCCCATAAGTATACGCTCTTAGGAGCATCTGAACCAACTCAGATGACCTGGGCAGATGGAGGGCTGGTTACCACATGAGCCTGAGATCCACTAAAATCTATCTAGATATAGTAGCTCCAAGCTCTCATTTGCTACAGCTGGCCAGAGAAGCTTTCTGCCCTCTGGGCAATATAGTTGCCCTTACTGCTCCCCTTTCTGATCTTGCTCAACAGCACTTGGCTTATTTGGGGAGGAGTAATGGAGGTCATAGAGGGACGCGGGTGGCGCTGTGGGTAAAGGCCTCAGCGCCTAGGCTTGCCGATCAAAAGGTCGGCGGCTCGAATCCCCGCGGCAGGGTGCGCTCCCGCTGCTCGGTCCCAGCGCCTGCCAACCTAGCAGTTCGAAAGCACCCCCGGGTGCAAGTAGATAAATAGGGACCGCTTACCAGCGGGAAGGTAAACGGCGTTCCGTGTGCTGCGCTGGCTTGCCAGATGCAGCTTTGTCACGCTGGCCACGTGACCCGGAAGTGTCTTCGGACAGCGCTGGCCCCTGGCCTCTTAAGTGAGATGGGCGCACAACCCCAGAGTCTGTCAAGACTGGCCCGTACAGGCAGGGGTACCTTTACCTTTACCTTTAATGGAGGTCGTGATGGTTGGATAGTGTCCGTGAAGCTACCAGCATGAGTTTGACCAAACTGCGGGAGGCAGTGGAAGACAGAAGTGCCTGGCGTGCTCTGGTCCATGGGGTCACAAAGAGTCGGACACAACTAAATGACTAAACAACACACAACAACAATGGAGGTCATTGTAAGTAAGTTGGCAGGCAAGTGAGTGATGCCTGAGGGCTTACTGACTGGCCCACTTTCCCTAATGGACTTAAGTATAGTAATTTAATTCACTGGCATTTTAAATGCTTGTATGCATTACTATGTGTTTAAATATGATTGGTTAGTAACTGAATTGTCTCGTAGTTCTCCTGTGATTGGCTAGCGTTGGTCTCATGGGAGGCATCTAGTGAAGGAGAGACTCCATTTTATGCAAAGCAAGATGACAGTGTTTTAGAATCCACTGTGAATACTGCTAAGTTGAACAGAGTGTTAGGGTGCTTCTTCTCAGCTTGCAAGGAAGAGAGCAAAGTTGCAGGAAAAGGTGAAAGTGGAAATTTCTTATAGGAGCTGCAAGGCATGGCCTAACTGAGATACAGGAGGCTGAGTGCAGAGTTCTGGAAAGGGAGGAAAATACAGTTGTTTGGAAGTTATAAGAAGAGACTAAGCCAATGCTTGGATGAACATGTGACAGTAAATATGATGTTTTAATTCATCAATAAGTTTCTGCAAGTAAAGTTTTTGAATGTTAAAGCCTGGGCATTGGTTTCATTTCCAAAGAATGGTGTCAGATAGATAGATAGATGATTTGAGTGTCTTACCTGCAATTTCGCTACCCTTACTTCAACAACTTGCCCCCACTGAATGGATGAGTTAGTTAATCACATGCTGCTACCTGAAGACACCATGCAGTGTTAAGGACGATTGCTTCTAAGGTTGCCATTTTTATGCCAGCGTGGTGGTGTGGTTAAGAGTGGTAGACTCGTAATCTGGGGAACCGGGTTCGTGTCTCCGCTCCTCCACTTGCAGCTGCGGGGTGACCTTGGGCCAGTCACACTTCTCTGAAGTCTCTCAGCCTCACTCACCTCACAGAGTGTTTGTTGTGGGGGAGGAAGGGAAAGGAGAATGTTAGCCACTTTGAGACTCCTTCAGGTAGTGATAAAGTGGGATATCAAATCCAAACTCTTCTTCTTCTTCATGCAAGAAGAGCATTCTTATAATGGTTGAGGAGGAAGGAGTATAGCTCAGTGGTAGAATATCAGCTTTGAATGCACAAAGTTCCAGGTTCAGTCTCTGGCATTTCCAAGTAGATTGGTGAACATCACCTTTCTGAAACCCTGGAGAGAAGACTTCCATCTTTACTGATTTTTTAAACTCAGAAGGAATCTCAATTCACAATGGTTCAGAGCTGACAATTCACAAGGCCATGCTATTCAACACCGAATCATCAAAGTTCAATAGCTAGTACCACTTCCTACGTAAGTCACAGAGCAAAACGACTCTTCTGTAATGGAGAAGTGGTATAACTGAGTTCCTCAAGCACTCAACACATCCCCCGCCAAGGTTATTTCCATACACCAACCTTCCTCCCTGGTGCCTTTAGGACTATACTGTTAATGTATAAAGGTTTGTGCATTCGGAGAAAAGAAGGACAAGAAAGCGTTAAGTTAGGTGTGCTGGTTAATTTTGGGTCTGTTTGTCTTGCACCTGCAACTTGTTAAACACCTGTGAACTGCCTTGAGACCTGTGGGTATAGGGCGGTATATAAATTTAAATAATAATAACAAGAAGAAGAAACGGAAGAAGCATGTGAGAATGAGTCAGCAAGCACAGACCGCCCAAGCGTCCCTATTTTCCAAGGACATCCCTGATTTAGAGAAGCCATCCCAGTTTCTGATTTGATCCTGGAATGCCCCACTTTTCCTTAGGATGCCCCTATTTTCATTGGAGAAATGTTGGAGGGTATGGAGTTATTTGACTCCCGCGCTGTCTGAAGACAATCCTGTATAAGGGCAGGGTTGTTGTTTTTTAATAATGTTTAATGTTGTATTGTGTTTTTATAAGTAAGTTGTGTGGGGTATAAATAGTAAAATTATCATTATGGAATGGGACATTCCTATTTTCATCGTAGGAATGTTGGAGAGTATGCAAGCATGTGGGAGTGACTCCGCATAATATAATGTTGTGTTTGAAGCAAGTTTGCTCTTGGCCTGAGCCTAGTCTGTGTTGGAATTTTGCAGGGATTCTCACTGCAATCATAAACCTCCTAATCCCTGAATCGTCCACCAAAAACCATTTCGTCCTTCTTATTTTGCTTCATTTGAGGTGGTCATCCAAAATGCCCATGTTCCAGTTCAGCCAGGCCACTGGAATCAAACAAAAGGAGACCAGCTCTAGGGTCTGGTAAGGTAAAAAGAGTAGTTGCTTGACTATGGTGTATGGCTTTTTAGCTTGTGACTCTTTCTCCTGTTAGGAAAGTGATGGCCTTGAATCTGCTGCAAAAAAAGGCTCCTGCGCTAGTTGTACCATCTACCATTATTTGCAGAAATCCTCCTATAGCTACCATGCGTGCTAAAGTTATAAAGGCCTTTCATTCGCAAAGCATGCAGCTTGATTTAACACCATTATTATTTCTTGTATTTATGGGCCGTGAAAAGCAACATTGCACAGTCTCTTTACTGAATGCATAATGCCGGCAACAGCCAATTGTTGTGTTGTATTCAGTGGATATAAAGAGGTTTGTTGTGCAGCTTTTTAAAATCCTACATTGTTTACCAGCTTAGATGTCTTTGATGTGAATGCTTTGTGTGTCTTCTTATGGATCGAGTCAGATTGCTAAATCAACATGTCAAAATAAGGGAGGTTTCGAATGGAACATAATGTTATACTCAATAAGGGCTGCCATCAAAATTGTCAGTCCAATGTATTTGGAAAAGGTCTTTTTCAACCATTCGTTGGATGAGTGGGGATATTAAAAAAAGGGATAATTGGGCAAAATAAATTTATCCCAAAATTGGGGGGCTGTGCCCTGCTTGTGTTTCTTAAAGCTATGAGGTAGCTGAGAGTTTTCTAAGTCCCCCCCTCTTACGTTTTAATAGAAGACCAGTGCTGCTTACATTGGCATGAGGCTCTTTCCACAGCTTCTGTCAGCTGTACTTCCTGGTATGCCTTGGGAATGTCCTTAATGCCATGTCATGTTGCATCATTCCCAGGGTCTTCCAATGTCACATTGTCCCCAAGGCCAACAGGAAACAGCGCAAGACTCTCCTCATCTTCCCTCTGGCCACACTTCCTGGTATGCCTTGGGAGTGACACAATACGATATGACACAATGTAGATTTCCCTGTCTACAACCACGGTTGTTTGGCCGGGAAACCAGGAAAGGGTAGACACTATAAGGCATCTTTGTATTTCTATATTGTATTTCTATAAGGCATATCTTTGTATTTCTTGTAAACACATCACAACCTTTTCAGATTAATGTTGCGGGTGCATCTTCATAACTTGAGACTTATACAAGGTTTGACTTGGTCAAACCGCTTTACTAATAAACTTAAATATCCATGACGTGGCATCTTTTGTCGTGATGTCTGTCTCTCTCCTGACTGAAGGACCTATTCTGCTGTTAGAATGGAACAAACTTTGTCATCATCACCATAAACTTCATTGCACTAGCCGAAGGCCATGGCATCATTCACAAAGGAAAGAGAAAGAAAGACAACAATAACCATAAAAACCATAAAAACATCAGGTACTGCAAATAGAATAAACCACGGTCACGTCTCCTAGAAATTATTTGTTGCATACGATAGAATAGCAGGGGGTTCTCAGATAGAATGTGCCAGCTTAAATGTTCGAATCACCTTTGTAATTGACCGCTATTTTATCTAGTTCTTTTCTCCTGATCTTCTTAGCTGCCAGCGCATATAGTGCAAACTTTGTCAATTCTCTTTTTTGTGTGTGATGGTACTCCTCAGCGTGGAGCAGTGTCATTTTTGTCACTCATGGCAGCCATTTTGTGCTGGCACCCATGTTACTTTTATCAAGATATGAGTACCGACCTTTCATGATGATGATGATGATGATAATTTATTATTTATACCCCACCCATTTGGCTCGGTTTCTCTAGCCACTCTGGGTGGCTCCCAACAGAATATTAAAAACCAATAAAACTTCAAAAATTAAAAACTTCACTAAACAGGGCTTCCTTCAGATGTCTTCTGAAAGTTAGATAGCTGTTTATTTCTTTGACATCTGATGGGAGGGCATTCCACAGAGCGGGTGCCACTACTGAGAAGGCCCTCTGTCTGGTTCCCTTCATTATTTAAAAACCATAAAAATACACTGTACTTCATTCTTCTACTACTAACTCTAGTACTGGGATAGATAAAGACTATGTCTACATCTACCATCCAGATGTGGACTTTCTGCTCTTTTTTGAGACCCATTTTGGAGTCTTCTGACTTCCTTCAGCACCTGCAACATATCTACCTCATGTTATTGACCAGAGGCAGTGAAAGCAATGCAGATGAGGATCTCATGCTTCAGTAAGACTACAATTTTCCTAGTTCCTAGGAAATTAAGATTCAGTGTATGTAATAACACAAATTGGCACCAGAATGGATGCTTTCCAGGCTAGTGATGTAATCAGGAACATAACTAGGTCTAAAAGCCCAACTGATCTAATGGTACAATAGCTTAGTTGGTAGATTCAATGTGGAACAGATGCTGCTGTGCTATTCTCTCACCTGAGATTTGTGGGATAATCAACCTTATGTAACCAACATGCTTAACTCTAATTAATGTATGAAAGGGGCTAAGACCATGGAATGGGCTGTCCTGCCAGGCTTAGATAGGTCAAGCCCTCTTACTTTGGGAGGGTTATCAAGCCTTTGTTCTTCCCATGTGAAGAACACCATGTGAACCTTAACAGTAAGAAGGTTTAAGCTGGATGCTCAAAGCTTAGACTGTGTGGCTTAAGCAAATAATCTTTGTGTTTCTATACAAATAATTTAGAACAAGTGCTGAAAGAGAGCTATTGTTTGGGGGAATTGAGACCTGAAATGAAATGGGCAGCAGAAGGGCTGGTGGTATCACCACTAGTCTCATCTTGAATGAAATCAGACTGAATTTAATGCTGAAGAACTTGTTCCAATGCTGTCAAGAACTTATTCCAGTGTCCTCAAAGAGGCTTGTTCAAGGCTAATTTTAGCTGGACTGGGACCACTGTGTATTTGGCTCTTTCATAGCAAAGATATTTATTTGGATATATGGAGGCATGACCCTTACACTGATGAATGAGACAATAAGCCAGATTCACTTCTAGGCTAGAGGTAAGTGAATCAGGAAAGAACATGCTCTTTCATGGAGAGAGAAACATGGTTGCTTTTTTCAAGTATAAACTCAAACTGAAGCATAGTTACTCAGATGCAAGTCATATTAGTTTCAGTAGAAGTACTTCAAAGTCAGTGGCCACAGGGTCAGCTACATTGACTTTGAAATTCCTTGCTTCCTTTCCCCCCCTTCTATCTTATTTTCATCTTTCTTTCTTTTTTAAAACCAATCGACAGTGACATCACATGTGTTGGAGCAGGCCAACCTGACCTAACAGATTTGAATTCTAAAGCAAGGTTATTAATGCAGCTACCATGAAGGTGATACCTTTCTCTCTTCATTTATGAATGTACTTTTGCCAAGGATAATAAAAAACGTTAAATCAGATGCCAGAGACTTTCTTTCTGCTTCTACTTATTTTCTCCGTTCAACAGAACAAATATAAATGGGCAGATTGATTTTGCGATGACATTAATAGAAATGGAAGTAGTAATTGAACTTTCATACTAAACTTTTTTGGAATGTGGTGCTTGTTTATAAGAAGCTGATCCAACAGAAGAACTAAATTAAACTTCTGTAGGGTGGCTGATATTGGACCATGAAACTTGGTGTCTGGTAGACTTTGCCCCAGGCATACAGGTAAGGGGAAATACAGATTTTATATATGACAAAGGGGTTAGTGGGGAAACAGTCCAAGAACACCCCTCTTCCCTTTCTTACCTGTGTGGAGTTCTCTGTATAGCTGCCCTTCCATATAGGAGGGCTATTGCTCTCTACTATTAAGGGGAATATTGTTAAAGCATTAGCATTAAGACAAATCACAGTATTCATTTCTGGAAAAAGGGGTGAAGGAGATGGCTTGTATGAGGTATTCCATGATTGGTTCTTCAGTCTTATAATCGGAGCCAAATTTTGGAGTTTCTGACAATCTAAGCCACAGCTAAGATGAATGATTTTTTCCAGATAGAAGGGGGTGTGCCTCAGGACAGAAAGTTATAGATTATCATTGTTGTTGTCATTGTATATTTCTCAGTTTGCCTTTAGGAACTCCCATTGATCTGCTTTTCTTTATTTTCTTTTTAAAAAACACTGTAATAGATCATGGACTTTATAGTGACACACACTCAGAGAGAGACAGAGTCAACAAGGTCAAAATATTGGAAATTGAGATGAAAAGAGGATTGGGATACACAAAGCATTGTACGAGATAAAAAATATATATGAAACAAGTATTTCCCAATTGTAATGCATAGAATGTTTCATGTTTGTCAAGACCAAACAGGGTTTGATAGCTGAAGAAGAGAGAGAGAGAAGTGTGTGTGTGGAAAATGGATGCTTCCAGCATTAAGATTCTATGATGAGCAATAATCTGAAGGATCATGAATCTTCAAGTTTCCTGTCTGCATCTCCAGCTGCTTTGGTGCTTGTGTTAAATGAACATGGTGGCAAAAGGAATATGGAATATTGGCTAGCCACTAAGCAATAACTGCTCAGGATTAATATACTATGAAGGAATCTCATCCCATTCTAGGAGTAATAGAGACAGAATGGAGGTCTTTCTAGGCAATCAGTCTAGCCATTTCATTTGGTGGTAACTTCATGAAGGTTGCTACATGAGGCAGAAACCCACAAAAGATACCAGTCATTATTCATACGGCAATGTGATGAAATTATCTCAATGAATTTTAAGCAATGACAAATATTTATTTGGGGTGGGGAGTGTCTCAGTAACATTCACTAGTGTGGGGCATTATTGCAGTCAAACCAACAATTTATGCTTTGTCAGATGGACAGAGGAAGGAGCTGAGGCTCACAGAGCTTTCCTGCAAAATTTGCTCTGTGTGATCACTTCCTTTGTCTGCCTTGGCAGGAAGCTGTAACACTATATCCTTCCTCCCTATCTGGGCATCTTTCTTCATCATGATTCCAAGCTGACCACACATGTATGTTTGAGTTCTGCAGCTCAGGCAATATTCTGAACTTCCATTTTGTACTTTTGTAACTAAGATAGTAGTTCTAAACCTGCCTTCATTTTGCTACTATGATAGCCGCTTCAATACCTAGATTGTGTAAGTAAATACTACTTTTATTTCTTCACCAAACAGTGTATGTCTGTGATTGTTATTTTTAAGGGGGAGAAAAGGGGCAATACCTTGACTATTGTTTCTAGAATGTTAAATCAAACTCGTCTTAGCTTCGAAGTTTAAACTACAAATAATAATTTGTAGTTAATTAATAATTATTATTAATAATAATTCCCCAGCCACTCTGGGCGGCTTCCAAAGAAATATTAAAATACTGCAATGCATCAAACATTGAAAGCTTCCCTGAACAGGTCTGCCTTCAGATGTCTTCTAAAAGTCTGGTAGTAGTTGTTCTCCTTGACATCTGGTGGGAGGGCGTTCCACAGGGAGGACGCCACTACCAAGAAAGCCCTCTGCCTGGTTCCCTGTAACTTGGCCTCTCGCAGTGAGGGAACCACCAGAAGGCCCTCGGTGCTGGACCTCAGTGACCGGGTAGAACGATGGGGGTGGAGACGCTCCTTCAGATATACTGGACCAAGGCTGTTTAGGGCTTTAAAGGTCAGCACCAACACTTTGAATTGTGCTCGGAAACGTACTGGGAGCCAATGTAGGTTTTTCAAGACCGGTGTTATATAGTCTCAGCGGCTGCTCCCAGTCACCAGTCTAGCTGCCGCATTCTGGATTAGTTGTAGTTTCCAAGTCACCTTCAAAGGTAGCCCCACGTAGAGCGCATTGAAGTAGTCCAAGCGGGAGATAACCAGAGCATGCACCACTCTGGCGAGACAGTCCGCAGGCAGAAAGGGTCTCAGCCTATGTACCAGATGGAGCTGGTAAACAGCTGCCCTGGACACAGATTTGACTTGTACCTCCATGGACAGTTGTGAGTCCAAAATGACTCCCAGGCTGCGCACCTGGTCCTTCAGGGGCACAGTTACCCCATTCAGGACCAGGGAATCCTCCACACCTGCCCGCCTCCTGTCCCCCAAAAACAGTACTTCTGTCTTGTCAGGATTCAACCTCAATCTGTTAGCAGCCATCCATCCTCCAACCGCCTCCAGACACTCACACAGGACCTTCACTGCCTTCACTGGTTCTGATTTAAAAGAGAGGTAGAGCTGGGTATCATCTGCATACTGATGAACACCCAGCCCAAACCTCCTGATGATCTCTCCCAGCAGCTACATGTAAATGTTGAAAAGCATGGGGGAGAGGACGGAACCCTGAGGCACCCCACAAGTGAGAGGCCAGGGGTCTGAACACTCATCCCCCCCACCACTTTCTGAACACGGCCCAGGAGGAAAGAGTGGAACCACTGTATGACAGTGCCCCCAGCTCCCAGCCCCTCGAGAATGTCCAGAAGGATGTTATGGTCGATGGCATCAAACGCTGCTGAGAGATCCAGCAGAACTAGGAAACAGCTCTCACCTTTGTCCCTAGCCCGCCGAAGATCATCAACCAGTGCGACTAAGGCAGTTTCAGTCCCATGATGAGGCCTGAATCCCGACTGGAAGGGATGATTAGCTGATCTCGCTAATTTGAGCAAGGAAAAATAATAACTAAACAATATATCATCTCCTGGTATCTAAATCTATTCCTACAACTAGTTGGCTGCAGTTCACTATACCTGGACAGGTGTGGTAAAGGACGCAACCCTGTCAACAGTTCAATTGGCTTCAGTATATGAATAGTTCATAGCACAAGAGGGAATATACTCGGTCCAGTATCACCAGATCACCCAGTTGACTCTTTGCCTCCCTAACATGAAGGAAATAAGTGAAGCAGTTCTCATATACAGTCAGTTTCCATACACTTAGTGTGGCTACAGACTTTCAGCCTAACCCTTATTTCTCATGAATGTGGATCATCTTGCAGCAGCCTTCCATGAGCAATGAGTAACGGCAGGGAGAAGGATGTCTGATATTCTACAACTACATTGGAAGGTAAAGATAAAGAGGGCTATAAGGAAATTGCAAAAGAGAGGCAGACCCTTTGTTGTCAGAAGGCAAAGGTAGACCCTTGATTGAACTTATTTCAGAATGATGGAGCTTTGGTCTGCTCAGCAGGAATTAAGCACAATAGTACAAACAAAATGCAACCAAAGCCAACTGAATATGGCCATGTGTTGAAAAGAAGCATTATGACTAGGGATGGGTGAATTAGAAAGAATTATTTCTTTTCTCACCCATAACTCTATTCCATTCCCTTTCTGTATTAATCTGCATTTTTAAAAATAATAATCTGCAAGGCAATTCATAAATACACATTTTTAATCTATTTACAAATTTTTAAATGCTATTTTTTATAATCTTAACATTGAATAAGGCAGTAATGCTCTGATGATTGGGTAGGATTTGTAACTAGCTCCAGCTAATCAACTGTCCACAGCCAATTTCTGCTGTTGGCTTCTTCAGGGGGTTCCAGAGGTACATCTGAGATAAATGTAGTGAGATCCCTCTGAAGAAGCCCACATCAGAAATTGGGTGTGGACAGTTGATTAGCTGGAGCCCCACCTCTCTATAAAGAGATTCTTGACCCACAGTCATGAAGCTGATGGAGAACCAAGTTTCAGCCTGTGTGTTACTCGGAGAGAGCACATCAGGTCAGTACGTACTGGCATTAGCAATGACTGAATTCCTCAAGCAGCTCTAATTATGAAGAATGGGGCTGCAAAGGTCACATTCAATCAGGATCCAGAAGGATCATATAGATTCATTAAGTCTGTGACCCTGAGTCTGTGACCTTGAGGCTCCACGAATAGTTGAGTCACTGATATGTACTACTCTTGCGTAAATTGGAAATGCAGGCTAATACTACATGGCAAAAGCAAGCTGTGATGTCTGTTTGAAAGTTTTGCAGGCATAAACTGAGATCTGTAACAAGAGCTAGTGTATTTAACTGATGTCTTCTTCAAGTGTACATGCTTTAGTGGGCAAGGACTGCAGGGCCACACATTTAGCTCTGCCCAATCTTTGCACATCTTATGCCAACTTAGAAAGATAAAGGTAAAGGTAAAGGCACCCCTGCCCGTATGGGCCAGTCTTGACAGACTCTAGGGTTGTGCGCTCATCTCGCTCTAGAGGCCGTGAGCTGGTGCCGTCTGAAGACACTTCCGGGTCACGTGGCCAGCGTGATGAAGCTGCAGCTGGTGAGCCAGCACCAGCGCAGCACATGGAAATGCCGTTTACCTTCCCGCTATAAAGCGGTCCCTATTTATCTACTTGCACTTAAGAGTGCTTTCGAACTGCTAGGTGGGCAGGAGCTGGGACCGAACGACGGGAGCTCACCCCGCCGTGGGGATTCAAACCACCGACCTTACGATCAGCAAGTCCTAGGCACTGAGGTTTTACCCACAGTGCCACCCGCGTCCCCACTTAGAAAAATAGGAAGTGCCTTATACTGAGATAGATTGTTGTTCCATCTGGCTCAGGACTGGCAACACTAGTTGGTAGTAGGTTTCCAGACATGGGATATTCCCAGTCCTACCTGGAGATGCTGGGAAACTCTGTGCATGCAAAACAGATGCCCTCCACTTCCTCCTCCCTGAAGATTAAGAACTCTGATTTTCCAGATTCCTAATTGCATGCTGAGTCTATATGAGTAGAAAAGGCTCCTCCTTGCATTAAAATAATAGAATTCTAGAGCTGGAAGGATCCTGAGGATCATCTAGTCCATGGGTAGGCAAACTAAGGCCCGGGGGGCTGGATCCGGCCCAATAGCCTTCTGAATCTGGTCCGTGAACGGCCTGAGAATCAGCATGTTTTTACATGAGTAGAATGTGTCCTTTTATTTAAAATGCATCTCTGGGTTATTTGTGGGTCATAAGAATTCGTTCATATTTTTTTTCTTCAAAATATAGTCCAGCTCTCCACAAGGTCTGAGGGACAGTGGACTGCCCCCCCCCCCGCTGAAAAAGTTTGCTGACCCCGATCTAGTCCAACCCCATGCAATGCAGGAATATGCAGCTGCCCCATACAGGAATCAAACCTGCAACCTTGGTGTTATCAGCACTACTCTCTAGCAAACTGATACATGGGGAAGCCAGAAGGAGCAATGCAACTGGCTCCTTCCACCCTGTTCAACTATGATGACCTGGGCAAGTCACTGGTTCTCAATATAAGACATTTCACAGGATTGTTGTGAAGATGAAATTGGGATAAATTCATGCTCACTGGACAGCTTTCACAGTAGAGGGCTTCAGTAGTGCTGGGGCATTTTATATTTTATTGCTACTACTGGGAAGCAGAATTAGAAAGGTGGTTCTAACAATATTGTATAACTTTCATCATATGCAGAAGACACACCTCTTTGCCCTGGCTGTGAGTTCAGATATACCGTATATTTATTTACACACACACACACAGAGAGAGAGAGAGAGAGAGAGAGAGAGAGAGAGAGAGAGAGAGGGAGGGAGGGAGAGGACCATCCCATTCTTCTGATTGTAAGTTTTTTCAAGTGCTTTTAATTTTATATTGTTGATACCTATCCTGGAACCTTGTGGTGAAGGACGGCTAAGAAATCCCATAAAATAACAACTAAAACCACAGTGATTATGATGATAGTGTAATTAACATGAAACCATTAGACTAACACGTGCAGAGATACAATCTAGTCCTCACTTTTGCTGATGGGCTGCATGGTGACTGAGCTGCCTTTCATGGAAGTGAAAGTTTACAAACTGCCAACGGACAGATTATGCAGCATATTTTGTGCAGAGTTTAGATTCCCCACAAGGTTGAGATTTGGGTTCCTTTTAAACGCTGGACCACTTCAAGCAACAGGAATTGGCAGAAAGCCATGAACAGTAGCAGCTTTTGGATTTCAATATCATTTCAAATGCACATCAGCTGCCAAGGTTAAATCTGTAATTAAGTGATAATCCCATAGCGGCACGGGGAGTAGGGAAGGCATAGCACTACCCACGTTCACAGTGACGAAGGTGGGAATCTGTCTTTCTAAGTTCTGTAATGTTTCAAAGGGCATCACAGATCTATTACGGAACTTAACTAACTGGATAAGAACAGTACTTGAAGAGATAGATAGATGATAGATAGATGATGATAGATAGATAGATAGATAGATAGATAGATAGATAGATAGATAGATATAGATAGATGATAGATAGATAGATAGATAGATAGATAGATAGATAGATAGATAGATAGATGATAGATAGATGATAGATAGATAGATAGATAGATAGATAGATGATAGATAGATAGATAGATAGATAGATAGATAGATAGATAGATGATAGATAGATAGATAGATAGATAGATAGATAGATAGATAAATAGATAGATGATAGATAGATAGATAGATGATAGATAGATAGATAGATGATAGATAGATAGATATAGATAGATAGATAGATAGATAGATAGATAGATGATAGATAGATAGATAGATAGATAGATGATAGATAGATAGATAGATAGATGATAGATAGATAGATAGATAGATAGATAGATAGATAGATAGATAGATAGATGATAGATAGATAGATAGATAGATGATGATGATAGATAGATAGATAGATAGATAGATAGATAGATAGATGATAGATAGATAGATAGATAGATGATAGATAGATAGATGATAGATGATAGATGATAGATAGATAGATAGATGATAGATAGATAGATAGATAGATAGATAGATAGATAGATAGATAGATGATAGATACCACACCAGCCAAATGTCTCCCTTCTCTCCATAATTGAAATACAAGTCAAGGTAAACTTATGGAAAGAAAAGAACTTTAAAAAAAAAAGCAGAGCTGTCAACTTTTCCCTCATCTGGGAATATTCACGTACCACTTCCTAGCAGAAAATACCTGTAAGTGGCTTACAATATAAGCCGCTCTTAGCAAATGCTGAAGATTCACCTCTTTACCTTCGACACCTGGGATGTGTGTTTTCAGGACACGTCCTATTCCTGTGACCATACAGCCAAGAGAGTGGCGTGCATCTGGCCACCCCCTTAAATAGGCCAGGGGTGTGGTGGGTTCAGCCCCCAAGCCCAGCCTCTTTTGACTTTGAGGGTCCTGCCTTCCCATACCTGAGAGGCCATTGCCTGGAGGCGGTTGGAGGATGGATGGCGGCTAATGGATTGAAGTTGAATCCTGACAAGACAGAAGTACTGTTTTTGGGGGACAGGGGGTGGGCTGGTGTGGAGGACTCCCTGGTCCTGAATAGGGTAACTGTGCCCCTGAAGGACCAGGTGCGTAGCCTGGGAGTCATTTTGAACTCACATCTGTCCATGGAGGCACAGGTCAATTCTGTATCCAGGGCAGCTGTCTACCAACTCCACCTGGTACACAGGCTGAGACCCTACCTGCCCGCGGACTGTCTCGCCAGAGTGGTGCATGCTCTAGTTATCTCCCGCTTGGACTACTGCAATGCGCTCTACGTGGGGCTACCTTTGAAGGTGACCCGGAAACTACAACTAATACAGAATGCGGCAGCTAGACTGGTGACTGGGGGCGGCCGCCGAGACCATATAACACCGGTCTTGAAAGACCTACATTGGCTCCCAGTACGTTTCCGAGCACAATTCAAAGTGTTGGCGCTGACCTTTAAAGCCCTAAACGGCCTCGGTCCAGTATACCTGAAGGAGCATCTCCACCCCCATCATTCTGCCCGGACGCTGAGGTCCAGCGCCGAGGGCCTTCTGGCGGTTCCCTCATTGCGAGAAGCAAAGCTACAGGGAACCAGGCAGAGGGCCTTCTCGGTTGTGGCGCCCGCCCTGTGGAACGCCCTCCCATCAGATGTCAAAGCGATAAATAACTACCTGACATTCAGAAGACATCTTAAGGCAGCCCTGTTCAGGGAAGTTTTTAATCTGTGATATTTTAGTGTATTTTTGGTTTCTATGGAAGTCGCCCAGAGTGGCTGGGGAAACCCAGCCAGATGGGTGGGGTACAAATAATAAATTATTATTATTATTATTATTATTATTATTATTATTATTATTATTATTACAGCCAGAGGTGGGTGGTATCAGGTGACCATTCCCTCCCCCGGCCGTGCCAGAAGATGGCTGCCTCAATGGACCCACCGTGGCCACACCATGCGGCAAATGTCACCCACCCGGAGCCCCAGGTGAGTGGTTATTTCAAGACACACCCTTTCATGTAACTGTAATCTGTTACAGTGGTACCTCGGGTTACAGATGTTTCAGGTTACAGACTCCGCTAACCCTGAAATAGTACCTCGGGTTAAGAACTTTGCTTCAGGATGAGAACAGAGATTGCGGTGGCGGCGGCGCGGCGGCAGTAGCGGGAGGCCCCATTGGCTAAAGTGGTACCTCAGGTTAAGAACAGTTTCAGGTTTAGAACAGACCTCCAGAACGAATTAAGTTCTTATCCTGAGGTACCACTGTATAAGTGTTTCTGATACTGAATTTTTAACTCTAACATGCCCCGGAACCTGCTGTTGAAGGATGGGTGATAAATTTTGTAATCATCATTTCCCCGGCTTTTTAGACCACAGTGCCACCTGCATCATCTTGGGAAGGCTTTTATGCAGTCTCTGTGAGTATTCAGGATGAAGAAGAGGAAGAAGAGGAAGAAGAGGAAGAGGAAGAGGAAGAGGAAGAGGAAGAGGAAGAAGAAGAAGAAGAAGAAGAAGAAGAAGAAGAAGAAGAAGAAGAAGGTGGTGATTTGGTGTCATGCAAGCAGGAACTCTGGGAGTCATGGGGTGGACCCACTTTTTATTTAGTCGTCAAAGATGCTCATAATAGCTGACTCAATTTCAAATCAATCCAAGAGATGTTCTCTCATCATTGCAATATGTGGTGTTTTGCTCTCCCATAGCTTTTGATAAGAGCCAGGTGTGTTCTGACTGCAGATGATCATTCAATATTACAACCAAAAGAAATCATGAGTATTGGGAATTTTTAGCAGTATCCTATGTTCTGAGGTCAGATTTCAATGTCTTTTCCTATTTTGTTCCAGCGTCTTTGAGGCATCTTTTCATTTTAGTCTAGGCATGTTGCCTCACAGCTTGAGTACTTGATTTGCAAGCTCCCTTCTGATGATTTATATCTATAGAGAAAGGAAGCCAAATGCAATCAGCAATTGAAATAAACAACCCTCCAGCTAGCAAACTGTTTGTCCCTCCGATGGCGAGTTCTGCATAGGTTGCAGAAACCCACAAAAGCAAAACACATTCTGACCTTTGATGAAAAATTGCAGGACATTTGCAACCCCCCCCCAAAAGTAGCCTCTGCAGCTATAAAGCATTCAAAGGTATCGTGAAGTGTGAATAGAAGAAGCATGATGGATACACATGCACATATATATTTCCCCAAAGCATAGATTGGGGACTTTATTATCTCTGACCATTGGGCATGCTGGCTGGGACTGATGGGAATTGAAGGCCAGCAACATCTGGAGGGCCGCAGAACTTCCCCCCCCCATAAAATCCTGTTTCAGACTTATCTAAAAGGTCTGCCTGAGCAGAAAGGAATTTAAACATTTGGGGTGCATCCATACCACAGACTTCAAATCACTTCTGCTGTTTAGTGATATACACCTTTAAAGCGCATTCAAGGCACACATGCCAAAAAGAATCATGGGAACTGTAGTTCATCGATAGTGCCAGGAATTAGAGCTCTGTGAGGGGATCAATTACAGTTCTCAGGATCCTTCTGGGGGATGCACCTTAAATGTATGGTGTGTACATAGTCTTGGCTTACAATAAAGCTTTTGTAGGTTTCTTGAAGCAATTCTGTTTTTTCTATGTGTGGGCACACTTGCAAGCCTCGTGTCTTATTGTCTTCCTCAAAATTCCTTCGATACTTTGCCTGGGTATCAACCTCCAAATTTACCTCAGTGTTTCCTGTAGTAAAAATTCAGGTAGGAATCTCTAGTCTATGGGACATGGCACTCGTAAACAGGCAAGAAGGGTTTTCAATAAAATTAACAAAAATTCTGAGGGGAGTTCCTTCAGCAGAGTCAAAGACCTCACCATGTTCCTTCTCCTGCATGTCCCACCTTGGACACAGAAGTAGCACGGCACTCTGTATTTATTCATTTAAAATATGTAGGTGCCACCTTTCAGTGGAGTTTTCATGCTGGTTTACAAGAGAAGAAAAACCATGTCGAGTCATTTAAAAGCCTGGGAGAATAAATATCCCTTTGCCTGGGGCAAAAGGAATAATATTGTTGGCATCAGATGGGCCTCACTTGGGAGTGAATACCACAAACAGTGAGAAGGTTCTCTTTCTGATGACCACCCAGCTTACCTCTCATGGCTGAAGGACCTGGAAGAGGACCTCATTGCACAGACAGGTTGGGATTGGATCAGGTACTCCTTCAGATATCCTCAGCCTTGTGGCTTTGAAGGTAAGCACCAGTATAGCTGGGTACTGCCAGACTTGTGCCCAACACTAGCTGCCCCCCTTGCCCCCAAGCTTGCCTCAAGCTCCTCAAGATGGGGACAACTGCCCCAACGCTCTCACTCCATGGAGAACTAACAGCTGAAGCTAGAACAGAAAAGAGTGAGTGGGGTCAGTCAAAGTGGATGGAAGCATAAATGGTCAAGTAAGCATGCTCAGTATATTTCACGGAGAGCAGAAGAAGGATATGGCTGGGCATGGGATGGAGACACAGCCTTTAGCAGCCACCCAGAAGGAAAGAAGCCAACAACCCCAAAGGCTGGGGAGGCAAAGATGTGTGTTTCTGGGGATTAGAAACAGTAACAGGGCATGGATGCCTCCTACATATTTCTTCTATCACTGAATATTTCCGATGCATGGATGTTCCAGAGAACAGTTGAGCAGCACCTGATAGGATGGAAGTGCTTAACCTAACCTAACCTGGCTGGTATGGAAAACCGCTGAGGAGAATCCCAAGCAACCTGTTTTCTTTGCTTTTTCCAAGAAACAACAAGATATAACTGTCATTATTCGTCTGCTTGCTTGTACAAAGTCAATTTGTTCTGTAACATGTTTGTACTTTGAATATTTTAAAAGTTCAATAAATTCTATATTCCTCTATTTTCTTTTTATATCATATAAATAACAACTTCACAATTGACATGGCTTGTTCTTGGGTGTCTCCCCCCCCCCCCCCAGTTGTTAGCTACATACCACTAAAATGTTTATGTCTGCTTTTCTTTATGTTTTCCTTGTGCCATAAAATGATTTTCCTCAAGATTCAGAGGTGGTCAACCCATCTCCTGATTTTTGTACATTTAGGAGAGGGAGGGAGGAAGAAAAGGAGGGAGGGAGGAAGAAAGGAAGAAAGGAAGGAAAGAAGGAAGGAAGGAAGGAAGGAAGGAAGGAAGGAAGGAGGGAGGGAGGGAGGGAGGGAGGGAGGGAGGGAGGAAGGAAGGAAGGAAGGAAGGAAGGAAGGAAGGAAGGAAGGAAGGAAGGAAGGAAGGACTCTTACAATTTTCTGATTTTTGGACTTTGCCAGCCACCTGGAAAGAAGCTGTTGTCCATAGCTCTCATTAATACACCATCTGACGATAAGATATGTCAGCAATGCACATGGTGGTGGGAGGAAGGCTGTAACTGGCACAGAGGTGCTTGCACACTTTCCAGATTAGCCGTGAAAGCATGTCCATGTAGGGAAAGCAAGAATTTGTAAGCCAAGGGTGAGACGTTGGGCTGTGTGTTAGAATCATAGTCGGCACCACTCTCCGGAGGGTGTGTGTAGGTGGATGTGAAATGTCAAGTTGATCAGTGACCCAGCACAGAAATAAACCCAGTCTTTTTATAATATTGTGAACACAAGAGGAGACGAAGATGGAAGAGGAATTAATAGCAGCTGGAGCAGGGAGAATGAATAAACAAACCAAGCCAAGACTCACCATGTGCACTAGTAACCTATATATAGTTTCTTGCTCTTTATTGCTGGAACATTTTTTGCATGCACAAAGCTTTGTTTCTTTTCTTTTTTAAAAGACGCACCTCAAAAAATAAGTAAATCCTGAGATCAAATATGTGTCCATCAGTATTGAGGAACCTTTTCAGACTGAAATTTCCATACTTTCATTCTTCCAAGGAGCATATGCAAAAATGAGCAGAGCAACAGATGTACCTCACACTGTTGTAACAATGCATTCCAACCACAAAAAAATCAGTAGTACATAGACCCACAGCCCACTCACATTTTCTGATCCTATGTCCAGGCAAACAAGAAGCAATATCACAGCTCAAGAATTATATTTTTAATGTGATTTGAAAGACTGGAGAGCTCGTCCATTACAGTAGAGTGTCCCTCTTTTTCAGGGACAGTCCCAGATTTACAGAAGCCATTCCAGTTTCTGATTTGATCCCAGAATGTCCTGCTTTTCCTTAGGAAATCCCTATTTTAATCGGAGATGTGTTGGAGGGTATGGAGTTATGCTACCCCCAAGCCAAGGAGGTAAGTAACCTTTGGAAGACGTCTGAAAGCAGCCCTGTATAGGGAAGTTTTAAAATGTTTAATGTTTTATTATGGTTTTATATGTGTTGGAAGCTGCGCAGAGTGCCTAGGGCAACCCAGTCAGATGAGTGAGGTATAAATGTTGCTGTTGCTGTTGCAGTTGCATAGGATGTCTATATTTTCATCAGAGAAATGTTGGAGGGTGTTACAGTGTTTTTCGTTTATTTTCCTCAAACATATTAATGGAGAACTATTTGCTTCCCTCAAAGAAAACTTGAAGTAAAATGTCAATCATGGGGATGTGTAAGCATTAGGGAGATGTGGTCTACACCAGATGTTTGAGGTAGAATCTGAAATGTGCCATGTGAGAAAACAGCTGGTACAGAATACCCAAAGGGCACTGTGGAGGCAGCTGTTTCAGGCAGAAAAGAAGATTGCATTTATTTGTCTCCTTTGGCATCTTTCTGACATGAGTAGGAAATGTAGGTTGCTCAAGCCAACTTGTTTCCAATTCCCATAAACAGAGGAAGGATGCAAAAGGTAGCATTGAGCCCTCAAGGCCTCAATTTCCAAATATTGCTCTTGGAAGTCAGAGCTGTAGTCAGGTGTGTTATTTCCAGAAAGAACTCAGTTCCAACACCTCTGAGGTCGATGTCATTGACATTCTAAGAGAACAAGGGTGAGTTCCAACGCTCTTTTTCTAGAAAAATAGCACTGGCTGTAGTTATAGAGTCCTAAGTTTAATTAATATCTTCACTCTAATATAATAATAAAATAATAATAATAATAATAATAATAATAATAATAATAATAATAATAATATATTACAGTGCTGCCTCGCAAGACGAAAATAATCCGTTCCGCGAGTCTCTTCGTCTAGCGGTTTTTTCGTCTTGCGAAGCAACCCTATTAGCGGCTTAGCGGATTAGCGCTATTAGCGGCTTAGCGGCTATTAAAGGCTTAGCGGCTTAGCGGCTAAAAGGCTATTAGCGGCTTAGCGGCTTAGAGAAAGGGGGGGAAGCGGGGGGAAATCGCAAGACTCGCAAGACGTTTTCGTCTTGCGAAGCAAACCCATAGGGAAAATCGTCTTGCGAAGCAACTCAAAAACGGAAAACCCTTTCGTCTAGCGGGTTTTTCGTCTTGCGAGGCATTCGTCTTGCGGGGCACCACTGTATTTATACCCCGCCCATCTGGCTGAGTTTTCCCAACCACTCTGGGCAGCTCCCAATCAAGTGTTAAAATCAGTACAGCATTAAATATTAAATATTTCCCTGAACAGGGCTGCCTTCAGATGTCTTTTAAAGATAGGATAGCTGCTTATTTCCTTTACATCTGAAGGGAGGGCGCCACTACCAAGAAGGCCCTCTGTCTGGTTCCCTGTAACCTCACTTCTCGCAATGAGGGAACCGCCAGAAGGCCCTCAGTGCTGGATCTCAGTGTCCGGGCTGAACGATGGGGGTGCCGTTTAGGGCTTTAAAGGTCAGCACCAACACTTTGAATTGTGCTCGGAAACTTACTGGGAGCCAATGCAGATCTCTCAGGACTCTGTTATCTCTCTCCAGCTGAGCATCACTAACTGTGAGATGCCAGTATGCTTCTGTCCTATTTACAGGGTCAAACTAGACATTAGACTAAACATGTGGTGAGGAAAGGTGCATCAGGTCATTGGGGTGCAATAGATATTATTGTAATTAAATATAAATATTGACCAAACTGCGGGAGGCAGTGGAAGACAGGAGTGCCTGGCGTGCTCTGGTCCATGGGGTCATGAAGAGTCGGACACAACTAAACGACTAAACAACAACAAATAAAATATAAATATAACCAAGATAGTTTTTTTTTTTATTAAGTACAATTTCAAATGCATTTGAATGCAACTTACTTAATTTTAGCCATTTAGAATACAGTGGTACCTCAGTTTCCGAATGCCTCCATTGTCATATGTTTCAGTTCTCGAACGCCAAAGACCTGGAAGTAAATGCTTCTGTTTTTGAACATTTTTCAGAATCTGAACGTGCGATGCGGTTTCCGCTGAGTGCAAGAAGCTCTTGCAACCAATGAGAAGCTGCACCTTGGTTTTCAAACGTTTTTGGAAGCCAGATGGGCTTCCGGAACGGATTCCGTTCGAGGTACCACTGTAATAGGTATTTATAAACCACAACTCATATATGGCAGTGTGGAATAAAATCATAAAATAAAAAACAAAAGCCCAACTCTTAATCAAATTAATTCACCGAAACAGAAGCAATGAGTTGCAGCCTAGAAAGGTCGGAATCTTGCTCACACACTGAAAAATAAGTGTCATAATCACAAGTTTATGTTATGTGCTTTCCATCAGCCAAATATTCAACAGCTGTGCAAAAGAACCCTCCATGCATATTTATGTAGCTGCATAGAACTTCTCTGACTTTTGCATGGCTGGAATGTAAATGAAAGTTACAGCCATTACTCCACCCACTTTTATCTCTGGCCACACCCACCCCGGGCATGTGGTCCCCCAGAATGCTGTCAAGGAGGGAATGCAACTGCCAGAATGAATCCCACCTCCTGATTTGCAAACATACAAGTAGAGCATAGGAGGAGACAAACAGTACAGGACTCCCAGGAGGCAGCAGACCTACTGCCTGTAGCATCCAGTGTGGTGGGCGGAGCCAGCCTCCCAACATCAGCATCAACTCAGTTTACCGCTCATGGATGAAAATTATGGTTAGAAAAGCCACTTCAATTGGTATGCCACCTTCTCTCCTGTACCATCTGGGCTGTGATACCGCCCTTGAATCTCTGAGGCAAAGGCTCTGGGACATATCACATAGTGATCTCCGATCTCAATCTCATGTTATCTGTGGCCCATTAGCAGTAGGAATTCACTATGGGTTCGAGTTTCAGACACCTGCATATCTTAGAAATTCGTCTGTACCAACATACTGGCGTCTTTTCACCAAAGCCAGATTAAATGTATTCCCATCAGAAGTGTTAAACAGCAGATTGAGAGGTATCTCTTATCAGAAGTAGGATCTTTGTGTGCTCTCAGGACATCGACTGCATGAGGCATGTTTTATTGCATTGTGGACAATATGATCAAGCTCGGGAACTATTGATTAAACCACTATTGGCAAATTGGCCGGGTCAGTCTGAAGCCTACTATATCAAATATCTTCTGGACAACAAATCCAATGATAACACAGTGGCCGTGGCAAAAAAAATTTCAGTAGTCATACGAATAAAAGATCAACATACCCATGACTAAACAAATAACACTTCAGTCTCCCTTCCCTGGGGGGTTGTCTGTATGAATCTGTATTTTATTCTGAATCCATGTTATGGGTTGTTGGACCGCAATAAAGATTATTATTATTAACTCAGCTTACCTGGATGAGATGGGGAAGGATGGGGCTGAGGTTGGGGCTGCTTGGACATAGCATCAAGACACGCAGATTGGCTCTTCCAGTGCATTTGTGCAGTGACAAATTCACCGTGCTGTCCCATCCCCGTCCAGGTATGCACAGTGATGCCAGTGTCGGGAGGGGGTTCGTACATCTACCTTTCCACACTGGTGGAGGCTGGCAGAGTGTCAGGGACTGGACTGAGGAGGAATGGTGGGGGCCACTCCCCTTCTTCCTGCACCTTCCCGAGAAGAGGAGGACAGTATAGATTAAGAACAGTGGTTTGCAGAAGGTCATAGTTTAGACGCTGCAGAGGGGAGAAGCTGGGAAATATTGGGAGAGGAGCAGGAAGAAGAAGCACTAGGGTAGACACAGCTGACAGACTCATTGTCTTTAGAAAGCATTCCTGACTGTGAGACTGTATAATAATAATAATAATAATAATAATAATAATAATAATAATAATAAATTATTTATACTCTGCCCATCTGGTCAGGCCTCCCCAGCCACTCTGGGCAGCTTCCAACAAAATAATAAATACTAATGCATCAAACATTAAAAGCTTCCCTAAACAGGGCTGCCCTAAACAGGGCTGCCTAGGAAATGATATATTGAATAAATATTATCCTTCCTTCACTCATGCTAGAAAGTGATGTAGCAGAGCAGATTCCCCTCAATCTAGCTGGAAGCTAGTTTGCAGATTCGTTTGCATCTCTTAGTTAAGATTATTTCCTGGTGTCCCCTTTAATCCCTCCTAAAAGAATAAAGACACAAGAGTTTTTCTGAGTAAAGTAACAAAAAGTTCACATATTTCAGTTCACGATTTGATCCCTGAAAGGTAGGCTTTACTTGGTAGTTACAGAAAGAAACTGTGACTTCATCTCATAAGGAGACTGAACTCATGTCCTGCTGGCTGAGAGCCAGCGGACAGCAAAATTACATTAAGGTAACACAATGGCTGCAAGAGAGCAGCATGACAGCAAAAGAACAACAAGAGAAAGACAAAACAGACTGAGAAAATGGCTGCATGACTCGGCTCTTTTATAGAGTCAGCCAGAGCCATGCCCATCTCCCAGATCACATGCAGGGGGAAGAAGCTCCAGACCAGCGGAACAGGAAGTTACACTGATTGGATGTCCCCCTGCATGTTCCCACTCTAGGGAAATAAGGAATGTTGCATTTGACTGCACCAGTGGCTTACATCCCACACTGACCCCCCCTCCCAGGTCCAAGCGTGCCTTGAGAGTAGTAGAACAGAGAGCTCAGAGGCAGAGAGACCACATTCCTTCGTGTCTGTGAATATTACGAGATGGTTGGATAGTGTTCTCGAAGCTACCAGCATGGTTTGACCAAACTGCGGGAGGCAGTGGAAGACAGAAGTGCCTGGCGTGCTCTGGTCCATAGCGTCACGAAGAGTCGGACATGACTAAAGGACTAAACAACAACAACAACAACTTGGTAAGAACTCTTCTTGTTTATCTGCTTCTTGGCATCCCACTGTGAGGGGGATAGGATTCCCTGAAGCCTGACACAGAACCACGCACCTGCTCCATCCAAACCCCTCACACGTGGCAGGCTGGGGGACTGGCTTGCTTTGCAAAATGTTGCAGAGATTACTACAGTCATAAAGGGCTTCTCAGTGTGTGCCTTTGAAGATCCATAAGTTTGCAATTGCAGCTAATGAGACACTGCCCTCATACAGGAGTGGGCTGTGACACTTCTCAGTACTGCTAGAAAAAATAGTCGCTGGGTATATCAATGGTTTTTTGTGTTGTGATCCCTTTTGCTTTTAAAAAAATAATGCCATGATCACTGGAACTGTTAAAATAATCTCAGCCAGCTGAATTTTGCATGACAGAAAGTTCAATCACATTTTAAAAAGAGCCGTCCTTATTTTATTTTATGGAAAATTCCAGTGACTGAGGTCTCCTCCTGCGTGTAATTTATGTACTAATATCAAATAGGCTCTAATCCTCTTACGCTCAAGACCACATAGCATATCAAATGCCCTTCTGAGTTCCTTTTACTTCCCTTGCTTTAAACTGTAATGTGTTAAATGATATTTAAGTCAAAAAAGTAACTTTCATTTGATGGCAATGAACCCACTGTAATTTTCTGTACATGTGCTGGAAATGTAAAACGGGGGGAAAGTAAATAGTCAATTGACATTCAGAGACTCTGATAAGGCATTGGCATATGTATTAGACTTGAATGCTAAAATAATGAGCTTATGAGAGCAAGTGTACGTGTACTATGGCACCCTATGAAATAGATCAAAATGCAAAGTCCTTACACTTTTCAAATATCCTGCTCACTGCATGTACTATGTTGTTATGACACCTCAATAAGAGGATCAGAAAGCATGAGTCCCCAAAGCCAAATCTGACTCCGAGAAATGCCAGCTGGTTCCCCAGTTATCTGGCAAAAAGAAATGTGCAGAGGAAGTAAGGGCGGATGTGAAAGTTTGATTTTATTTGTATTTTAATGAGAAATGACCTAACTTGCACTTCTTGAACTGATACACATTCCAAAACACAGCTATCCTTCAAATTTTGTACCATTTTTCTCCTCAAAACTGCATTCCAAGTCTGTTCCATTACATTTCTGTAGAAACCTATACTTTAAAAAAAAACAACTATAAAAAATCAGATTACTTTTCGTACATCTCCCCACCACCACCCAAATACATACTTTGGAAAACACTTCACCCTGAAATATGCCCTTCAGTAAATATTTTGTATACATGTTTTTGAGCTGGAATCATTCAGAGAAGTACGAAAGCTGAAGGATAACTGCATTCTGACCTGTCTCAGAATAGGAAATGCAAATCACGACAGTTCACTTAAAATGTTGACCAGATGAACTCTCTAATACTGCAGTGCATGGAGTTTCTAATTCCCTCTGGACCTACTTAACGTGTCTGAAAGGCCTCCCTACTGTTTGGCTCCATTGGGTTTGCCAACCTGAAAGATGTTGTCACCCAATACAGCTTCATAGCTGAGCTCCTACATTGTTGCTGTTCCAAATCTTGTGAACTACAAAAAGTAACATCTGGAAAGGAGTTTCTTGTTGGGCTTCAAGTGTTAGGAGATTACATAATATTGCAGAATTATCTTTCAGACAGATCCTGTACAACCCCAAACTTTTGCAGTCCATCTGATGCATCTTATTGCAGCAGTAACAGTGGGCTGAAATTTTTTTTATATTCATTTGGGTAGGATTCACCTAACCAGCCCATCATCCCAACATCCCTTCTCCCCTCTGCCCCTCAAATTTTTTTCAGGGGAGTCAGTAAACCCCCCAGAACAGCACACAGGGAAAGGAGAAGGTGAATCATTCTGTTGGACAAGCTGAAATGCTTCCACATATGGGAACAAGTGGGAGAAGACAATGTTAGATGCCACTCTTTGTATTTGGCTCACACAGAATATTCTGAAAGGGACATCTTGATGCAAATTGTGTAGAGCGGAAAGAATTCCCAGACATTTTCCTTTATTCTAGCCAAAACCCAATTATTTTCTCTCATTGAAACATTGCACATGCATTGGTTTTCCATCTTTTCCTGAATTCAGAAATTCAGGTGAAAAAGAAGTTGTATTCAGACACTATGACTTTCCTGGAAAACAGAAAAGAAGAGTAATTAACACTGCTATAGTAAATAAATTCAAGGTCTCATTTTGGACCTTATTAAAGAAGTCATCGTGTGTAGTTGCTATGACTTAGTGGTAGATAAGTCAGGGAACACATACCTCAAAACATTCAACAGATAATTTGTCATTGGTTTCAATGGGAACAAGATTTCAGCCAGAGCATTAAGTTTAACATTATAGAAAAGGCACCTTCATGACTTCATTTAAGTTTAGTTATTGTGAGCAAAAGACTCTTCGGTTTCTAAGAACTTTTCCCCCTTCTGATCTTTGACCTTTCCGACCGGCTACCTGGTCAGATTCCGCACTTCTCAAGTAGCAACGTTTATGATCGGGAGGGTTTTGAGCTCAGAGTTCTTACAGAATTCATTATCCTATTAGGCCAACACTTCTTGAACTTCAAAACTGTATAATGTTTGATCTGGTACATGATCTGAGGGGTAAATGTACTCATCTCTGTTCTCCACACAATGGTTACCATCGTGTACATTTGCCCCTGAATAGCCCTGGGGGACAATTTCATCTCTAAAGGACAAAGCATTCCACATGACCCTTGGATCTTGCCTTGAACCTTTGCTGACCTCAGGGGCCAAGGAGATGGGACCACACTTTGAATGCCAGTTATATATGACTACATGCATTAGTCTTGGGTCAAGCTCATAGAGAAGATGATAAATTCCCATTTTTATTCTATTTTCCATTTTTTCTTTCATAGACTTTGTGCTCTATCTAAATTTAGGCCTCATCGCCAAAGGAAAGCATGACCTTCCAGGGATCTAAATCCACAAGGAACCTTCATGAATTCAGGAGTGCAATAAAGCTTGGCACGTCCATCACCACTTCCCCCTCACATATTACTACCTACATAGGCCATTATAATGCACAGAGTGCTCATGTTTGAATCTAAGATGAGCTAAAATGGTGGAGGGCTGTTGTCAGACAGTGTCAGCATTACTGAGATAGATGGTCAATTGGTCTGATTTCGTATAAGGCACCTCCCTGTTTTCCTGTGAGTTTGAAAGCATAGAATTCTTTTTGCGTGGAAAAATCCAAGTTCTTACTGCTACTCAAGCATTTCTGTGGATCATGACCATAATCTCTGCTCCCATGTCCTCCCGTTTTTCTTTATTTCCATTATCCTGCCCTAGACCTGACTATGCAACTTTACAGACCATTGGTTTGCTTTCTCCGAACACTATGGCCCATTATATACATACTTATTGCATAAGAACAACAGCATCAATTGAAAACTCACAAGAGCCACCACAGATATAACACCAATGGCAGCAGTTACATCACCCAATGCCACCGGATTTTTCGCTGGAGTCAGATTACGTATTTAAATGCAAGTTCTGAGAATATGTCAAAATCATGACTTGGTAATTAAATGATGGGAAATCAGGTGACACAAGTTCATATGATATGTGAACCTGTCAGGTTTCAGCCCGGCCCAGACTTGCAACTTGGGATCTCCTTGAAATAGGAGTGTCAGTAGGATGCCCAGATGATCTCTGGGCTACCCAGCAACCCTGAGGATCTATTACATCCCTGGAACAGAGCTAGAGATTTCCACACAAGGTGCCTGGGTTCCTGGCCAGCTCTGGACTCCCACAGGAGCAGGTAGGAGATCCAGTGCCACCAGTTAGATGCAAATGAGGCTACTTGGGAAGAGCTGGTTGAAGAAGAAGAAGAAGAGCTTTATCACTGCCCTAAGCAGTCTCAAAGCGGCTAACAATCTCCTTTTCCCTTCCTCCCCCACAACAAACACTCTGTGAGGTGAGTGGGGCTGAGAGACTTCAGAGAAGTGTGACTAGCCCAAGGTCACCCAGCAGCTGCATGTGGAGGAGCGGGGAATCAAACCCGGTTCACCAGATTATGAGTCCACCGCTCTTAACCACTATACCACACTGGCTCTTTGAAAGCCTGGAAGGGGAGGAACCTTCAGCAGTTTTATGAATGCTCAGATTCACCTGCTTCACTGCTGAAGCAATAGCTCCCTTAGAGCTCCAAGCTCCAGTTCAAAGCCTTCCAGAATGGAAAGAACCACCCATTAACCTAACAAAGTAACTGTAGCTGCTTTCACATTTTACAGGACAATTTAGTTCGAAGGAATGCATACCGGCTCAGTCTTACTTTCCCTGTATCTCATTTATTTATATCTGCAAAATTCCCACTACAGTCATGTTGTAAAGCATGAATCATTAACAAAATGGTGTTAAAATACCTATTTTCCAAGATGAAACCAGCCAGTCGCTTTGGTAGTGGGAAAACATCAATATCTAAGGTCTCTGAAAGCATGAAATGTGGCTTGATTGCCATTGCTGCAGATCTCTCGAAATAAAAGATGGAAATGCTCAGAGTTTTCAGCTTCATTACATTGCCAATTTGAGACCTGGGTATATTTAGCAGAAATGCAACTTCTAATGAGATGTGAGAAACTGAACAGACTGCAGTGAGCTTTCTGAAGGTATGGGCTGTAGGGAAAGAGGTATATTCCTTGTGTGACAAAACATTAAACTCCTTCCTTCTCTTAGAAGCATTTTAAAGGCTTTCCAGTGGAATGGATGTATTGTGGTACCGTATTTTTATTTAAGCCAACACTAGTTCCAGGCCAATTTCAATGATAATACTCTTGTAATAAAGATGCTGGGGTAATGCCCTCTATCACCACATTTCAATCTTATTCCTTTCCAAGATTTGTATATCTGAAACTGTAAAATATCTTGGACCAGTTGCATGACACGCTGTGGCACTTGATAAGGGAGGAAATCATGTTAAAGATGAGAACAGCTCAAGTAGCTGTAAGATGCAATGCACGTTCAAGAAAGCCACTGCTGTTTCTGAGAAAAGAAACAGTTGCATCCAAAATTGTAGTGGCTGTGTATGTCTGTTGTTTGTATAGATGAAGGCACTCAGCAACTCAAACATAACCATTTGAGGTAACTTTTCTGACAAGTGTGCAAAAATACAATGGGGGAAATACCTGGGAATTTGTAAGTCTAGTAATTGAATTCACTGAAATTGTAAATGCTTGTATGCATTACTATGTATTTAAATTTGATTGGTTGGTAACTGAATTCTAGAGAGTTCCCTAGTACTTCTCATGGGACTGGCTAATGTCGGTCACATGGGAGGCATCTAGTGAAGGAGGGACTCCATTTTATGTGAAGCGGGGTGACAGTGTTTGAGAATCCACTGTGAACACTGTTGAGTCAAATAGAGTGTTGGAGTGCTGCTTCTCTGCTTGAAAGGAAGAAAGCAAAGTTGCAGGAGAAGTTGAAAGTGGAAATTTCTCATAAGAATTTTAAGGCATGGTCTAACTGAAATAGAGAAGGCTGAGTGCTGAGCTCTGGAAAGAGAGGAAAATACAGTTGTTTGGAAGTTAGAAGAAGAGACTAGCCCATGCTTGGAGAAGCATGTGACTGTAAATATGATGTTTCAATTCATCAATCAGTTTCTGCAAGTAAAGTTTTTGAATGTTAAAGTCTGGACATTGGTTTAGTTTCCAAAGAATGGTGTCAGTCATATATATGATTTGAGCTTCTTAGCTTCATTTTCACTACTCTTACTTCAAGAGTGAGAGCTGGACCATAAAGAAGGCTGATCGCCGAAGAATTGATGCTTTTGAATTCTGGTGCTGGAGGAGACTCTTGAGAGTCCCATGGACTGCAAGAAGATCAACCATATCCATTCTTAAGGAAATCAGCCCTGAGTGCTCACTGGAAGGACAGATTGTGAAGCTGAGGCTCCAATACTTTGGCCACCTCATGAGAAGAGAAGACTCCCTGGAAAAGACCCTGATGTTGGGAAAGTTGGAGGGCACAAGGGGAAGGGGACGAGAAGGTTGGACAGTGTTCTCGAAGCTACAAACATGAGTCTGACCAAACTGCGGGAGGCAGTGGAAGATAGGAGTGCCTGGCGTGCTCTGGTCCATGGGGTCACGAAGAGTTGGACACGACTAAACGACTAAACAACAACAACAACTTCAAGAGGAATGTCAGGGATTGCATTTGGGACCTTTGAATGCTCTACCAAAAAGCCGCGCTGCTTCCACCAACCTGGCTTGTCAACGAGGGTCAGAGGTCAGCCAGGAGTTGTTCCAGGAGATCATAGTTGAGGGACAAACCCTGTAGTCATTCTTACCCAAGCGTCAGATGTTTTTTCTTCTTTCTTAGCGTGTGTAGACCTTTGTCTGTCCAAGGCATACAAATGAGTAATTGCTGCACTTAGTCACACCAATCTCTACTATAAAGGATTGTTATTTATTTATATGCCATCAGTCGTGCCAAGATAAACCCACATCGCCATAGGCACGTAGGTATCCCTTTCATGCTTAATTTGTATCCCAGATATTAAAGGAGAAGAATGCAATGATAAACATTTTGAATTGTTAAAAAGGAGACATGGGAAGCGCAGGCTATAAAGCTGAACACTATGAAGTAAAATATTAAGCACCTTTTACACGGCATGGCTTTCAGCAAAAATCAGCTTGTTGCAAATGCTTCTTCCACACTGTTATTTTCTAGCATGATGAATTTGTCTCATTTGAGGTTTAGGTTTAGAAAATGGTATATACGTTGGAAGCCCAACTACATGAAAAGAATCTGAAAGCGCGTATCATTATTCTAGAGAGTATAACAGTGCTAGAAAAGAAAGAAGCTATAAACCTTGCTCTGTCCTCAGGATCTTTTCTGGTGGGGCACAGCTGAGACAGGTAAAGGTAAAGATAAAGGACCCCTGGATGGTTAAGTCCAATCAAAGTTCTGGCGCTCATCTCACTTTCAGGCCAAGGGAGCCGGCATTTGTCCACAGAAAGTTTTCCAGGTCATGTGGCCAGCATGACTCAACCGCTTCTGGTGCAACAGGACACCGTGATGGAAACCAGAGTGCATGGAAATGTCATTTACCTTCCCACTACAGTGGTACACCCTTGTGCAAATTAATTGAAACAATGAATTTAGTACAGTAGCTTATGTTGGGATTTTTGACTACGTGCTATCTAATGCAGCTTCCCACAGAAGCAATTAAGGAGTTGGCCAAAGGCCAAGAAGACTGAGCAGAGGGAGTTCTTCTGCCTAGAGATATGGGACCTTGAATACAATTCTGCTATTGGTCGAGGTCACCCAAATAGGCATGATGACTCATGACTTTCCTGTGGTTGGTTGGTTGGTTGGTCAGTGTTGTTCTGAGAATTAGTTGGAGTTTGTTAAGAGAGAGTTAAGAGCCGTGTCTGTATCTTGTATATAGTAATTTGTGAGTCTGTTGTAAATAATAAACCTATAAGCAACCAAGTTACTAGTAGCAGCGTCTTGTTGCTTCATCCTGCCAGCTTGCAACTGACTGCTTCTGGACAGTCTGCATATGCTCTGCAATATTCAACAGTTTATTGTACAAAACTCACATGTCCATGTACAAAACTCACATATATGTTCATTAGTAATGGATATGACTGCCACTATTTTTAAGAGGCATTTGAACACGGTTTGCCATGGAGTCTACTAGTTTTGAACAGTCACTGTTGATTTTGGATCCCTGTACCACACTTCAATCAGCGCCTGAATGAGCTTCTCCATAGTCTTACAGTCTCTAGTACGGAGGCGACTTTTGCATATAGCCCACAAATTCTCAATGGGATTTACGTCCAGGGAATTTCCTGGCCAATTAAGTACCTGTATTTGCTGCTCTGTCATGAATTTCTTCACCACTTTCGATGTCTGAAAGGGGGCTAGGTCCTGCTGCAATATCCCAGGACCATCAGGATACCTCTTTTCCAGCTCTGGAATAACTCTCTTTCGTAGAACCTCATTATACTATGGCGAGGGCATAATTCCTTCTACTGGCTGCAGGCTTCCGACACCATAACTGAAGCATCCCCAAAACATCTTCTTTTGTGGGTGCTTGACAGACTGATCGATGTGGCATAGAAAACATGCTTTGTTTCAATTAATTTGCACAAGGGTGTGCCTATTTATCTACTTGCACAGGTGTGCTTTTGAACCGCTAGGTTGGCAGGAGCTGGGACAGAGCAATGGGAGCTCATTCCATCACAAGGATTCAAACCGCAGACCTTCCAATTGGCAAGCCCAAGAGGCTCAGTGGTTTAGATCACAGCGCCACTGCTGACTAGGAGGGGAAGGGGTGAAATTAGTGCTATGTAGATGCAACAGTGGTCCACAGGGGATAAATTTAGTTTGGTTTACATTTTAATGTAAAACTGCCTCAATTGCACTTCCTGAAAAAATGCGCAAACCAGAACACAGCTATCCCTGAACACAGCTATCCACACTTCTCTGAATTTTGTCATACGTTTCCTCACCCAAATATGACAGAAGATTTCATGGGATAGCTATGTTCTGGTTCATGCTTTGACTTCAGCCCTGCCCCATCAGGAAAGTTCCTCATTCCACCCAAGGAAAGAGCGAGGTATACAGTGCCTTTATTCTGTAACCCTATCCTGGACTTCCAGCAGATACACCATTTTCAAAGTCTAAATTAGTAAATATATAATTATGTCTAATTACATAAACCACAGAGCCTAGGGCTTGCTGATTAGAAGGTCGGCAGTTCGAATCCCCACGATGGGGTGAGCTCCCATTGTTCAGTCCCAGCTGCTGCCTCCAGTTTGAAAGCACGTCAAAGTGCAAGTAGATAAATAGGTACCACTCCAGTGGGAAGGTAAACAGCGTTTCCATGAGTTGCTCTGGTACACCAGAAGCGGCTTAGTCATGCTGGCCACATGACCAAGAAGCTGCCTGCAGACAAACACTGGCTCCCTCAGCCTATAGAGCGAGATGAGCGTCACAGCCCCAGAGTTGTCCACGACTGGACCTAACGGTCAGGGGTACCTTTACCTTTACCAGCATACTCCAAATGCCACCAAAACTTTGAGCTTCTAAAGAAATGCACACTAAAATACAGATGAATTCTCATGAGAACCTTTTTCTTTTTAACTGCGAACTGCAATGTGGAGAACAGAACGAAATATTGGGGAAAGGACAGAAACAGAGAGACACCAAACTTAGAAGATTTGTCAATTCCTAGATGGCCGTACCATGGATGTTATGCAGAAAGACAAAACATCTAGCCACTGGAGGGTGGGAGGAAATGAAGGCAGGGACTGGGCCCTGGGTAGTAGAATAAAACGAATAGCTCCAAGAGGGGAAGAGCGGTGTATGGATTCTGCAAAATGCCCTGGGCTAGCACAATAGTGTCCGAAGAATACACGGTAAGTGCATTTTCACTGCAGGCTATTCAGATAATTTATATCTGGATGTGCCCTTTAATAGCTTGATTACTGTCTGTACTTCTTGTTGGAAGATATGCTAAGCATTCATCGGGCAAAGCTCCTTGAAGCAAGAGCGAAATGCAAGCTTGCAATACAGTCATACCCTTGCGTCTTTCTAAATAAATGAAAATTAGGCAATTGTTTTAATTGAGATATCCTGATGTTTTGGTGATATTTGGAGTACAGTGGTAATTATACAAAATGTCATCTCTTGCTAATTAGGCACATTCTGTGGCGTTCATGCATATTCATCCTTTCTGTTGTTTATTTCCACAAATCATCATTCACTGGAAATTATAATGGTGCCCTCCAATTTTCTGGGCCAATAATTTTCCAGGCGCAATTCCCAATCATATACTTAGAAGAACACATTTGAAGTTACAAATGCATCACAATTGCTCAACACTACTTGTAAATGGCCAATTTCGAGTAATGATAGTCATGCAAGAATAGCAACAGAACCACTTGGACATAGAGAATATCCCTCTTTTATATCCGACAATTCATAGATAATGCAGACAATTAATACTTGAGCAGCATTAAGCTCTAGCCTGATTTTCTCAGTCAGATTAATAAACCAATATATTTAGCTGCAGATGCATCCCCCCTGAATGGTTTTTGAAACTCGGGGTGCTTTTCTGTGAAACTGAAGCATGACTTGGAAGCAGCAGGGCACAAAGGCCATGGACAAAGATGAAAGGCATCCCATGTGCTACATTAAAAGAGCACAGACAGGAACTGTAGTGCCAATGAGGGTGGAACTGCTTGCTATCAGACCATTCATTGGCTAACCTGGCACTGGTGAGGGCACGTGCAGTGTGATAATGTTAGGATCTGAGATTAATTGGACCATGGAGTGTTGTCTGGAGCCCACTGGGAATTGTAGGAAAGTAGGGTCAACGGTAGGTGGACTCAGAGTCAGTGGTAGGCAGAGCCAGTGGTAGGCAGAGTCAATTCTAATTTTGTCCCCATCCATCTCCTTGTTGAGTTTACAAAAGCAACACGTAGGTGGAGGAGGAAGAAGAAGCTGACAGCTAAGTGGAATCTATACACATACACAAAAGGGGGGGAAAACACTGCGAAAAATGCTTTTTAAAAAAAAACATTTTGAGAAATACATTGAATTTTGCATAGCTCACTGTCACCATCTAGTGTCGCATTTGTATATTGCACGTTACAACACATTTGAAACATTCTATTTGCAGCTGTATAGCTGTGTCCGTAGTGACATCCTGGGCCAACAAGAAGGCAGGAAGGAATGAATAAGAAGGCAGGGAGGTGAATGCAACAAGAAGGCAAGGAGGATAACCCAAGAGATCAGCCTCTACCATGATGATGTATAGTGCCCTGTTGTATTTTATCAGCACATAATTTGTATACCTTCCTGGGAACACTTAGGTTAAAGAACAATTCAAAAATGAAACGGAAGAAATAATACAATCCATTTTATCATCTCAGAACTTATTTCCTCCTAACCTTCTTCATGTGGAGATCCAGCCTAAGGCAAATGTGCTTATTGGACTTGTTTTTCCTTTGGCATCAAATATTCACATGAAAGAGGGCTGTACAACCTCAAACACAAGAAAACTGGCAGATCAATACATTTTCTGTTTACCTTTATAGTCTTCACATCAACGTCAACATGTATACCTACGTAGGTACAAAGATCACACATGAAAAATGAAGTCCTTCTTAGGTGGAAATGCTTCTTCACTTTCAAACTCTCAGATCGTTGTTCATAAGGTAGATTAAATATTGGGAAATATCCAAAAGCATTCATCTGCTTGAAAGCAAACCATGCTGACATAAAAAACTTACTTAGCAGTCCCTCCATCGTATTTTGTAACTATTCTTGTCTGTTTTGTTCCAGTGCGTGAATTTTGTGCTTCCCGGCTAAATTGCTGCTAATTCCCTTACCAATGCTGTTTGATATCATTGAAAAGGGACATATTTTTGCAAAGTTTCCTGCATTTAACACAATTTAACAATGACAATTCAAATGAAACAGCACATCTACTGATGCTTGAAGAAACACTTATCTGAGACTTCTCTTTTCTTTCTTTGTTTTAAAGGTAAAGGTAAAGGGACTCCTGACCATTAGGTCCAGTTGCAGATGACTCTGGGGTTGCGGCGCTCATCTCGCTTTACTGGCCAAGGGAGCCGGTGTACAGCTTCCGGGTCATGTGGCCAGCATGACTAAGCCGCTTCTGGCGAACCAGAGCAGCACAAGGAAACAGCGTTTACCTTACCGCCGGAGCGGTACATATTTATCTACTTGCACTTTGACGTGCTTTCAGACTGCTAGGTTGGCAGGAGCAGGGACCGAGCAACGGAAGCTCACCCCGTCACGGGGATTCGAACCACCGACCTTCCAATTGGCATGCCCTAGGCTCTGTGGTTTAGACCACAGCGCTACCGGCGTCCTTGGTATTTTAAAGGTACCTAGAATGATGGGTGGCATCCAATAAGCAACAACTGTATCCTTTACCTCAAGCTATATAAAAGCAGGAAACTTTCATTAATATAAGTCATATTGAGAAAAACTGTCTTCCTGTGGTATTTTTTCATAGACATTTAGAAGGGCAATTACAACTGCTGTCTGAAGCCAATCTGCAACTCCAAAACAGCCTTAGCAGCTTTGGTTAGATGGTCCAAGTTCAAAGCAGTGGGGCAATTCTTTGAAGAAGGCCTTTGAAAGTTGGCACCAAGCAGTAGCTGATTTAAGACTTAGGTGGACTGGCTCAGTGCAGCCGCTTATGACCTTTTCTGTATCTGAATTAGACAAGATGTACCAAATATTTATCCTCTCTGCTAAGCCATTCTTATCAAATTAATGATGACAAAGAAATAACCTCAAAATTCAAAAAAGGATCAAAAGGAAGAGAAAAGTATCAGTGAAATTATAATGGATGGAGTGCAGAGTTTTTCTTGTGCTTCCCTTTCTACTGAGGTTTTGTGAGCATCTCCCCCCCCCCCCATGCCCTTTCTCTTGTGGTCCACATTCTCAGCTGGGCTTTCCTCATAGCATGGGAAGCCAAGAAGTCTACATACTATGTGTGCTTGAAAACTGTTCATTGTTATTTTTTAAAAACAGAAGAAGAAGAAGAGAAGATGAGTTTGGATTTGATATCCCACTTTATCACTACCCGAAGGAGTCTCAAAGCGGCTAACATTCTCCTTTCCCTTCCTCCCCCACAACAAACACTCTGTGAGGTGAGTGGGGCTGAGAGACTTCAGAGAAGCGTGACTGGCCCAAGGTCACCCAGCAGCTGCATGTGGAGGAGCAGAGATGCGAACCCGGTTCCCCAGATTACGAGTCTAACACTCTGAACCACTACACCACACTGGCTCTGGTTTAAAGCACTGGTTTAAAGCAATACCAGTCTTAGCCAGCCCAGCATCCTAGGTTTCAAAGAAAGCTTAGAAGAAGATCTTGTGATGTAACTCAGCCCATGGAAAGTTGAGGAGACTGCAGAGTGTTGGAGAATGGTTCACTGGAAATAAAGGAAAACTCAGCCACACTCACGATGATAAGGTAAGCTCAACCCTACACACTCCTCAATTCTTGTGTGCAGACAAGTGTTTCAGGGCCCCAGGCAAGCAGCTGAAAGTGAAGGAATAGTGGACTTTGGATTACTCTGTGTTTTCCTCTTCTATGGGAGGCCTCACATTTACTGATCTTTGTCTAGGCACTCACTTTTGCACGAGTAACTGCTGGTGAAGATTGACCAATTACACTGTAATCAGTATTGTGCTGTAAGCAGTGTTCAAAGATGAGCTAGAAGGAGGAACCAGAAGCTATGAGTTGTGTCATCAAGTTGACGGACAAACACCATAGTCAAAACCAAACAGTAAGGACTAAGCAGGAGACCGGATCAAAGAGCAGGCCAGGGGGGGAAAGAACCAGAGGACATTAAAAGGATATGGGGACATGCCAAAACTCAGGAAGACTGCATTACTCAGAAAAAGTCTCAGCTAGAACAGGAAACCATATTGTCTGTCTTCTTTCCCTGCTACATTCAATGGCCAGCTTTGTTATAAGTCCAAGTAAATCCTGACAACTGTGCAGGCAAAAAGGTGCAACCCTCTCAAAGGTTTGATGAAAGGGCATTAGCCCTATTTAATCGGAATTTGCCTGTTTTAAATTAAATGTATATATTATCCTTCATCTGAAGATCACAGGGCAGTTCACAACATAAAAATACAAAACGAGAACACAAAACACATAATAAAACAGGAACAAAAACAAACCAACACCCCCTCCAAAAAAAGCCATTTAAAAGACCATCAAATGTTCAGTTGCCCCAAGGCCTGGTTATAGAGAAACATTTTTTTCCTGCCACCTAAATATATGTAATGAAGGTGCCCAGTGAGTCTCCCTGGGGAGAGCATTCCACAACTGGGAAGCTACTGAAGAAAAGGCCTATTTCATGTTGCTGCCCTCCACGCACAAAGAAGGGCCTCAGATGATTATCACAGGATCTGGGTCAATTTATATGGGGAGAGGCAGTTCTTGAGGTACTGTGGTCCCAAAACATAAAGGCTTTATAGGTCAAAACCAGCACTTTGACTTGGACCTGGAAAGTAATTGGAAAGACTGCTGCAAAAAAACCCAATCACACAGTCACTGATGTGTTAAAATGTACTATTTATTGCAATATAGTGCATCATTTAAAATTACATTTGCTACTGTGGAGTTTACTTGTCTGTTCATCTCTTTTTCTCTTCTGAGAGCTTCTGCTCTTGTTCCAACTGAATTGTTTCCGACAAAAAGTGTGCAGGTTCGGGCCAATTAAAACTATCCAATTTAGAACAAATCAGAAAGTTCAGATTGGTGATGTAATGGAATGCAGCACAGGGGTAGAGGTTTCTGCCATCAAGAAAAAGTGAATATTAGTTAATTTAGTTTTCTATTACAGAACATGGATTTTTAATTCTCAGCTCCAAATGCAATTTCTTCTAATTCTATTTTATGCCTATCAAATTGCATTGTCCACTATGGATGAACCTTCAATTGAATCCTAGCATAAAATTCCTATTAAATTCCATATCAATTAGAAGTGCCTTGTTTCATTATACTTCATATTTAAATGATTATTGGAGGACAAAGCCCTTGGAAAAGGACCCACACAGGTGATTTTAAACCTCCACTATAATGTACTCTGTGACTCGATTCACTAACCATCCACTCACCCTTGTATGCTCTGAATAGAATACTTTAATAACCCAAAAATGCTTTTGTTCAGCTTCATATCTTCCCTGTTGCACAGAAACTATGGATGTTAAGTTGTGGGTGAACATATCAGACAACACAGCGATTCTTCAGACAGCTCTTGTTTATTCACAGGCCAGAACAGAACTTGGCTGAAGGGTTCAGCCAACCTGCTTATATAGAACTCAACTACAAAGCAACAGTAACAACTTTCTGTAACTATCCAATCACTACTTTCAATTCCTTATTTGTATATGCGGACCTGAATGAAAACTATCTACAATATCCCCCTGCTGGCCCAGGGTGAGAACTGCAGTGCATAACAATGGGCAAAAGGGCTGAAAACATTGTCTGTAGTTTTCCTTGAAGTTGCTTCACAAACACATACTTAAACCAGGTACACAGAACTACATATGAGGATCAATCCCTCCCTGTTTGCTAAACGCATGTGATCACAGTTACTTGAAGACTTGGCACTTCTGTTTTCCCTTAGATGAGCAGCAGCACTTATATTCTGTAAAAAAATCGGAAATGTAGATTCAGATGCTCAGACCTGATAAGTGAATTTGGATGACTGAGGATCATAATTCCTTCTAATATTGAACGTGGCAGCAGGGATGGAAAAATCTATCAAGTTTAGGTTCTGCTTTTTTCTCATTTTTTCCAATCTTTAGTTCAGCTTACCTCATTTCAACAAAATCTTGCAGTATAATAACAACACACTTCAAAATTCACATGCAATTTCTCCTAATAGTTTTGTACACAATTTTGCCTTAAATACATGCTTTTGCAAGCTATTTCCTCTAAAACTGTGCATGGCAGGGGGGGAAACATGGAGATACAGTAGTTGATTGGCTCAAGACTCAGAACAGCTTACAGTTTGTATCCTGTAGGTGGGAACTAGAGTTGGGAGGATGCACACAGAAAATAGATAAAACACAGTCTCTATTTGCAACAAATAGAGATATTACCAGCAAGAAGATTAGGGAATTTACCATCCATCTATCTGGTTACCTGCTGAGGAAAAGCGTAGGATCCCACAGTGGAAGTACTGCAAAAATGTACTGGGCTAAGTAATGAAACAAAACAAAACATTATTGGTACTGCCAGTATCTGACCCAAACACAACTATAGATTTCTGGCTTGGAAAAACAGGGAAAGACCTGGCCTCATTCATAAGCTCCCTCACGTCTTCGAAGGGTGTGGGTGTGTAACCACAAAGGAGGATGATAGCTGATTTGCAAGCCTGCATATGCAATAGGGCTTTCGCCCATCTCCTCCCCTGGCCCCATGCTTCCAAAATTGGCTTAGGGTGTGTATCGAGAACACTCCAGAGCAGCACACAGATGAAGGAAAGAGGGGATTGCTTGTGCACATGGAACAACTGAAAGACCACGATACTGAATTCTATCCTGTCCTGACATGAAGCTGGAGTGCTGCTCAGGTCTATTTCTCATGCACTGCTGCTGACACGTTTTTCCTTATTAATTTACAAGCCTGGCTTGTGGTTCGAGGACCCGATCCCCGCTTTGTGGAATAAAGACACACGGACACAGTGTATAAGGTTAATGGGCAAGAAAAGGCCACAACTTTATTGATTACAGCAAGTGAGAAGGTATTGGCTTAGGCATTGGACCACGAAAGATTGACTCCACCCACTCGGAGAGGGGTGAGCCCAAAGGGGGTTTATTCACCAGTAGGTGGAGCCTGTTGATGCTAATACAACTATAAGCTCTCCCCTGATGTCACTGAGGGTCGTGCCATGCCCCCCCGCCACACAGGCATCGGACAGGACCCACAACCGCCAGATTCCTTTAACGGAATACCCAAATTTGAAGGGGTAGGCGATGGCCACACCTAGGCCTTTCACACACCAACAACACATTCCAATGCCTAACCGCCAAATACCAAGAAAGTTGTGATGATTGGTACGAGGTAGGTGAAAAAACCAAAAGGCCTAATGCCAGTTGGAAAAATTCCTACCAGGCCCCCTGGGCAACCTGGGCGACCAACCAAAGGCCCATAGCAAGGTCAAGCGAAAAGCTAAGCCCTAAGCCCTAAGGGAGTGGTGGGTGGGTGACTCGCGATGAGAAGGTGAAAAGTGAGGCGGAATGGCTGGCGCAGCGGTATCTTAAACCGCAAACCACACCCCCGACAAGCCACCCGGTTGGGCACTTACCAATGGACATGGTGCGCCAGCCAGGTGAATGGGGCAGGGGGCATGACACCCCCTGCATGACGCAGAAATCACGTCCTGCCCACAACACCTCCCCTCCATGAGGAGGAGAGGCTTTTTCAGCAAGCCATTCTAAGTCATTAGATCACCAAAGCTATTTGACCGTTAAGTGCAGTTTTCAACCCCCTTTTAAACATATTTCTGAACGTGGAATGTTTTTGTGTCGTCTGTACAGTGGTACCTCGCAAGACGAATGCCTCACAAGACGGAAAACTCGCAAGACGAAAGGGTTTTTGGTTTTTTGAGTTGCTTCGGAAGACGATTTTCCCTATGGGCTTGCTTCGCAAGACGGAAACGTCTTGCAAGTTTGTTTCCTTTTTCTTATAACCGTTAATACAGTTGCGACTTAACTTCAAGGAGCAACTCATAGCACGCGGTGTGGTAGCCTTTTTTGAGGTTTTTAAAGACTTTGGTGATTTTTGAAGCTTTTCCAAAACTTTTCCGAAACCGTGCTTCGCAAGACGAAAAAAATCGCGGAACGAATTAATTTCGTCTTGCGAGGCACTACTGTATGTACACACAGATCACAGTAATTCAGTATGACTTTGTGGTGGCTGCTTGCACCTAAGGGACTGCAAGTTCACCCAGATTCCTATGGGAAGCCTGCAAGCAGCACCAGAGCACCAGAACCATCTCACCTCCTGCAGTCCCCAGCCACTGGTATTCAGAAACATACTGCCACCAAGAATGGATGTAGACCCTAACCATCAGGGTTAGTTGCCATGGACTACTTTATCCTCCCTGAATCTAATTCTCTTTTGAAGCCCTCCAAGATAGTGACCATCACTGCTCCTTGGGGGAGCAAATTCCATAATTTAACTATGTGCTGTTTGAAAAAGTACCGTATTTTTCCATGTACAGGATGGTGGTTTTTGCTAAATAATGTTAAGCAAAAATGGGGGGAGGGGTCTTATGCACGGATAGTGAATAAGACAAATGGGGGGCGGGCAATTGGCGTTGGTGAGCAATTGGCGGCAGCGATCTCCCCCCCCCAAAAAAAAAAAAAAAATAGGTAAACAACTCAAGAAATCAAGAATATTGATTTCTTAATTTTGGGTTCAAAAAAATAGGGGTTGTCTTATACATGGGGACATCTTATACACAGAAAAATACGGTACTTTCTTTTGTCTCTTGTCCTAAATCTTCCCACTTTCAGCACTGTTGCATGTCTCTGATTTCTAGCGTTATGAAAGATGGAGACAGTGTGTTAAAATTAAGTCTCTACTTACCAACTCATGCTTCTGTTACATGTAATATATATGAATAACATTTAAGGACAGCCATGATGATGGTTATGAAAAAACAAAAGCAACCCCCTTTCATACATTTACGCAACTTTGGGGGGGGGGGTGCTCTATGCCAAAAACTGAACTAAGAGTTAAAAAGTCAAGGGGAAACTGGTTCTTTCAGAAACTTCTTTTTCTGAGGTGAGATTGCCAGAGCTCTAATTTTTAATTCTCCTTTTGAGAATGTCATAGGCCCTTATTGCATCTGTGAGATTTAATTACTTATAGTTGCAAGGGGTCACCACTGGCTCACGGCAGGGAAGATAAAAAATGCTGAGCTGCTAAATAAAGGATAGTTAGTGGAGTTTTTCTTTCTCTCCCCCCCCTTCCCCCCCCATAAAGTGGAGGCTGACAAAAGTACAGATGTTCTTTTGGGCAATATCTTCCTGTCTCATCTGAAGCTTCTCTCCGCGTTCAGAATGAAATGTTCTTCTGTATATTCTGTCCTTAATGCCTTTTGAAATAGTTCCATAATTCAAATTCTATGCAACCTAAAGCTGAGCTTCATCAAGACCTTTTGAACTGCTTTAGAATTCAAGCAAGGAAGTCTAATCCCGTTTTTTAAACATGAAGCAGAACACGTTGGTGGTGGTGGGGGTTTCTATATATGTTACGAGTTTATGGAGACTTTTGGGCTGTTCTCAAAAGCCTTTTTTTCCTCCTCAGAATATTTTGGGTGGTTTAATGATTGTAGTGAAGACAGAAGTGCCTGGCGTGCTCTGGTCCATGGGGTCACGAAGAGTCGGACACGACTAAACGACTAAACAACAACAACAACAACGATTGTAGTCATGAACCTGAGCATAGCAGAACTGGGTTCAGGTCCCTGTTTAGTGAGCAGCATGCAGAGTACATCTCAATGCTAAGTCCCTCAAATAAAAATAGTATTGCACTGCTATGCATGTTTGTGGGAAGGACAAGCTAAAAACTGCAAAAGACACTACAAGCTGAAGTGCTGTAGGAATAATTAATGGCTGCTATACGTACATGTTTTAATGTTACTTACTTATTTACGATAATCCACATCTTTGGCAGTGACAGAAAGGAAATATAGAACGTGTAAGATCATACAAATCCTATATAGTTACAACGGGCTCCCCCAGGCAAACTGTTTGAACAAAGCTTACATGGAGCTTAAATCTTATCCAGTCTTTATTGAACATTCATTCTGATTTATTTATAGGGAGGTTATACAACTGAGCATTCATCCTATATTTATCCTAATTTGCACATCTTCCTATTAATCATTCCTTCAAGGCACACTTTTCAATGCATTTCCTCGTCCAATCCAAAGTCCAGTCTTTTGAAGAAAGTGAGTTTATTGTGCAAGAAATCCAAATCAGCTTTAATTGTGCAACCTGAATTTGCCAGTACAGGTATGTACTGGAGGTGCTCCAAGATACATAGCTGTTATATATATTTAAGCTCACATCTAGCTTGGCCCACTGTGAGGCAAGCCATACACTAGGAGAGGGAAAGGGTAGATAAGAAAACTGTGGAGGGAATGTTGATGAGGACCACGGCTGCCCCTAGTCCTGTTTAGGGATGTCAGAGAAGCCTGAAGAAAATTGGAGCGGGAGTAAAAATTGCCAATGTCCCCTTTTTCCAGAACGGAAATCAATCCAGCGAATATGATCAATAGTCACTGCTGTTGTGATTTTCTGCCCGCAAATGATACTTCCTTGATCACCTTACCCTTCCACTCTCTCCATTTGTATTGCATTTTCTTTGCATTGAATGATTGGGGTGGAAGAAATTAAAAACAATACAAATTATGTAATTAAGTTGCGTATTTTTGCCACAGCAGACAGCGAGATAAATAACATGGTTTCTGGTGGAAGATGAACTGCAGCGGAACAGAAACAGCATCACATGTGATGAATACAGGTTGAAACAGGAAATGATGCCTTCTTATATCACCAGTCTTACTTAAACATGAGACCTAAAGGGCATTCAGAGGCTGAATAAGAAGGAGAAAATTTATCTATAGTATGTATTGAATGTTTCCTAAACTCTACATCAACCATTTTCACCATTTCAGACTATAGTTCTAAAGCTTATACAAGCTGAGATGACATACTGCATTAAACAAAATGCCCTTCTCTACACGGTTGAAGCTACAAAAGGCTGATTTGCATGTGGTCATCCACATAAGAGAGATATAGATATTGGCTACAAGAAGTCTATATAAGAACTAATACCCTCATTAGGCCAACCACAATGTCATAATATGTCATAATATAAGGTTCAAGCTCCCTAACATCAGTCTAGATGTTAAAAAGCAGAGCAGAATGATACAATGGGCACAAGATATTGGGCACAATATCTGATTCTTATCTTGGGAAAAGTTATGGAGGGAGGACTTAAAATTCACAGAATGATACCTTGAAGGAGAACTATGTGAAAATGATGTGTCGGTGGTATTTAACACCTGTAAAATTAGCAAAGATGTACAGAACTGCTTTGTTGGAAATGTAAGGAGAAGGAAGGCACGTTCTAGCACACGTGGTGGATGTGCAAGATAACAAAAGCATTCTGGGAAATGATTTATAATGAGTTGTTATATATATATATATATATATATATATATATATATATATATATAACGTTTGTGGAAAAACCAGAGGCATTTTTACTAGGTATTTTGGGTGCACCAAAGGAGCAGTAATGATTATTTATGTATGCAATGACAGCAGTGCGGACACTACTGGCTCAGAGATGGAAAGAAGACCAAAGATGAATGTTTGATGAAGATGATGGACTACACCAAAATGGACCAGGGAAATCAGAAACCAGGAAGAGAAAAACTTTAAGAAGAAATGGGGAAATTTTACAACATACTTAAGAGAACACTGTAAAATACTAAAAACTTTGGCAGGATTTGAGTAATGCTTGTAAAGTATGAAAAACTATGGTAGAAATGGATTCTTTTTTAAAAATAGAGAAAATTAAGGGAAGCAGTTGAGAAAAAAAGATTGACAGTGGTAACCATGGAAGGGCGGAGGGAAGTCAAAGGGTTCAGGGAATCCTAAATGATGATGTTGATGTTTAATGTTTGAATTAAAATTTGCAATGTAAAATCCAATAAAAATAATTTTTAAAAATAAAAAGCAGAGCAGGGGGAGAGGAAAATACTTCTCGAGTTCATCAAGTCTTCAATGTCTGCCTCCAATATGTTTTACAGTGAATTATGGGAAGAGCTAGCAGACATTCAAACAAGGCACTTTCAGCGCTTGCGAATTCCATTAAAATGTGATAAGGCAATCAGGGGTGAAGATCACAGATGTGATGTTCTTTATGCATTGACTACTTTTCTAAAAGCATTAGGCACTTAAAAAACCCAAGTCCTTCTGTTCTAAGTTTACAGTTGCAGGTCACACAGGGATCACCAACTTTTCAACCAGCTACCATAGATTTCTCTTTAATGACAGCTTCATGATGAAGCAGTGGCAAGTGTTAGGGATGGATGACTGTCAATTTTGATTTCTCTATGTTTCTCATTTTTTAAAAAAAAAATATTAACTTCAGTTCTCCACATTTCTGCAGCAAGTTAAAAAAAATCCTCACGAACGTTCTCCTGCATTTTAGTGCAATTTTTTTTAACATACAGACGATAGCAGTGTTTTGCACATTGCTTTGAGAAGTGCGTGTTAAGGAGCTTCTCATGACAAACAAAAGTGAATTTCTCCTCCATCCCTAAGAAGTGGTCATGCTGTATTCTGAAAGCTTCAAGAGTATGGCAGACCAAGCCGCTGTGCAATTGCCTCCGTCAGTACCAGGAGAGGCATGAAGAGAGCAGAGGAGAAGTGAGCTTCACAGAGGCACAGTCTCAGATTCATTGAGAAAAGCCCTGGAGAAGAGGGGACTCAGGCAGTTGTGGGGAGGTGGGGACCTTCAGTCTCAGCACCTGCTTCATGGGGGGAGGGGAAGACCTTCTGGAGATGAGTTGCTGTGCTCATTAGGCCTGAAACTCCTATGGAGATCTTATTTTTGCTTTTTAAAAGAAAGAGTTAACTTCACCTTGCTCAGTGTGATTTATTGCTGGCTCACTCCTGTCAGATGCCTTCTGGAGGCCCCACCCCTGGATCACTTGCATTCCCCCGCCCATGGCCACCCCAGCTTCTTCATTCCTGTCACAAGTAATGGATAGAAGACTAAGCCCCTTTTTACGTTTCTTTTTTGGGGGATAAAAGAACTAATTCTCTCCTTGCCACAGGTGGTTTGTAGGAAGGAAGGAAATAATTCCTGTTGCTTTCTTCAAGGTTGTAAGGCTCTAGCACACCCAAGAGCCTGTATAAAAACTTGGGGGGGGTGATAGCAGGGAACTCCTCCTCCTCCTCCTTCTTTCTCCTCACAACATACCAGTTATTATCCCCCTCCCCCTTAGCAGGTGGCATGGCAGTGCAGCTATGGCTGCTATATCTTTTATTTTCAAACAGAATAGGTAAATGGCAGATCTTGAGATAGTTCTGTCAGCCATCTTCATTTCTCAGAATCTCGTGTGGGACAGAGTCACATCACTTGGGGAAGCAAAGATGGCCAGAGTGACTGCAAGTTTTTTCCTCAATGTGCCCACTTTGTTAACACACACACACACACACACACACACACACACACGGGAAGACCCTGCAGCTGACTGCCATTGATGGAGTGAGGACATTCAGGGAGGCCCCCATCATCCAGTCATAGCAGCACCACATTGTCACATAATTACTGCGCTCCTGTACCCTTGCTGCTTTCAGCCTCTCATTCCAAACTTCGGCTGTGATTCTACATCACACATTTAACTGGGAGTAAGACCCATTAAACCCAAATGATATAGGATTGCACTGTGAGGGAGGTAGTGCCAATTAACAGATGTTAAATAAAACAATTGTTGGGATGCGGGAGCTGGGATATCTGTTTAAATGAATAATACTTTGTATCTGAGATGCAAATAATCATTCCATACTAGAAAATTATATTCATTCATTCATTCATTCCAAAATGGATCAAAAATACATCCAGAAACAATGAGATTTACATAGAAAAAGGGGAGATTAACTGAATGCCTATCAGTCGAGAGATCAAAAGCACAACTCAAATGGATTAGTATGTGTTATATTCTCTCAGAATGTTCTTCCTTCTAAATTGTTATGATGTGGTACAAACTTTTTTGTTCCAAACAGGTCATTTTAGCACACAATCTTCTTGGTAACCACATATTTCAGCACCTGGTATGCCTTAAACTAGCAATTGTGGAGGAATCACAAAAGAGACAAAATATCCATTTTGTACCAAAAGGAATTGTGTGTTGTTGTTGTTGTTGTTTTTAAAAAAAGCAAACTGTCTCTAGGGCAGAAAGGATGACAAAATGGCAGGAAAACTACAGAACTGTCAACACCTCTATTGAATACTGTCAGAAAATACCAGGGTTTCCAAGACTACCTGTAGCATTTTTAATAGACAGTTCTGAAACTATGGTTTTCTTTTATGGCAATCACTGACATTTTTGCCCACTATAGTTCCTAGAAGTCGAGAGCAGATTGCATCCTGGAAAGCAATAGTCAGCCTAATGAAACCCACAATTAATAAGAGCTACTGAGACTTAGAAAATGTGTACAGTGGTACCTTGGTTCTCAAACTTAATCCGTTCTGGAAGTCCATTCCAAAACCAAGGCATGTTTTCCCATAGAAAGTAATGCAAAACAGATTAATCTGTACCAGACTTTTAAAAACAACCCTTAAAACAGCAATTTAACATGAATTGTACTATCTAATGAGACCATTGATCCATGAAATGAATGCAATAATCAATGTACTGTACTATAAAATAAATAAAACCGTATTGTAGATGATAAAAATTAAAATTACTTTTTTTTTCTTACCTGCACTGATGATAGTCATTGTTTTGATGGGGGGCTTTTATTCATTTCCGCAGTCACACAATCAATCAATCAGTAGCTGAACTGGGTTACACACAGTCACACACACAAAATTAACTGAAAAAGCAGGGGACGCAAATTAGCAGCGCAACAGTGAAAACAGAAGCTCAGGAATACGTTCGGCTTTTGAATCAAAGTTCGCAAACCAGAACACTGCCTTCCAGGTTTGCAGCGTTCGAGTTCCAAGTTGTTAGGGAACTAAGCTGTTCAAAAACTGAGGTACCACTGTACATACATTATCTAAATATCTTTTGAAAGTGTAAATTCTTTTCAGTTTCTAAGTTCAGTTTCTAAGCGCAGTGTTCAGTTCACTATAAGTCTAGTTGCTTTCTTTTCTTTGAACTTAGGATGCTTGAGTCAATCATTAAAGCAACTTTATAATATACCGTATTTTTCGCCCCATAGGACGCACCGGCCCATAGGACGCACCAAGTTTTTTGGGGGGGAAATAAAGAAGAAAAAAATTATCTCCCCACTGCCCGCCTTCAGACCAGGTCCGGGGACAGCGGGAAGATGCGCTGCGCCTCCCAGCTGTCCCCGGAGCTTGCGGGGCAGGCAGTGGAGAGAAGCCCTCTTCTCCCCGCAGCCCGCCTCAGACCAGATCCGGGGACAGCGGGAAGACGCGCTGCGCCTCCCAGCTGTCCCCGGAGCTTGCGGGGCTGGCAGCGGGGAGAAGCGCTCTTCTCCCCGCCGCCCGCCTTCAGATCAGGTATGGGGACAGCGGGAAGACGAGCTGCGCCTCCCCACTGTCCCCGGAGCTTGCAGGGCTGGTGGCGGGGTCTCCCCCCCCCAGCCTCCAAACCACTTCGGGAGACAGCGGGATGGCAGCGTTCCACCTCCCTCTGTCCCCCGACCTTGTGGGGCTGGCGCTGGGGCTCTCCTGAAGCCTGGAGAGCGAGAGGGGTTGGTGCGCACCGACCCCTCTCGCTCTCCAGGCTTCAGCGAAAGCCTGCATTCACCCCATAGGACGCACACACACTTCCCCTTCATTTTTGGAGGGGAAAAAGTGCGTCCTATAGGGCGAAAAATACGGTATATCATTTATGTATGATACATTATGCATCTCACAAAGAAACATCACTGGAAAATGCAATTCAGTGTAAATGAGTGTAAAGTGATACACGTTAGGACAAAAACCCTTGATTTCACATATACGCTCATGGCATGTGAATTGGCAGTGATGAACCAGGAATGAGAACTTGGGGTCATAGTGGATGTCAGGAGCCAGAGCCAGAGTCAGGAGTAGGTCAACAATTTAAAAACCCCACTGGTGTCAGTGAAATTAACTCTTTATTCAAGAAACCAAAACAGTGCAGGCCTGGTGATCACAGCAACTCTTCCCAGTAAGTCTTGCCCCAATGTGTCAGTTGCAAGAACTGAAGGTCGCTGCCTTCCCGCCACCTTCTAAGGCCCCTCTCCTGGTTCCTTCCCCAGTAGCCTAAGGCTCCATTGTCTTGTCTCTCATTGCTCCGCCCTCTTAATTTTTCTGTCTGTACTGGGAGACCAGGGGGTTGGGAGCTGTCCACAGCAGAAGGGAGAGACTACCTGGGTTTCCTAATAATAATAATAATAATAATAATAATAATAATAATAATAATAATAATAATAATAAATAGAAGAGTTTGGATTTGATATCCCGCTTTATCACTACCCGAAGGAGTCTCAAAGCGGCTAACATTCTCCTTTCCCTTCCTCCCCCACAACAAACACTCTGTGAGGTGAGTGAGGCTGAGAGACTTCAGAGAAGTGTGACTAGCCCAAGGTCACCCAGCAGCTGCATGTGGAGGAGGAGAGACGCGAACCCGGTTCCCCAGATTACGAATCTACCGCTCTTAACCACTACACCACACAGACTCTCTAATAATAATAATAATAATAATAATAATAATAATAATAATAATATTATTATTATTATTATTATTATTATTATTATTATTATTTATACCCTGCCCATCTGGCTGGGTTTCCCTAGCCACTCTGGGCAGCTTCCAACAAAATATTAAAATACAATAGTCTGTTAAACATTAAAAGCTTCGCTGAACAGGTCTGCCTTCAGATGTCTTCTAAAAGTCTGGTAGTTGTTTTTCTCTTTGACATCTGATGGGAGGGCGTTCCACAGGGCGGGTGACACTACCAAGAAGACCCTGTGCCTGGTTCCCTGTAACTTGGCTTCTAGCAGTGAGGGAACCGCCAGAAAGCCCTTGGAGCTGGACCTCAGTTTCCGTGCTAAACAATGGGGGTGGAGACGCTCCTTCAGGTATACTGGGTCGAGGCCATTTAGGGCTTTAAAGGTCAGCACCAACACTTTGAATTCTGCTCGGAAGTGTACTGGGAGCCAATGCAGATATCTCAGGACCGGTATTATATGATCTCGGCGGCCGCTCCCAGTCACCAGTCTAGCTGCAGCATTCTGGATTAATTGCAGTTTCTGGGTCACCTTCAAAGGTAGCCCCACACAGAGCACATTGAAGTAGTCCAAGCGAGTGATAACTACAGCATGCACCCCACAACTGCCTCGTTTCTGTCTCCTGGCCCCCCTCCCCCTCTGAGTCTGGACTGCTCTCTGCCCCAGCCTCTTCCTGCCCACTAAACCCTGTTACCTCTTCAGCTTCCAACACCACCTCCTCCCAGTCTGCTCCCTCTTCTGAATGCAGTTGCCCCACCACCAATCCCCTTGCTCTGAGTTCCTTCCCCTGATGGTTCCCATGGGGGATCCCCAGACAGTGCCTCCCATGATTCCTCTGTATCCAGCCAGTCAATGATAGACAACAGCAATGCATGTGAGGTTACTCTGTACCTTTCAGTTGCAATGAAAGCTTAGAAACTGGTGTGCCCTTTGGATGATGCCATTCATTTGTCCATATCTGGGCAGAGAAGGGGGTGGGTCAATTTTGCACAGGGCCTTCTTCTCCAATGAGCTGAATGTGGTTGATGCATCCATCATAGTGTTTGCCCCCCCCCCAGGTACACTAGCTCAGTCAGTAGAGCAAGAGACTCTTGATCTCTGAGTTATGGGTTCAAGCCCATGTTGGGCAAAAAGATTATTACATTGCCAGGGGTTGGACTAGATGACCCTTGTGGTGAATTCTGTGATTCATCCCTTTTCACAGTACACTGTTTGGCAATCACTCATCACATTTGTAAGGTTTCTGTGGCTTGGTATCTCCACAATTGGGTCAGAGAGTTGGAATTCTAACTAACTAACAGCATACTCTAGCTATGTCTACTCAGAAGTGAGTCCTAATGAATCCAGTGGGGCTTAAAGGTAAAGGGACCCCTGACCATTAGGTCCAGTCGTGGCCGACTCTGGGGTTGCGGCGCTCATCTCGCTTTATTGGCCGAGGGAGCCAGTGTACAGCTTCCGGGTCATGTGGCCAGCATGACTAAGCCGCTTCTGGCGAACCAGAGCAGCGCACGGAAACACCGTTTACCTTCCCGCCAGAGCGGTACCTATTTATCTACTTGCACTTTGATGTGCTTTTGAACTGCTAGGTTGGCAGGAGCAGGGACCGAGCAACGGGAGCTCACCCCAGCGATTCGAACCGCTGACCTTCTGATCGGCAAGTCCTAGGCTCTGTGGTTTAACCCACAGCGCCACCCGTGTCCCTCAGTGGGGCTTACTCTCAGGTATATGGGTTTAGAACTGCTGCCTAAATCATACCAAGAAGAGACCCGCTCAAATCAGCTTAAATCAATTGCTTTCTATGTGTCTAATCTATGGCTCAGTCAGATGCAACCCTGATTTATTGTTTTAGTTGACATATTAAACTTTTGCATGACAGCGAGAAAGATTTTGAACTCTGCAATGCTCTGTGCCTCTGACATTGTAAAGCTGTGAACGAATATGAATGAAAATTTGAAAGCATTCCAAATAAGTTGGCTAGCCCAGAAAAGGTCAAGGGAAGGCTCTCAGTTCCACCAAAGCATTTTATTACAGCCTATTGTGCATGTTATGCAGATGAGAGCAATGGAATGAAATAAAATGAAATCTCACGATCAGATATGTTTGGTTCCCTCCGATTATTTTCTTAGTCTCTCCATGGCAATATTATCTCTTATGTCAAGCTAAAAAGAGGGGGGGAAATAAATGGGTACTCAGACGCTAAGGCTAGTGATTCTTAAAAAAAATAAAATAAAATCTTGTCTGTCAGCATCTACAGCATGAATACAAATGTAGCCTATTTACTGACACATCAGATAAACTAATCCCATCTCACAGGGGGGGAAATGAGATTGGGAAATTGGAAAGATCAAAGATAGGGGGGTATAATAGGGTGCACAATTTCAGGCAGCATTGTATTCATTTTGTGAAACCTACCAACATGGTGTAATATTGTTGCATGCATCATGAAATTAGGCTCCCATGCTGTGGTTAGAACAAAGCAGCAATGACATGAACTGCATAATGAAAAGGTTCGTATGTTGCTCAAAGTACAGGGAAATCGAAGGAAGATGGCAACCCCAAGGTATATCTTACCTATGCCTGAGATGGGGAACTTGTGACCTTCCAGATGTTGGACTGCGACTTCCATCATCCCTGATCATTCATCATGCTAGCTAGGGGTGGTGGGGGCAGGAGTCGGACAACATGTGGAGGGGTCACAGGTTCCCCATCTATGACTTATGTTCTTAAGAATGGTTTCCTTCCAAGAATGGCTGAAGAGCCAATCCTTTGAGAAGCACAGTTGTAATGGGAGTAGGCACTGGCTCTTATATTACACAAAAGGTCCTCTGGGGACCTTCATCACCATTCCATCCAGCATTACTCTGGCAGGAAAGGATATTTTTTAAGAAATCAAAAACTTTATTGCAGTCCAAAGACCCACAAAACAATTTCAAAACTAGATACGGTTAAAATGACCAGACAGACAGATGGAAGAGGCCAAGGTAGTCATTTTGTTTTATCTAGGGCATAATGATCTTTGTTTCTTAGAACCTCTGAAAGAAACTTTGCCACGGCCACTGTAATATCATTTGACCTCATATTGCCCATAATGCAGTAGGATATGCTTTGTACAATCGACATCCTGGGAACATAAACAAAGCCTATTCTGATAAGGGATATAATAATAATAATAATAATAATAATAATAATAATAATAATAATAATTTATTTGTACCCCACCCATCTGGCTGGGTCTCCCCAGCCACACTTGGTGGCTTCCAAGAAAGATTAAAAATACATTAAAAGGTCACACATTAAAAACTTCCCTAAACAGGACTGCCTTCAGATGTCTTCTAAATGTCAGGTAGTTGTTTATCTCTTTGACATCTGATGGGAGGGTGTTCCACAGGGTGGGCACCACTACCGAGAAGGCCCTCTGCCTGGTTCCCTGTAGTTTTGCTTCTCGCAGTGAGGGAACTGCCAGAAGGTCCTCGGCGCTAGACCTCAGTGTCTGGGCAGAACGATGGGGGTGGAGAAGCTCCTTCAGGTATACTGGACCGAGGCCGTTTAGGGCTTTAAAGGTCAGCACCAACACTTTGAATTGTGCTCGGAAACATACTGGGAGCCAATGTAGGTCTTTCAGGACCGGTGTTATATGGTCTCAGCAGCCGCTCCCAGTCACCAGTCTAGCTGCCGCGTTCTGGATTAGTTGTAGTTTCCGGGTCACCTTCAAAGGTAGTCCCACGTAGAGCGCATTGCAGTAGTCCAAGTGGGAGATAACTAGAGCGAGGCAGTCTGCAGGCAGGTAGGGTCTCAGCCTGCATACCAAATGGAGCTGGTAGACAGCTGCCCTGGATACAGAATGCCTCTCAGGATGACTCTGAAAGCATACCAGACTTTGAAAGCACGCTTAAGAGTCATGGCTTTCCCCCTAAGATTCCCTGGAACTGTAGTTTGTGAAGTGTGCCGGTCAATTGTAGCTCTGTGAGGGCTACTGAAACTCCCAGGATTTGCGGAGGGTGGGGGGAGCCGCAACTGTTAATGTGGTCTTAATGTGCTTTAAAAGTTATGTTGTGGATGTTGACCCTTGGAATGCACAAAATGAGAGCTGAGCACATCAGCATCTCTTCCCTTGAGAATTTCCCCATTCTATTGTTACTGGAGCAGTGTGTGGTGGAGACAGAGAGAATCACAACCACGCTTCTCTTCCAGACTAGTCACAAGAAGCAACTGAGCTATGACTGATAGTTCATGCAAGATCACGATACCATCAGCTAGAAATAGTTCGTTCAATAATGAATGCACTTGGAGACTATTGTACCCTTTGCCCATTAAATTTAGGCACCGCCTGTAATTTTCTTGATTAGCCAGTCTTTTATTGTTTTGTATTGCTTTTAAATGTCTTTTTTTTTTCCTTGCTGTGCACTGGCCTGATATTTTGCAAGGCAGCAATTCATAAATACTTCTATAAATAAATACAAATAATGAGGCTTCCATGCTGTGGGATGCCTAATCATGCATTTTAGACACCATCGTAAAACTCAATTGTCCCAACAAACCTTCTCTTGAAGGTGACCCATATTGTAGTAGGAGAAGAAGAAGAAGAAGAGTTTGGATTTGATATCCCGCCTTTCACTCCCCTTCAGGAGTCTCAAAGCAGCTAACAAAGCGGCTATCTCCTTTCCCTTCCTCCCCCACAACAAACACTCTGTGAGGTGAGTGGGGCTGAGAGACTTCAAAGAAGTGTGACTAGCCCAAGGTCACCCAGCAGCTGCATGTGGAGGAGCGGAGACACGAACCCGGTTACCCAGATTACGTGACTACCGCTCTTAAACACTACACCACACTGGCTCTCTCTAGTACCAAGAAACTATGTGAGCATGCTGCATTTTATTATAAATTCTGTCTTGATTTTTAATTTTTGTTATTATATACTGCGCAAGGATATATATGCAGATGATTATACGGTATGAAAAATTGCTGAATAAAATAAATAATAAGTCTGGAATAAGTCTGGAACGAAGATCTCTCAAATTGCTTTGCATATCAATCCCCCTTTTAGATTAGCCCAATGTGATTCAGATTATAGTGAATCTTGTGTATGAAGGCTGCAATGTACCAGAGATGACTGGAGGCAAAGGGAAGTTTAATAAATCCAGTTTAAAAGCTTTAGCTTTGGAAAAACTTGATCAGAAGTGGATTTGTATTACGATCACATTTGCCCAAAGCCAGGTAACATTTTTACTAAAGCCCTTCTTCCTTAAGATATTTCTGCAGACTTGAAAAATGTTCCAAAACTCACTCAGTGCAGTTAACCCAATGTAATTCAGTAGAAACGGTACTTGTGAAACTCTTCAGATGACTTTTACTATATTCTTGTTCTTATGAACTATATGACCAGGTGTGTTTTTTTATTTAAGTTTACAGTTATTAATATGAAACAACTTGCTCTGTTTTGTAAAACCAACAAAAAGACAGCAAAGGTAGAAATTTGGGGGCTAGTTTTTAATGTTTCTTATAGAGTAGAAAGTAACAAGTAAATGAAAAGAAGCAAAGTTCCATCCATTCTCTATATAGAATATTAGACTCATAATTTGTGTGCAGATCCATTTTTTAAAGGCAGAGAATTATCTGTGCTCTATAAATATATACAGGTATTATAATATTCACAAAGCTAGCCATATTCAGATTCTTTTCCACAAAGGGCGGCAAATATGTTCCAGCAGCCTTAAGGGTTTTTAAACGCAAAACCCGTTTCCCAACTCCTGTACGCTGCAAATGTCTGGCATAGTAGGGACCTGCCAAAGCTAGATGGCTTTCAGGCAAAATTTCTACAATCTCTGCTGCAGGTACCCAACTGTGTCCCCAACTCCATACTTCTGTTAGAAGCTGGTGAATGCCCAATTTCAACTAAAGCGTGGTGGGCTGCCCTAAAACATTGGCTCGGGATTTCAGTGTTTGATCTAGGGAAGGGTTTGTACCAACACCTGACCAATGAGGAATTTGTCAGCAAATGGCAGAAAACCATGACTAAAAAAGCCACCTCTATTGGTCTGTCACCCCCCCCAACTATATTACCTGGGTTATGAAGGCACCCAAAAGATATTAAAGCAAAGATTATGGGATAATGCACACAGTGACTTGCGATCTCAATCACACGGAGTCTGTAGTCCGCTGGCAGTAGGAGTACAATATGGGCATGTCTTTAAGTTAACATTTTACATTAAAAACCTGACAGTACCAAACTACCGAAGGCTTCTTACCAAAACCAGACTAAACGTCTTTCCTTCTGCAGTGTTGGATGGCAGGTTGAGAGGAGTTCCCTACCAGGACAGACTTTGCTCATGTGATCAAGACATCAATTCCATAAAACATATTTTGTTACGCTGTGCAAAATATGAGCAAGCCAGGGCAGAACTGATACTATCCTTGCTGGTACCTTTCCCGGGAAAATCAGAGGCTCACTATGTCAGGTTCCTATTGGAAGACTGGACAAATGCTAGAACATTAGCAGTGGCAAAGTTTTTATCAGTGGTTGCAAGAACCAATGATCCCTATATTCTGAACAAAATACTTGTTTAACCTGAAGGTAGGCTGTATGAATTGTGTATTGCTTTGTAACGATTTGTTGGGTCTCTGGACTGTAATAAAGATTGTTGTTGTTGTTATAATATTTTTTTAAAAAACAGAAACAACCTATGAGTTTGTCCCAACTTCAGTCTCCATCCTCTTAAAAAGAACACCTCATAGGACTAAAAGGACTATTTGAGGCATTAATGCTCTCATCTAGCCCACCTGCTAAACTACCACCACATCCAAGGTTCCCTCCCGGCTGCCAACAAAGTGAGGTTGCAATTAGGAATCTTCTGAGTCTGAAGAGAAACCTTTGTAGAAACATTATTCATCAGCCATGGAAGTGAAGGTTCTTTTCAGCCTGGTAAGACTTTTTCTTTCTTTTCTGGTTAGGTCCTAAATATGTGTCAGAATAGGGACGCAGGTGGCGCTGTGGGTTAAACCACAGAGCCTAGGACTTGCCGATCAGAAGGTCGGCGGTTCGAATCCCTGCAATGGGGTGAGCTCCCGTTGCTTGGTCCTGGCTCCTGCCAACCTAGCAGTTCGAAAGCACTTCAAAATGCAAGTAGATAAATAGGTACCACTCCGGTGGAAAGGTAAACGGTGTTTCCGTGCGCTGCTCAGGTTCACCAGAAGCGACTTAGTCACGCTGGCCACATGACCTGGAAGCTGTCTGCGGACAAACGCCGGCTCACTCGGCCAATAAAGCAAGATGAGTGCCGCAACCCCAGAGTCGGTCACGACTAGACCTAATGGTCTGGGGTCCCTTTACCTTTTTATGTGTCAGAATATAGATTTACTGAGAGAAAAACTGTGTATACCCAATTAGTGAATAGAAACTTGCCTTAATCAACCTTTCATGGCTCATCAGCCTGAGAGGACTTGGGACCCTCAGCCCGAGGGTCTCAGGACTCATCAGTGTGAAAGTCCCATGGAGCCTGCCCACCCCTTTGGATCCAAAGTGACTTGGGTGGGTGGGTAATCAGCACACCATTAAGGTGTGGTGGCAGTGAAAGTGGATAGAGACCACTGTCCTTATGCTCTGAACCAGGGTGAAGTTGTCCAGATCAAAGAGTAAACTGGAGGCAGTAGTGTCCAAAGCCTCAAATCTCTTTACCATGCCTAGGAGCTTGGTACCTCAAATATCATCCAGGCATAGGCTGCAGGTAAGCTATTTAGCAAAGTTGCAGACTTAATTCAGTCCCATTTTAATGTTCTGTGTTTTTGTTTGGGCGATGAACGCAATGGGCGATTCTCTTCTCTACACTTCCAGAAACTATTCACCATTTCAATACGCTCTTCCACCTAGTGAGTTATTGTCAAATGGATTGCTTCTTTGGCACTCTCAGCTGTTTAATAAGTACAACTTCCCAGAAGAACAATTACGAGTTTAAGGGGAAGAAATACTGTTTTATCTATTAGATGATGAATGCATAGCATTGCCCAGACACTCAGCTATAAAAATCTGTAACAGATTGTAAGCCCACATCCAATTTGTGAACGTCAAGATAAATAACTGGGAAACTACATCTTGGAGGAATATTATGGATGCTACACCTATCTCATATGTGTATTTGGATCAGATCAGGCCTGTTGCAGTGGTATAATCCAACAAGGCAAAACTGAACCCTGGGGCACGAATGGTGATCACCCACTAAGGCCTCAATATATCTCCTGAGTTTGGCTCCCTTCTGGGGACAACAAACCTGGGGAGGGGGAGTGTGAAACACTTACCAGGACACAATGCATCTCCCTGTTCAGTTGTATTCAGCTTGTTGGGTCACAGATTGTTTTTTGGACCTATCAGTTCACTTAGCTGGAATCATAATGGACACCATTGCAGAAGGAGAAGCCACTATGTCCAGGGATGAAAGGCAGTTAGTATTGCTGGGGAAATATTTAAGGCAGCATCTTTGGAATATGCTTCAAGGATGGATTAAGTAGTTCAGTATTTTCAGCATCAGGTCCCCATCAGTACACCAAGAAGAGTAGGGTTTAATCAGCTGCTCTCAGAAGCCAAGTGATGTACCTGGTAGAGGAGTTCCACAGCTGCTTTGTACTCTAGCCATATGAACCTAATTGTATAGCATTGATCCACTACTCAAGATGTTTCAGCATTTGTTGATAATGGGCACTTGCAAATATCTGGGTAGCAAAGCTATATCCATGATAGATAAGGACTGCACCAGCCACTTCAGTGGAAGACAAACAAAACCTTCTTGAGAACAAATTTTATTGGAGATGTTTCTAATTAGAAAATGCATTGAAGTGTGATGGTTTATGACCTTTAATAAATCTATCTTGGTGTACATGTATATCATCTAACTAACTAAAGCTTTTTACCCTAACTACCCATAAACTAATCCAATTAGCTATGAGGAGATGCCATATACTTCATTGGCACCATGCTTTCTGGTGTACCACTTTTGATTTCATATTTTGAAATTGCCTAAAGATTTAATGCAAACATGAGCAAACATCACAGGGAATGCAGGGAACAAACCAGTCTGAGGTAGGAGGAGAAAACTGGCATCTCTGATATGAGGATGGGAGGACACTCAAGAGCTGGAATAAGTAAAAATGTAAAGGTAAAGGACCCCTGGATGGTTAAGTCCAGTCCAAGGCGACTATGGGGTGCAGGGCTCATCTCGCTTTTCCGGCTGAGGGAGCCGACATTTGTCCACAGACAGCTTTCCGGGTCATGTGGCCAGCAGGACTAAACCGCTTCTGGTGCACGGAGGACCATGATGAGTTCCAGAGCAGAAAGTGGGATAGCATTTCAGGATTGCTATTGTTCATGGCAATAGCAAAGAAGATATTACAGCAATGACTCTCATATCTGTCTTGCTTTTATTCATGGACTGGGCTCTGGTATATAGCCAGCCACTGTCCGAAAGGGGTGAAGGGATACTACAGCTGAACAATCCCACCATGGGTGAAGGTCTGTTTCTGTGCAGGGCTCATGCCTTTATGGTTTTTAACGGTATGTTTCTCAATAAAGTTGTGCCCAATTTAATCAAAGTTCATGTATTCGAGTTCTTCTTCCACCCAATGGGGGAATTTCTGGTGGTTATTCAAAATCATTCTGGGTTTTAGAAAAAACCCAAACAATGTTGGATTTGCCTGCTATATGGGATAGCAAGCTGAGATAAATGTCAGATACAAAAATGAATAAGGCTCCCTTCAGAGAGGAGTGGGTAACTAATAGGCTCAGGTTTGTGCAAAGGTGTAGCCAGTGTGACTCTTCTGCTGTCTTGTTTAATGGGGAATAATCCCCCCTCCTGGTTAATGTAGGAGTTCAGAGATGCAGTATTTTATGACAGAACATGAGTATGGAAGAACAAAGGTACCATGTTTGAGGCAGAAGTACAACCTTATCCCCACAGATTGAGAGGAGGAAAAACCTGTTCTTCTGCTTTATAGTTCTTCTGCCCTTTTAAGTCTGTTACTGATGCTGATGATTTCATACTTGCTCTCCACCAGTAGGTCCCAGAGTGGGTTAGAGCAACAAGAACAGCACACTTTAAAACAAAATAAAACCAAGATAAAATTCATGAAGCACCACACCCGCACTGCTCTTCTCGGAGCAGCTTATTGGGTGCAAAAATATATTTTGAAATAAAAAATACTTTGAGACAAACTGCTAAACAAACCTTGATTGGGTAAATATGCAGTGTGCTTGAAGAAGAAGAAAAAACACAAGAAAAGAGAGGGCAAGAGGTACAGGCAATTTGCATTCAGTTCCCAGGATATAATGTGTGTTATCTGAGGTGAAAAACTGGGGTGGAGAAGAGCTGAGGAACATTGTAAGATGCCTTAAAGTGAGTCAGATCCTTAGTCCGATTAGCTGAGTGTGGTCTACAGTGATTTCAGAGTTAGGGGTCTTTTTCTGCCCTACCTGGAGAGACTTCAACCTGAGAACCTCTGCATGCAGCTCTTCTGCAGTTTATGTTGTGAAAGAACAAATGCAAAAAAGAAGAAGAAGAAAGGTTGGCACATACACATTTAAGTCTGAAACTAAAGTCCTATGTGGGCATTCAGTGCATCATTGATAACCCTGTGAGGCAAGAGAGTTGGGGTGCAAACACACATGGAGAAAGCCAGCATCCAGGAAAGAGTCTGTCAGCTTTGATACGTGATCAAAGACATTGTTGCTGCTTTACAGAGAAAGGAAAATGTAAGCAACAACTCATAGCCAGTTTTATGCATTTATTTTCATAAGGTGAGGGAATCGTCTTTGGCAGAGGGAAATGTTCCAATACAAATGAAGGAATGCAAGCATTACCATATCAGAGTAGCTAAGGAAATGATTTATTTACAATATTTATTACCTATGCAAGTTTGGCTCTGTATATCGCTGTGAACATTTCCCTCTGTTTAGTCACCTTGAAGGCTGTTATCATATACAGTGGTACCTCGCAAGACGAATGCCTCGCAAGACAAAAAACTCGCTAGATGAAAGGGTTTTTTGTTTTTTGAGCTGCTTCGCAAGACGATTTTCCCTATGGGCTTGCTTCGCAAGACGGAAACGTCTTGCAAGTTTGTTTCCTTTTTCTTAACACCGTTAATACAGTTGCGACTTGACTTCGAGGAGCAACTCATAGGACGCGGTGTGGTAGCCTTTTTTGAGGTTTTTAAAGACTTTGGTGATTTTTGAAGCTTTTCCAAAACTTTCCCGACACCGTGCTTCGCAAGACGAAAAAATCGCAAGATGACTAAACCCGTGGAACGAAGTAATTTCGTCTTGCGAGGCACCACTGTAATCATAGAATTGTAATCCAACCCCCTACAATGCATTAGTCTTAAAAAGCGGTCCACCATCCAATTTGGAACCATGCCAGACCTGCTAGCTTTTGCAAATGTGCTAGCAATTTTATTGCTGCACCACTAGGAAGACTAGATTAGGAACCATAGAATCATAGAATTGTAAAGTCTGAAGAGACCACAAAGATCATCTAGTCCAATCCCCTACAATGCAGGAATCCTTTGCCCAATGTGGGTCTCGAACCCAATTCCCTGAGATTGTCTCATGCTCTAGCAATTAAATAATATTTCAGTGCAACATTCACCATTCATCAGGCATGGCCAAACTTTGCCCTCCAGCTGTTTTGGGACTAAAACTCCCATCATCCCTAGCTACCAGGACCAGTGGTCAGGGATGATGGGAATTGTAGTCCCAAGACAGCTGGAGGGCCAAGTTTGGCCATGCCTGCCATACACCATACATTTGGGAATCTGTACCTTCCAATTCTAATCAGAGCCCATCGCAGCCACAGGAGGCCCTGCTGCCAAACTTTGGGGAATCGGCTTCCTCCCCCGTGGCAGTAAACAAAGGATCAAACAAAAGAAATGTCTTACCAGTTAGAATATTTAATAATCACAGTGAGAGAACAAAGAACACATCTCCTAAAATGGCGGTGCTCCCAATTAAGGGTCACTCCCCCCCCCCTCGTTCATCCCTATTAATCTACGTCACTCCTACATCTTGTAATCTGAGTTTGTAACTTCTGTGCTTTCTGTTCTGACACTTTCTGAGCTCTCCGTGACTTTGGACAAGGGGGGTGAATACTATCCAGAGACTGTGAATCTGTTAACTCTCTCTCTTCTAGTGTTTCTTCTGTGAGCTGTTCCCCATCCAGTATTTCCCAGCTTCTGCCCTCTGAACTATGCCCTTCTGCAAACCACGGTTCCAAATCTATACTGGGGAAAATCAGGATCAGGGGAGGGGTGGCTCCCACTATTCTTACTCAGTGCAGCCCTCCTCCACATAGTCCCTGACACCTGCTGGGCCTTTGAAGGGTGTGCCAGAGTGCCCGCTGCTGCAACGGACTCTGATGGAGCCCACTGCTGCAGTGGGAGGGTCTGCTGGAACCCGACTGGCTACAAAATACTGAGATGGCCCAACCCCCTCATTGAAAATTTTCTGGGCACCCAGGGCTCCACAGAGACGGCACCCCTCATCTTACCCTATGTTTCACTGGAATTAAATAGCAGCCCTAAATTCCTATCATAAGCATTCAGAGCACCCCATAAACCCTGTCTTGACTCCCCCTCCCCCACTAAGGCTCACAACAGACAACAGTTTCAAAGATATTTCATGGTAGTGTAATGAGGCCATCATTTTCTGTTGTGCATCCACTTACCTTCCATCACCTCGGGTCAAAATGTTTTGATAGGAAAAAGCTGTGAAGGCAGTGGAGTGCATGTTCATGTACCACAGATGTCTCATCATATAAATTTCAAATGCCTGAGCAAAATAACTCTCTGTTTCTACCCTAAGAGGCATGAAGGGCTTGAGAGTCATCACTTTTTAACCTGTGAATTTACGAACTGTCCACCTATTTGCAACATCAGTGGAGTACAAACTGAAGCAGCTGAGTCCAGCCCTCTGGGCATTGTAGATACCATGTGATGCCATTAAATTAGTAATTTTGGAGCCTGAAAAATAGGTCACTCATACCAACAATCGCTGCAATCCTATTGGTGCCCTTACCTTCACAAAAAGACTGAAAGAAGAAGTGTTAGAAGGGAGAGTTGGCTTAAACAGCCCATGTCTCCACTTCTTATGTTTGCTAAACTCACTGCTGAGCCAGGAAGTAGCCAGTTGAGGTACAGATCTGCTGGATCTCAAGCTGCTCAGTTCAGTGATTGCATCCTAGGTTAGATCCATTCAATACAAACATGATCCATATAAATTATGAATAGCTGGCAACTGCAAAAGAGGCATTTCCCTGCTACCTTTTCATGTAGTGGTGGGATGACAGGTGGAAGAGGTGAGCAGGGCCTCATGGGAAACAACTCAGCTTTATGAAGAAAGAGGTTTCCAACACAAAATGGGTGCCACATTCATAGTCTAGAACAGGGACCACCAACCTTTTTGGACTCATGGATAAACTTTGGGAGCATCAAACATATACCAAAATGCTGTCTTCTTTCTTCTTTGGCGATCACTCGTAGCCCAGTAAGATTGTCTTCCATAAACACGGTCTTAACAATGAGCCCGAAAGTGACTGTGGAGGCCAAATCTGGATCCACATGTCCTTCCACAGTGGGGACATTGGTTCCCGGGCGGGAGTTGGATTTGCCAAGCATGCCTTCCTCTTAGCACATTTCTCCCTTGCGTTCTGAGTTTGAGTGTCTTCGAAGCCCATGACACCTTTGGTAAAGGCTGTTCTCCAACTGGAGCACTCGCAGGCCAGTGTTTCCCAGTTGTCGGTGTTTATACTACATTTTTTAAGATTTGCCTTGAGAGAGTCTTGAAACCTCTTTTGTTAACCACCAGCATTACGCTTTCCATTTTTAAGTTGGGAATAGAGTAGTTGCTTTGGAAGACGATCATCAGGCATCCGCTCATACTTCTTTCAATAAAGGACTTGGTGACCACATCTGTCACCCATGGGTGCCATGATGGTGACCCCTTTTCAAGAAAATTGGAAACTCCTTTTTTCTTTTAATTCTTCCCTATGTAAACTGTAATCATAATCAACCCTTGTCTGGGTGGCGGGGGGGGGGGAGAGAAATATCCCACCTCAATCCCCTTCTTTTCTGGTAAATAATCATTTCTCTCTCTCTCCTTCTGCCCCTCTATTTCTCTTTTTTGCCCTACAGCAGCAATGTGTTCAGCCTGATATATGCTGTACTGGTGAGAACCTTAAATAATTTAGTAAAAACTGTGTTCTGCAGACTCCCTCAGCCATCCTTGAGCTGGTGGAAAATAAATGCATTACCCAGTAAACCCTTTAGACTTGATTAAGCATGTGATAAGCTTTCCTAAAATGTGTTTTCTTAGCAATCTGAAGTCCAGACACAGGCACACTCTTAACCAACTGCAATGCATTCTTTCCAAAGAGGATAGTGATCTTATGGGATTACAAGAGGAAGAAAGACCAATGCAGCCCTCAGGCGTTGCTTTGAAACCACAAACACTGAGCTGAAGGCTTCTGTTTCTTCTGTGCTACCCTCTTAGGCATCGCTTCACAGGTTAGAAAAGTCAACTAGCTACAGTAAGAAGAGGAAACCTTTTCAAACTAAAAAATTATCAAGTCTGGTTTTGTTCACTGAATTCAGCAGAGACATTCTGGTTCTTTCTCCAGATCTTAGTACTGATGGTCAGTTCTCCAAGGGTGATAAGCCAATGTTAGTCATACTCAAGAGTACACCCATTGATGGACAAGCACATTAATTTCAATAGGTCTACTCTGGCTTGGTTGTATATCATTCAAGTTTCAAAGTGGTGGTGGGCAAATTCATCCTAGTCTGTGAAACCACTTGGTGGAATAAGAGTGGGGAGAGTTCTGAACTTGACCAGAACTGCACATAGTATTTCAAGTGTGATTGCAGCATAGATTTGCATAGCACAACTTCCCCAACCAAGCACCCTTCAGATGTTTTGGGCTACTTGTTCTTCGGCTATCACTTATAGCTGAGTAAGATTGTCTTCCATAAACACGGTTTTAACAGTGAGTCTGTAAGTGACTGTGGAAGCCAATTCTGGATCCACACGTCCTTCCACAGTGGGGACATAGGTTTCCGGGCGGGAGTTGATCATGGTGAGGGTTTGCCAAGCATGCCTTCCTCTTAGCACATTTCTCCCTTTCGTCCTGAGTTTGAGTGTCTTCAAAGTCCATGACACCATTGGTAAAGGCTGTTCTCCAATTGGAGCACTCGCAGGCCAGTGTTTCCCAGTTGTCAGTGTTTATACTACATTTTTTTTCAGATTTGCCTTGGGAGAGTCTTTAAACCTCTTTGGTTGACCACCAGAATTATGCTTCCCTTTTTAAGTTGGGAATAGAGTAGTTGCTTTGGAAGACGATAATCAGGCATCCACACAACATTACTAGTCCAACGAAGTTGATGTTGAAAAATCATTGCTTCAACACTGGCGATCTTTGCTTCTTCCAGGACACTGGCATGAGTTCGCCTGTCTTCCCAAGTGTTGTGTACATCTTTTCTGAGACACTGTTGACAGAATCTTTCAAGGAGTTGGAGATGGTGTTTATAAGTGGTCCATGTTTCACAAGCGTACAGTAAGGTTGGTAGTGTTGGTTTCTGTTTCACTCACTGAGCAGCAAAATGCACATTACCTGCTTATCCTTCTGCTGTGTGACGACGCTCTGCTTGGGCTCAAGATAAGACGATCCTGTATCAGCTTCAGATGGGCGAAGCTGGTCAAAATCTCACATTTTTGGTTATGGGCCCAGAAAAACGGAATGCTGGCAGAGGAATGCTGGCAGAGGAACAGAGGGACGGATTGGACGTTATCTGCTCTGCATGTCAAGAATATTGATGAGAGGTATGTGCTCATTGCCCCGAGAAGCCTGCCAGCTCCTAATTAATGGCTATAAGGCTGGACTTTGAACTTTTCAAGCCGTTTGCAGCGGCAGAGGCTCAAAGGCTTGAGAGGCTTGAAAACTGAAAGTGCTTTTACAAGTGCTTTTGGAAGCAGCTGTACTCAGATGCAGCTTGATTAATGACGCAGAAGGCTAATGCCAGAGTCATGGCGGCCCTTCGGGATGCTTTCGGGATTCCAAAGCGCAATAAGAAGAATTATGCGGAGTGGGCATTGTATGCAGAGGCTTTGCTACGAAAAGAGGGTATGTTTGAAGTCATAACAGGTACCCCCCAGCTCCAATGACGGATGAATGGGCAGCTAAGGATTCCAAAGTAAGGGGAACTCTTACATTGATAGTCTCCCCAGAAGAGCTCTGTCTGTTGCATGATAAGACCTCAGCCAGAGAAATTTGGGACACTTTGAGAGATTCTCATTTAAGAACAGAAGCTGATGCTTCTTTGTTGTACTATGCCAAGCTGCATGATATGGCACTTGCTGAAGGTGCAGATGTGCGTACACATCTGATGGAGATGCAGAATCTGAGACATGAGCTGCAACAGAGAGGACTCACCTTTCCAGAGGCTGTGTACTCCTTCATGATACTACATTCTTTGGGTTCAAGTTGGGAGTCCGTTGCCACTCAAATTGCTGTTCAGCCAACTGCTCAGCTCACGGGAGCCCATGTTACTGCCGTTGTTCTGAATGAAGCGGACAGGCGCGGTGCTAGCTACATTGGTAAGGGGGAGTCTTCACAGATGTCATCCCAGAATGCAGTGGAACCACCAGATGGCGCCAAAGCTTTGAAGGCAGTGAAATGCTACTCGTGTGGACGTCTAGACCATATGAAGAGGGAATGCAGATATCCCAAGGCCAGACAGACAGAGCAGCACAGCACAAGCTCAACACTTGGAAAAGGCAAAGGCAAAGGTCCGGTGTCCAGGACAACGCAGCACAAGGCAATGGTCTCACGCTTCACTCCAAAGGTTGCAAAGGTCCAGAAGACATCTAGATCTTTCTTCGTTGTGGATTCGGGCGCTACGAGGCACATATGCAACGACAAGCAACTGTTCATGTCTTTTACACCGCATGAAGGTGCGATTCACCAGGCGGATGACCACACGATCTCCAGTCAAGGCTGCGGAACTGTTGTTCTTCACAGTTTGGACTTGTCGATACACAATGTGCTCTACGTTCCAGATGCTGCACACAATCTACTCAGCGTTGCGCAGCTGAATGAATGGACCATTTACGTTTCCTTCAAGAACAAGAAGTGCACCATCACAAAGAAAAACGATTATGTATTGCATGCTGAATATGTTGATTGTTTGCTTTGTATTTTGATGATGTTGTGCAGGATGAAACTTGTTGCATTGCAGGTTCTAACAAAAGTTTGCATGCAGGATGTATTCATGATTTTCACAGGAAATTTGGTCATTTACATTTTGAGGCAGTATCTAAAATGCCTGCCTTGGTTGAAGGTATGACTATTAAACCCTGCAGGTACCACATGAAGTGTAAGGCATGCACAGCAAACAAGGTGAAAATGGCTGCAAAAGGTAAGGTGTCTAGTAGGAAAGCTACAGAACCATACCAGGTAGTGCATGCTGATTTGGTTGGTCCACTATCACCCTCTTTGGCTGGAAACAGGTACTTCATGGTTCTCATTGATGCATTTTCCAGGTATATTTATGTGTACAATCTCAAGCAGAAATCAGGCTTTTCCAAGGTTCAAGGAATTCTGTGCTTGGCTGGAAAATGTGCATGGTAAGAGGATAAAGACTCTTTTCACTGATCGCGGGGGGGGGGGATTCACTTCTCAGCAGTTTGAAGCTGTTCTGACTGAGAAAGGAATTCAACACGATTTGTCTAGTCCTCGTTCGCCATGGCAGAACGGACTTTGTGAGAGAGCAAATCAAACATTGCTTCAAGGGTTGAAAACCTTGCTGCATGGTGCCAATCTTCCAGAGAGTTATTGGGCCGAATCTTTGGCCTGTTTTGTTTACAGTTATAATCGCAGGTTATCATCATCGACTGGTTGTACCCCCTATGAGAAGATGTTTGGCAAGAAGCCATACATCAAACACATGAGAATTTTTGGTTCTGACATGTGGGTTAACACACCACAAAGCTCCAAGTTAGGCAAGCGTGGATTGCATGGTATCTTTCTAGGTTATCAGAAAGGTTCTTACAGAATAATGATGACTGACTCTAAGACAATTAGGCTCACAAGAAGTGTTGAGTACAATGCCAAGTGGGGGGAGAATGTGGGAATTTTCCAATGTTATCCTGATGACAGTGATGAGACTGAGGATAGGCAACAGCCACAGCAACAGCAACAGCCACAGCTGCTGCAACAACTCACACCCACTGATGAAGGTCCTGATTCTGAGTCTGAGACGGAATCAGATGATTCAGAGGATTTCAAGAGTGTGAAAGCCTCTATGCAACCCTCTGAAGGCTCTGATTGAGAAGAATTGGAGGAACCATTGTTTACTATAGGCCACTTTTCTCCTAAGAAGGAAGAGGAAAGTGTAGAAGACCTACGGCTAATTCGCAGGTCACAAAGAGCCACAAAAGGCAGACCTCCAAAGAGATTTGCTGATGAGTTTGCTAAAACAGCAGTGGCAGCTGTTAAAAGCTCCAAGAAGGTTTTTGAACCTTCCAGTTTCCAAGAAATCCAGGATTTGGATTCAAAGGATGCTGAGCCATGGTTAAATGCCATGAAGGCTGAGCTTGATTCCTTAGAGAGGAACAAAACATGGGAGCAAGTTCCAGTAGTTCCAGGAATGAAACTGCTTGGATGCAAATGGGTCTTCAAAGCGAAGACAGATCAAAATGGCAAGATAGTTAGACACAAAGCCAGATTGGTAGCCAGAGGTTTTTCACAGGTACCAGGAGAAGACTATCATGAGACCTACTCACCCACCGATAGATATGAGAGCATTAGGCTTATGCTCAAGCTTGCTGCAGAAGAGAATCTTCATGTAAGTCACCAGGATGTGAATACAGCGTTTTTGTACGGATCTCTAGGTGAATCTCTTTATATGCTTCCACCTGATGGTGTACAGGTAAAACAGGGATTTGTTTGTGCTCTGAAGAAGTCCTTTATGGTCTCAAACAAAGTGCACGGTGCTGGCACACTAAACTCACTGAGGTATTGTTTTCTCTAGGTTTTCAGCAAGGGAAAGCTGATCCATGTGTATTTGTCAAAGAGGAGGGGCAAAAGAAGCTGTATTGCTTGTTTTATGTTAATGATATTCTGTTCTTTTGGAAGGATGTCAAAATGTACAATAACGCCCTAGCTCAACTGAAAGAGCACTTTGACATGAAAGATCTTGGTGAAGTAAACAACTACCTATCTCTGGAAATAGAGAGGGATCAAGATGGTAACATTCTAGTGCACCAGTCATGGAAAATTGCAAACTAAACCTGATAGATGCTAACCCTGTAGACACACCGATGACAACAGGTTATCAGGTAGATGACACTGAAGGAGGATTTTCTGACACTACACTGTACAGAAGTGTGCTAGGTAAACTGAACTTCATTGCCAGACGTTCAAGACCTGACATTGCTGTTAGCTGTAATTTCCTAAGCAGACAAGTCAACAATCCTACTGTTAAGGACTGGAAAGCTCTGAAACGCATAGCTCGCTATTTGAAAGGTACTATGCATTACAGACTGAGGTTTAACAATCAGAAGTCTGGTGGTCTTGAGATATTTGCAGATGCAAATTTTGGTGGTGACACTAAAGACAGGAAAAGTACGTCTGGAGTTTGCTACATGTACAATCAGGGTCTACTTGAATAGTCATGCAAGAAGCAAACAACAGTTAGCTTAAGAATTTCAGAAAAAAATGTGACGTTCTCCAATTAACACAAAATTGGTGCCAACCGGTTGCGAATGCTCCCCTGAAAGGTTTCGCGGTCGAAACAGAAGGCTTTTTATCACAGAACAAGAAATCAGCCCTAGACAACTTAACCGGCGGAAAAATATTTTTTTGAAAAAATCCCTAAGCCCCGGGGCCACAATTTCAGAAAAAATCTGATTTTCGGTAATTCACTCACTAATGGTGCCAAACGGTTGAAAGTTCTCCAATTCACTCAAAAATAGTTCCAAATTGTTGCAAAAGCTCCCCTGAGAGGTTTTGCTGTCGAAACAGAAGGCTTTTTATCACAGGAAAAGAAATCAGCCCTCAACAACTTCACCGGCAGAAAAAGATTTTTTTTTAAAAGATCTCTAAGCCCCGGAGTCACAATTTCATAAAAAATCTGATGTTCTCCAATTCACTGAAAAATGCTGCCAAATAGTTGCAAATGCTCCCCTGAGAGGGTTTGTGGTCGAAACAGAAGGCTTTTTATCACCGGACAAAAAATCAACCATCAACAACTTCACCGGCAGAAAAAGATTTTTTTGAAAAAATCCCTAAGCAGGGGTCACAATTTCAGGAAAAATCTGACTTTCGGCAATTCACTCAAAAATGGTGCCAAAAGGTTGCAAATGCTCCCCTGAGAGGTTTGGCAGTCAAAAAAGAAGGCTTTATATCACAGGACAAGAAATTAGCCCTCAATAACTTCACCGGCAGCAAAAGATTTCTTTGAAAAAACCCCTAAGCCCCGGGGTCACAATTTCAGGAAAAATCTGACTTTCGGCAATTCACTCAAAAATGGTGCCAAACGGTTGCAAATGCTCCTCTGAAAGGCTTGCCGGTCGAAACAGAAGGCTTTTTATCACAGGACAAGAAATCAGCCCTCAACAACTTCACCGGCAGAAAAAGATTATTTTGAAAAAAACCTTAAGCCCCGGGGTCACAATTTCATAAAAAATTCTGAAGTTTTCTAATTGACTCAAAAATGGTGGCAAACGGTTGCAAATGCTTCACTGAAAGGTTTGCCGGTCGAAACAGAAGGCTTTTATCACAGGAAAAGAAAATAGCCCTCGACAATTTAACCGGGAGAAAAAGATTTTTTTGAAAAAATGCCTAAGCCCCAGGGACACAATTTCAGCACAAATCTGGCTTTCGGCAATTCACTCAAAAATGGTGCCAAAAGGTTGCAAATGCTCCTCTGAAATGTTTGCCGATGGAAACAGGAGGCTTTTATCACAAGACAAGAATTCAGCCCTCAATAACTTCACCGGCAGAAAAAGATTTTTTTGAAAAAATCCCTAAGCCCCGGGGTCACAATTTCATAAAAAATCTGATGTTCTCCAATTCACTGAAAAATGCTGCCAAATAGTTGCAAATGCTCCCCTGAGAGGTTTGGCGGTCGAAAAAGAAGGCTTTTTATCACAGGACAAGAAATCAGCCGTCAACAACTTCACCGGCAGCAAAAGATTTTTTTGAAAAAATCCCTAACAATTTCATCAAATTCATCAAAAATCGGACTTTCGGCAATTCACTCAAAAATGGTGGAAAACGGTTGCAAATGCTCCCCTGAGAGGTTTGCCCGTCGAAACAGAACGCTTTTTATCACCGGAGAAGAAATTAGCCCTCGACAATGTAACCGGGAGAAAAATATTATTTTGAAAACATCTCTAAGCCCCGGGGTCACAATTTCAGCAAAAATTCACTTAAAAATGGTGCCAAACGGCTGCAAAAGCTGCCCTGAGAGGTTTTGCTGTTGAAACAGAAGGCTTTTTATCACAGGAAATAAATCAGCCCTCAACAACTTCACTAGCAGAAAAAGGGTTTTTTGAAAAAATCCCTAAGCCCTGGGGTCACAATTTCATAAAAGATCTGAAGTTCTCCAGTTTACTCAAAGATGCTGCCTAATAGTTGCAAATGCTCCTCTGAGAGGTTTTGCCGTTGAAACAGAAGGCTTTTTATCACAGGAAAAGAAATCAGCCCTCGACAATTTCACCAGCAGAAAAATATTTTTTTGAAAAAAATCCCTGAGCCCCGGGGTCACAATTTCAGGAAAAATCTGACTTTCGGCAATTCACTCAAAAATGCTGACATACGGTTGCAAATGCTCCCCTGAAAGGTTTGCCGGTTGAAACAGAAGGCTTTTTATCACATGAAAAGAAATCAGCCCTCGACAATTTAACCGGGAGAAAAAGATTTTTTTGAAAAAATCTCTAAGCCCCGGGGTCACAATTTCAGGAAAAATCTGACTTTCGGCAATTCACTCAAAAATGGTGCCAAACGGTTGCAAATGCTCCCCTGAAAGGTTTGCCGGTCGAAACAGAAGGCTTTTTATCACAGGACAAGAAATAAGCCCTCAACAACTTCACCAGCAGAAAAAGGTTTTTTTGAAAGAATCCCTAAGCCCCGGGGTCACAATTTCAGGAAAAATCTGACTTTCGGCAATTCACTCAAAAATGATGCCAAACGGTTGCAAATGCTCCTCTGAAAGGTTTGCCGGTCGAAAAAGAAGTCTTTATATCACTGGACAAGAAATCAACCCTCAACAACTTCACCAGCAGAAAAAGGTTTTTTTGAAAAACTCCCTAAGCCCCGGGGTCACAATTTCATCAAAAATCTGACTTTCGGCAATTCACTCAAAAATGGTACCAAACGGTTGCAAATGCTCCCCTGAAAGGTTTGCCGGTTGAAACAGAAGGCTTTTTATCACAGGACAAGAAATCAGCCCTCAACAACTTCACCAGCAGAAAAAGGTTTTTTTGAAAAAATCCCTAAGCCCCGGGGTCACAATTTCAGGAAAAATCTGACTTTCGGCAATTCACTCAAAAATGGTGCCAAACGGTTGCAAATGCTCCTCTGAAAGGTTTGCAGGTCGAAACAGAAGGCTTTTTTTCACAGGACAAGAAATCAGCCCTCAACAACTTCACCAGCAGAAAAAGGTTTTTTTGAAAAAATCCCTAAGCCCCGGGGTCACAATTTCAGGAAAAATCTGACTTTCGGCAATTCACTCAAAAATGATGCCAAACGGTTGCAAATGCTCCTCTGAAAGGTTTGCCGGTCGAAAAAGAAGTCTTTATATCACTGGACAAGAAATCAACCCTCAACAACTTCACCAGCAGAAAAAGGTTTTTTTGAAAAAATCCCTAAGCCCCGGGGTCACAATTTCATCAAAAATCTGACTTTCGGCAATTCACTCAAAAATGGTACCAAACGGTTGCAAATTCTCCTCTGAAAGGTTTGCCGGTTGAAACAGAAGGCTTTTTATCACAGGACAAGAAATCAGCCCTCAACAACTTCACCAGCAGAAAAAGGTTTTTTTGAAAAAATCCCTAAGCCCCGGGGTCACAATTTCAGGAAAAATGTGACTTTCGGCAATTCACTCAAAAATGGTGCCAAACGGTTGCAAATGCTCCTCTGAAAGGTTTGCCGGTCGAAAAAGAAGTCTTTATATCAATGGACAAGAAATCAACCCTCAACAACTTCACCAGCAGAAAAAGGTTTTTTTAAAAAAAATCCCTAAGCCTCGGGGTCACAATTTCAGGAAAAATCTGACTTTCGGCAATTCACTCAAAAATGATGCCAAACGGTTGCAAATGCTCCTCTGAAAGGTTTGCCGGTCGAAACAGAAGGCTTTTTATCACAGGACAAGAAATCAGCCCTCAACAACTTCACCAGCAGAAAAAGGTTTTTTTGTAAAAATCCCTAAGCGGGGGCCACAATTTCATCAAAAATCTGACTTTCGGCAATTCACTCAAAAATGGTGACAAACGGTTGCAAATGCTCCCCTGAAAGGTTTGCCGGTCGAAACAGAAGGCTTTTTATCACAGGACAAGAAATCAGTCCTCAACAACTTCACCAGCAGAAAAAGGTTTTATTGAAAAAATCCCTAAGCCCCGGGGTCACAATTTCAGCAAAAATCTGAAGTTCTCCAATTCACTCAAAAATGCAGCCACACGGTTGCAAATGCTCCCCTGAAAGGTTTGCCGGTTGAAACAGAAGGCTTTTTATCACAGGACAAGAAATCAGCCCTCAACAACTTCACCAGCAGAAAAAGGTTTTTTTGTAAAAATCCCTAAGCGGGGTCACAATTTCATCAAAAATCTGACTTTCGGCAATTCACTCAAAAATGGTGCCAAACGGTTGCAAATGCTCCTCGGAAAGGTTTGCCGGTCGAAACAGAAGGCTTTTTATCACAGGACAAGAAATCAGCCCTCAACAACTTCACCAGCAGAAAAAGATTTTTTTGAAAAAATCCCTAAGCCCCGGGGTCACAATTTCAGGAAAAATCTGACTTTCGGCAATTCACTCAAAAATGATGCCAAACGGTTGCAAATGCTCCTCTGAAAGGTTTGCCGGTCGAAAAAGAAGTCTTTATATCACTGGACAAGAAATCAACCCTCAACAACTTCACCAGCAGAAAAAGGTTTTTTTGAAAAAATCCCTAAGCCCCGGGGTCACAATTTCATCAAAAATCTGACTTTCGGCAATTCACTCAAAAATGGTACCAAACGGTTGCAAATTCTCCCCTGAAAGGTTTGCCGGTTGAAACAGAAGGCTTTTTATCACAGGACAAGAAATCAGCCCTCAACAACTTCACCAGCAGAAAAAGGTTTTTTTGAAAAAATCCCTAAGCCCCGGGGTCACAATTTCAGGAAAAATCTGACTTTCGCCAATTCACTCAAAAATGGTGCCAAACGGTTGCAAATGCTCCTCTGAAAGGTTTGCCGGTCGAAAAAGAAGTCTTTATATCAATGGACAAGAAATCAACCCTCAACAACTTCACCAGCAGAAAAAGGTTTTTTTAAAAAAAATCCCTAAGCCTCGGGGTCACAATTTCAGGAAAAATCTGACTTTCGGCAATTCACTCAAAAATGATGCCAAACGGTTGCAAATGCTCCTCTGAAAGGTTTGCCGGTCGAAACAGAAGGCTTTTTATCACAGGACAAGAAATCAGCCCTCAACAACTTCACCAGCAGAAAAAGGTTTTTTTGTAAAAATCCCTAAGCGGGGGCCACAATTTCATCAAAAATCTGACTTTCGGCAATTCACTCAAAAATGGTGACAAACGGTTGCAAATGCTCCCCTGAAAGGTTTGCCGGTCGAAACAGAAGGCTTTTTATCACAGGACAAGAAATCAGTCCTCAACAACTTCACCAGCAGAAAAAGGTTTTATTGAAAAAATCCCTAAGCCCCGGGGTCACAATTTCAGCAAAAATCTGAAGTTCTCCAATTCACTCAAAAATGCAGCCACACGGTTGCAAATGCTCCCCTGAAAGGTTTGCCGGTTGAAACAGAAGGCTTTTTATCACAGGACAAGAAATCAGCCCTCAACAACTTCACCAGCAGAAAAAGGTTTTTTTGTAAAAATCCCTAAGCGGGGTCACAATTTCATCAAAAATCTGACTTTCGGCAATTCACTCAAAAATGGTGCCAAACGGTTGCAAATGCTCCTCGGAAAGGTTTGCCGGTCGAAACAGAAGGCTTTTTATCACAGGACAAGAAATCAGCCCTCAACAACTTCACCAGCAGAAAAAGATTTTTTTGAAAAAAAAATCTAAGCCCCGGGGTCACAATTTCAGCAAAAATCTGACTTTCGGCAATTCACTCAAAAATGGTGCCAAACGGTTGCAAATGCTCCTCTGAAAGGTTTGCAGCTCGAAACAGAAGGCTTTTTTTCACAGGACAAGAAATCAGCCCTCAACAACTTTACCAGCAGAAAAAGGTTTTTTTGAAAAAATCCCTAAGCCCCGGGGTCACAATTTCATCAAAAATCTGACTTTCGGCAATTCACTCAAAAATGGTACCAAACGGTTGCAAATGCTCCCCTGAAAGGTTTGCCGGTTGAAACAGAAGGCTTTTTATCACAGGACAAGAATTCAGCCCTCAACAACTTCACCAGCAGAAAAAGGTTTTTTTGAAAAAATCCCTAAGCCCCGGGGTCACAATTTCAGGAAAAATCTGACTTTCGGCAATTCACTCAAAAATGGTGCCAAACGGTTGCAAATGCTCCTCTGAAAGGTTTGCCGGTCGAAAAAGAAGGCTTTATATCAATGGACAAGAAATCAACCCTCAACAACTTCACCAGCAGAAAAAGGTTTTTTTAAAAAAAATCCCTAAGCCTCGGGGTCACAATTTCAGGAAAAATCTGACTTTCGGCAATTCACTCAAAAATGATGCCAAACGGTTGCAAATGCTCCTCTGAAAGGTTTGCCGGTTGAAACAGAAGGCTTTTTATCACAGGACAAGAAATCAGCCCTCAACAACTTCACCAGCAGAAAAAGGTTTTTTTGTAAAAATCCCTAAGCGGGAGTCACAATTTCATCAAAAATCTGACTTTCGGCAATTCACTCAAAAATGGTGACAAACGGTTGCAAATGCTCCCCTGAAAGGTTTGCCCGAAACAGAAGGCTTTTTATCACAGGACAAGAAATCAGTCCTCAACAACTTCACCAGCAGAAAAAGGTTTTATTGAAAAAATCCCTAAGCCCCGGGGTCACAATTTCATCAAAAATCTGAAGTTCTCCAATTCACTCAAAAATGGTGCCAAACGGTTGCAAATGCTCCTCTGAAAGGTTTGCAGCTCGAAACAGAAGGCTTTTTTTCACAGGACAAGAAATCAGCCCTCAACAACTTCACCAGCAGAAAAAGGTTTTTTTGAAAAAATCCCTAAGCCCCTGGGTCACAATTTCATCAAAAATCTGACTTTCGGCAATTCACTCAAAAATGGTACCAAACGGTTGCAAATGCTCCCCTGAAAGGTTTGCCGGTTGAAACAGAAGACTTTTTATCACAGGACAAGAATTCAGCCCTCAACAACTTCACCAGCAGAAAAAGGTTTTTTTGAAAAAATCCCTAAGCCCCGGGGTCACAATTTCAGGAAAAATCTGACTTTCGGCAATTCACTCAAAAATGGTGCCAAACGGTTGCAAATGCTCCTCTGAAAGGTTTGCCGGTCGAAAAAGAAGGCTTTATATCAATGGACAAGAAATCAACCCTCAACAACTTCACCAGCAGAAAAAGGTTTTTTTTAAAAAAATCCCTAAGCCTCGGGGTCACAATTTCAGGAAAAATCTGACTTTCGGCAATTCACTCAAAAATGATGCCAAACGGTTGCAAATGCTCCTCTGAAAGGTTTGCCGGTTGAAACAGAAGGCTTTTTATCACAGGACAAGAAATCAGCCCTCAACAACTTCACCAGCAGAAAAAGGTTTTTTTGTAAAAATCCCTAAGCGGGGGTCACAATTTCATCAAAAATCTGACTTTCGGCAATTCACTCAAAAATGGTGACAAACGGTTGCAAATGCTCCCCTGAAAGGTTTGCCGGTCGAAACAGAAGGCTTTTTATCACAGGACAAGAAATCAGTCCTCAACAACTTCACCAGCAGAAAAAGGTTTTTTTGTAAAAATCCCTAAGCGGGGTCACAATTTCAGCAAAAATCTGACTTTCGGCAATTCACTCAAAAATGGTGCCAAACGGTTGCAAATGCTCCTCTGAAAGGTTTGCAGCTCGAAACAGAAGGCTTTTTTTCACAGGACAAGAAATCAGCCCTCAACAACTTCACCAGCAGAAAAAGGTTTTTTTGAAAAAATCCCTAAGCCCCGGGGTCACAATTTCATCAAAAATCTGACTTTCGGCAATTCACTCAAAAATGGTACCAAACGGTTGCAAATGCTCCCCTGAAAGGTTTGCCGGTCGAAACAGAAGGCTTTTTATCACAGGACAAGAAATCAGTCCTCAACAACTTCACCAGCAGAAAAAGGTTTTATTGAAAAAATCCCTAAGCCCCGGGGTCACAATTTCATCAAAAATCTGAAGTTCTCCAATTCACTCAAAAATGGTGCCAAACGGTTGCAAATGCTCCTCGGAAAGGTTTGCCGGTCGAAACAGAAGGCTTTTTATCACAGGACAAGAAATCAGCCCTCAACAACTTCACCAGCAGAAAAAGATTTTTTTGAAAAAAAAATCTAAGCCCCGGGGTCACAATTTCAACAAAAATCTGACTTTCGGCAATTCACTCAAAAATGCTGCCACATGGTTGCAAATGCTCCCCTGAAAGGTTTGCCGGTTGAAACAGAAGGATTTTTATCACAGGACAAGAAATCAACCCTCAACAACTTCACCAGCAGAAAAAGTTTTTTTTGAAAAAAATCCCTAATCCCCGGGGTCACAATTTTAGGAAAAATCTAACTTTTGGCAATTCACTCAAAATTGCTGCCAAACGGTTGCAAATGCTCCCCTGAAAGGTTTGCCGGTCGAAACAGAAGGCTTTTTATCACAGGAGAAGAAATCAGCCCTCGACAATTTAACCGGGAGAAAAAGATTTCTTTGAAAAAAACTCTAAGCCCCGGGATCACAATTTCAGCAAAAATCTGACTTTCGGCAATTCACTCAAAAATGGTGCCAAACGGTTGCAAATGCTCCCCTGAAAGGTTTGCCGGTCGAAACAGAAGGCTTTTTATCACAGGACAAGAAATCAGCCCTCAACAACTTTACCGGCAGAAAAAGATTTTTTTGAAAAAAATCCCTAAGCCCCGGGGTCACAATTTCATCAAAAATCTGACTTTCGGCAATTCACTCAAAAATGGTGCCAAACGGTTGCAAATCCTCCCCTGAAAGGTTTGCCGGTCGAAACAGAAGGCTTTTTATCACAGGACAAGAAATCAACCCTCAACAACTTCACCAGCAGAAAAAGGTTTTTTTGAAAAAATCCCTAAGCCCCAGGATTACAATTTCAGGAAAAATCTGACTTTCGGCAATTCACTCAAAAATGATGCCAAACGGTTGCAAATGCTCCTCTGAAAGGTTTGCCGGTTGAAACAGAAGGCTTTTTATCACAGGACAAGAAATCAGTCCTCAACAACTTCACCAGCAGAAAAAGGTTTTATTGAAAAAATCCCTAAGCCCCGGGGTCACAATTTCAGCAAAAATCTGAAGTTCTCCAATTCACTCAAAATTGCTGCCAAACGGTTGCAAATGCTCCTCGGAAAGGTTTGCCGGTCGAAACAGAAGGCTTTTTATCACAGGACAAGAAATCAGCCCTCAACAACTTCACCAGCAGAAAAAGATTTTTTTGAAAAAAAAATCTAAGCCCCGGGGTCAGAATTTCATAAAAAATCTGACTTTCGGCAATTCACTCAAAAATGGTGCCAAACGGTTGCAAATGCTCCTCGGAAAGGTTTGCCGGTTGAAACAGAAGGATTTTTATCACAGGACAAGAAATCAACCCTCAACAACTTCACCAGCAGAAAAAGTTTTTTTTGAAAAAAATCCCTAATCCCCGGGGTCACAATTTTAGGAAAAATCTAACTTTCGGCAATTCACTCAAAATTGCTGCCAAACGGTTGCAAATGCTCCCCTGAAAGGTTTGCCGGTCGAAACAGAAGGCTTTTTATCACAGGAGAAGAAATCAGCCCTCGACAATTTAACCGGGAGAACAAGATTTCTTTGAAAAAAACTCTAAGCCCCGGGGTCACAATTTCAGCAAAAATCTGACTTTCGGCAATTCACTCAAAAATGGTGCCAAACGGTTGCAAATGCTCCCCTGAAAGGTTTGCCGGTCGAAACAGAAGGCTTTTTATCACAGGACAAGAAATCAGCCCTCAACAACTTTACCGGCAGAAAAAGATTTTTTTGAAAAAAATCCCTAAGCCCCGGGGTCACAATTTCATCAAAAATCTGACTTTCGGCAATTCACTCAAAAATGGTGCCAAACGGTTGCAAATCCTCCCCTGAAAGGTTTGCCGGTCGAAACAGAAGGCTTTTTATCACAGGACAAGAAATCAACCCTCAACAACTTCACCAGCAGAAAAAGGTTTTTTTGAAAAAATCCCTAAGCCCCAGGATTACAATTTCAGGAAAAATCTGACTTTCGGCAATTCACTCAAAAATGATGCCAAACGGTTGCAAATGCTCCTCTGAAAGGTTTGCCGGTTGAAACAGAAGGCTTTTTATCACAGGACAAGAAATCAGTCCTCAACAACTTCACCAGCAGAAAAAGGTTTTATTGAAAAAATCCCTAAGCCCCGGGGTCACAATTTCAGCAAAAATCTGAAGTTCTCCAATTCACTCAAAATTGCTGCCAAACGGTTGCAAATGCTCCTCGGAAAGGTTTGCCGGTCGAAACAGAAGGCTTTTTATCACAGGACAAGAAATCAGCCCTCAACAACTTCACCAGCAGAAAAAGATTTTTTTGAAAAAAAAATCTAAGCCCCGGGGTCACAATTTCATAAAAAATCTGACTTTCGGCAATTCACTCAAAAATGGTGCCAAACGGTTGCAAATGCTCCTCGGAAAGGTTTGCCGGTTGAAACAAAAGGATTTTTATCACAGGACAAGAAATCAGCCCTCAACAACTTCACCAGCAGAAAAAGGTTTTTTTGAAAAAATCCCTAAGCCCCGGGGTCACAATTTTAGGAAAAATCTAACTTTTGGCAATTCACTCAAAATTGCTGCCAAACGGTTGCAAATGCTCCCCTGAAAGGTTTGCCGGTCGAAACAGAAGGCTTTTTATCACAGGAGAAGAAATCAGCCCTCAACAACTTCACCAGCAGAAAAAGGTTTTTTTGAAAAAAACTCTAAGCCTCGGGGTCACAATTTCATCAAAAATCTGACTTTCGGCAATTCACTCAAAAATGGTGCCAAACGGTTGCAAATGCTCCTCTGAAAGGTTTGCCGGTGGAAACAGAAGGCTTTTTATCACAGGACAAGAAATCAGCCCTCAACAACTTCACCAGCAGAAAAAGGTTTTTTTGAAAGAATCCCTAAGCCCCGGGGTCACAATTTCAGGAAAAATCTGACTTTCGGCAATTCACTCAAAAATGATGCCAAACGGTTGCAAATGCTCCTCTGAAAGGTTTGCCGGTCGAAAAAGAAGGCTTTTTATCACAGGACAAGAAATCAGTCCTCAACAACTTCACCAGCAGAAAAAGGTTTTATTGAAAAAATCCCTAAGACCCGGGGTCACAATTTCAGCAAAAATCTGAAGTTCTCCAATTCACTCAAAAATGGTGCCAAACGGTTGCAAATGCTCCTCGGAAAGGTTTGCCGGTCGAAACAGAAGGATTTTTATCACAGGACAAGAAATCAGCCCTCAACAACTTCACCAGCAGAAAAAGATTTTTTTGAAAAAAAAATCTAAGCCCCGGGGTCACAATTTCAGCAAAAATCTGACTTTCGGCAATTCACTCAAAAATGCTGCCAAACGGTTGCAAATGCTCCTCTGAAAGGTTTGCCGGTTGAAACAGAAGGCTTTTTATCACAGGACAAGAAATCAGCCCTCAACAACTTCACCAGCAGAAAAAGGTTTTTTTGTAAAAATCCCTAAGCAAGGTCACAATTTCATCAAAAATCTGACTTTCGGCAATTCACTCAAAAATGGTGCCAAACGGTTGCAAATGCTCCCCTGAAAGGTTTGCCGGTTGAAACAGAAGGCTTTTTATCACAGGACAAGAATTCAGCCCTCAACAACTTCACCAGCAGAAAAAGGTTTTTTTGAAAAAATCCCTAAGCCCCGGGGTCACAATTTCAGGAAAAATCTGACTTTCGGCAATTCACTCAAAAATGGTGCCAAACGGTTGCAAATGCTCCTCTGAAAGGTTTGCCGGTCGAAAAAGAAGGCTTTATATCAATGGACAAGAAATCAACCCTCAACAACTTCACCAGCAGAAAAAGGTTTTTTTTAAAAAAATCCCTAAGCCTCGGGGTCACAATTTCAGGAAAAATCTGACTTTCGGCAATTCACTCAAAAATGATGCCAAACGGTTGCAAATGCTCCTCTGAAAGGTTTGCCGGTTGAAACAGAAGGCTTTTTATCACAGGACAAGAAATCAGCCCTCAACAACTTCACCAGCAGAAAAAGGTTTTTTTGTAAAAATCCCTAAGCGGGGGTCACAATTTCATCAAAAATCTGACTTTCGGCAATCCACTCAAAAATGGTGACAAACGGTTGCAAATGCTCCCCTGAAAGGTTTGCCGGTCGAAACAGAAGGCTTTTTATCACAGGACAAGAAATCAGTCCTCAACAACTTCACCAGCAGAAAAAGGTTTTTTTGTAAAAATCCCTAAGCGGGGTCACAATTTCAGCAAAAATCTGACTTTCGGCAATTCACTCAAAAATGGTGCCAAACGGTTGCAAATGCTCCTCTGAAAGGTTTGCAGCTCGAAACAGAAGGCTTTTTTTCACAGGACAAGAAATCAGCCCTCAACAACTTCACCAGCAGAAAAAGGTTTTTTTGAAAAAATCCCTAAGCCCCGGGGTCACAATTTCATCAAAAATCTGACTTTCGGCAATTCACTCAAAAATGGTACCAAACGGTTGCAAATGCTCCCCTGAAAGGTTTGCCGGTCGAAACAGAAGGCTTTTTATCACAGGACAAGAAATCAGTCCTCAACAACTTCACCAGCAGAAAAAGGTTTTATTGAAAAAATCCCTAAGCCCCGGGGTCACAATTTCATCAAAAATCTGAAGTTCTCCAATTCACTCAAAAATGGTGCCAAACGGTTGCAAATGCTCCTCGGAAAGGTTTGCCGGTCGAAACAGAAGGCTTTTTATCACAGGACAAGAAATCAGCCCTCAACAACTTCACCAGCAGAAAAAGATTTTTTTGAAAAAAAAATCTAAGCCCCGGGGTCACAATTTCAACAAAAATCTGACTTTTGGCAATTCACTCAAAATTGCTGCCAAACGGTTGCAAATGCTCCCCTGAAAGGTTTGCCGGTCGAAACAGAAGGCTTTTTATCACAGGAGAAGAAATCAGCCCTCAACAACTTCACCAGCAGAAAAAGGTTTTTTTGAAAAAAACTCTAAGCCTCGGGGTCACAATTTCATCAAAAATCTGACTTTCGGCAATTCACTCAAAAATGGTGCCAAACGGTTGCAAATGCTCCTCTGAAAGGTTTGCCGGTGGAAACAGAAGGCTTTTTATCACAGGACAAGAAATCAGCCCTCAACAACTTCACCAGCAGAAAAAGGTTTTTTTGAAAGAATCCCTAAGCCCCGGGGTCACAATTTCAGGAAAAATCTGAGTTTCGGCAATTCACTCAAAAATGATGCCAAACGGTTGCAAATGCTCCTCTGAAAGGTTTGCCGGTCGAAAAAGAAGGCTTTTTATCACAGGACAAGAAATCAGTCCTCAACAACTTCACCAGCAGAAAAAGGTTTTATTGAAAAAATCCCTAAGACCCGGGGTCACAATTTCAGCAAAAATCTGAAGTTCTCCAATTCACTCAAAAATGGTGCCAAACGGTTGCAAATGCTCCTCGGAAAGGTTTGCCGGTCGAAACAGAAGGATTTTTATCACAGGACAAGAAATCAGCCCTCAACAACTTCACCAGCAGAAAAAGATTTTTTTGAAAAAAAAATCTAAGCCCCGGGGTCACAATTTCAGCAAAAATCTGACTTTCGGCAATTCACTCAAAAATGCTGCCAAACGGTTGCAAATGCTCCTCTGAAAGGTTTGCCGGTTGAAACAGAAGGCTTTTTATCAATGGACAAGAAATCAACCCTCAACAACTTCACCAGCAGAAAAAGGTTTTTTTTAAAAAAATCCCTAAGCCTCGGGGTCACAATTTCAGGAAAAATCTGACTTTCGGCAATTCACTCAAAAATGATGCCAAACGGTTGCAAATGCTCCTCTGAAAGGTTTGCCGGTTGAAACAGAAGGCTTTTTATCACAGGACAAGAAATCAGCCCTCAACAACTTCACCAGCAGAAAAAGGTTTTTTTGTAAAAATCCCTAAGCGGGGGTCACAATTTCATTAAAAATCTGACTTTCGGCAATTCACTCAAAAATGGTGACAAACGGTTGCAAATGCTCCCCTGAAAGGTTTGCCGGTCGAAACAGAAGGCTTTTTATCACAGGACAAGAAATCAGTCCTCAACAACTTCACCAGCAGAAAAAGGTTTTTTTGTAAAAATCCCTAAGCGGGGTCACAATTTCAGCAAAAATCTGACTTTCGGCAATTCAATCAAAAATGGTGCCAAACGGTTGCAAATGCTCCTCTGAAAGGTTTGCAGCTCGAAACAGAAGGCTTTTTTTCACAGGACAAGAAATCAGCCCTCAACAACTTCACCAGCAGAAAAAGGTTTTTTTGAAAAAATCCCTAAGCCCCGGGGTCACAATTTCATCAAAAATCTGACTTTCGGCAATTCACTCAAAAATGGTACCAAACGGTTGCAAATGCTCCCCTGAAAGGTTTGCCGGTCGAAACAGAAGGCTTTTTATCACAGGACAAGAAATCAGTCCTCAACAACTTCACCAGCAGAAAAAGGTTTTATTGAAAAAATCCCTAAGCCCCGGGGTCACAATTTCATCAAAAATCTGAAGTTCTCCAATTCACTCAAAAATGGTGCCAAACGGTTGCAAATGCTCCTCGGAAAGGTTTGCCGGTCGAAACAGAAGGCTTTTTATCACAGGACAAGAAATCAGCCCTCAACAACTTCACCAGCAGAAAAAGATTTTTTTGAAAAAAAAATCTAAGCCCCGGGGTCACAATTTCAACAAAAATCTGACTTTCGGCAATTCACTCAAAAATGCTGCCACATGGTTGCAAATGCTCCCCTGAAAGGTTTGCCGGTTGAAACAGAAGGATTTTTATCACAGGACAAGAAATCAACCCTCAACAACTTCACCAGCAGAAAAAGTTTTTTTTGAAAAAAATCCCTAATCCCCGGGGTCACAATTTTAGGAAAAATCTAACTTTCGGCAATTCACTCAAAATTGCTGCCAAACGGTTGCAAATGCTCCCCTGAAAGGTTTGCCGGTCGAAACAGAAGGCTTTTTATCACAGGAGAAGAAATCAGCCCTCGACAATTTAACCGGGAGAAAAAGATTTCTTTGAAAAAAACTCTAAGCCCCGGGGTCACAATTTCAGCAAAAATCTGACTTTCGGCAATTCACTCAAAAATGGTGCCAAACGGTTGCAAATGCTCCCCTGAAAGGTTTGCCGGTCGAAACAGAAGGCTTTTTATCACAGGACAAGAAATCAGCCCTCAACAACTTTACCGGCAGAAAAAGATTTTTTTGAAAAAAATCCCTAAGCCCCGGGGTCACAATTTCATCAAAAATCTGACTTTCGGCAATTCACTCAAAAATGGTGCCAAACGGTTGCAAATCCTCCCCTGAAAGGTTTGCCGGTCGAAACAGAAGGCTTTTTATCACAGGACAAGAAATCAACCCTCAACAACTTCACCAGCAGAAAAAGGTTTTTTTGAAAAAATCCCTAAGCCCCAGGATTACAATTTCAGGAAAAATCTGACTTTCGGCAATTCACTCAAAAATGATGCCAAACGGTTGCAAATGCTCCTCTGAAAGGTTTGCCGGTTGAAACAGAAGGCTTTTTATCACAGGACAAGAAATCAATCCTCAACAACTTCACCAGCAGAAAAAGGTTTTATTGAAAAAATCCCTAAGCCCCGGGGTCACAATTTCAGCAAAAATCTGAAGTTCTCCAATTCACTCAAAATTGCTGCCAAACGGTTGCAAATGCTCCTCGGAAAGGTTTGCCGGTCGAAACAGAAGGCTTTTTATCACAGGACAAGAAATCAGCCCTCAACAACTTCACCAGCAGAAAAAGATTTTTTTGAAAAAAAAATCTAAGCCCCGGGGTCACAATTTCATAAAAAATCTGACTTTCGGCAATTCACTCAAAAATGGTGCCAAACGGTTGCAAATGCTCCTCGGAAAGGTTTGCCGGTTGAAACAAAAGGATTTTTATCACAGGACAAGAAATCAGCCCTCAACAACTTCACCAGCAGAAAAAGGTTTTTTTGAAAAAATCCCTAAGCCCCGGGGTCACAATTTTAGGAAAAATCTAACTTTTGGCAATTCACTCAAAATTGCTGCCAAACGGTTGCAAATGCTCCCCTGAAAGGTTTGCCGGTCGAAACAGAAGGCTTTTTATCACAGGAGAAGAAATCAGCCCTCAACAACTTCACCAGCAGAAAAAGGTTTTTTTGAAAAAAACTCTAAGCCTCGGGGTCACAATTTCATCAAAAATCTGACTTTCGGCAATTCACTCAAAAATGGTGCCAAACGGTTGCAAATGCTCCTCTGAAAGGTTTGCCGGTGGAAACAGAAGGCTTTTTATCACAGGACAAGAAATCAGCCCTCAACAACTTCACCAGCAGAAAAAGGTTTTTTTGAAAGAATCCCTAAGCCCCGGGGTCACAATTTCAGGAAAAATCTGACTTTCGGCAATTCACTCAAAAATGATGCCAAACGGTTGCAAATGCTCCTCTGAAAGGTTTGCCGGTCGAAAAAGAAGGCTTTTTATCACAGGACAAGAAATCAGTCCTCAACAACTTCACCAGCAGAAAAAGGTTTTATTGAAAAAATCCCTAAGACCCGGGGTCACAATTTCAGCAAAAATCTGAAGTTCTCCAATTCACTCAAAAATGGTGCCAAACGGTTGCAAATGCTCCTCGGAAAGGTTTGCCGGTCGAAACAGAAGGCTTTTTATCACAGGACAAGAAATCAGCCCTCAACAACTTCACCAGCAGAAAAAGATTTTTTTGAAAAAAAAATCTAAGCCCCGGGGTCACAATTTCAGCAAAAATCTGACTTTCGGCAATTCACTCAAAAATGCTGCCAAACGGTTGCAAATGCTCCTCTGAAAGGTTTGCCGGTTGAAACAGAAGGCTTTTTATCACAGGACAAGAAATCAGCCCTCAACAACTTCACCAGCAGAAAAAGGTTTTTTTGTAAAAATCCCTAAGCGGGGTCACAATTTCATCAAAAATCTGACTTTCGGCAATTCACTCAAAAATGGTGCCAAACGGTTGCAAATGCTCCCCTGAAAGGTTTGCCAGTCGAAACAGAAGGCTTTTTATCACAGGACAAGAAATCAGTCCTCAACAACTTCACCAGCAGAAAAAGGTTTTATTGAAAAAATCCCTAAGCCCCGGGGTCACAATTTCAGCAAAAATCTGAAGTTCTCCAATTCACTCAAAAATGGTGCCAAACGGTTGCAAATGCTCCTCGGAAAGGTTTGCCGGTCGAAACAGAAGGCTTTTTATCACAGGACAAGAAATCAGCCCTCAACAACTTCACCAGCAGAAAAAGGTTTTTTTGTAAAAATCCCTAAGCGGGGTCACAATTTCATCAAAAATCTGACTTTCAGCAATTCACTCAAAAATGGTGCCAAACGGTTGCAAATGCTCCCCTGAAAGGTTTGCCAGTCGAAACAGAAGGCTATTTATCACAGGACAAGAAATCAGTCCTCAACAACTTCACCAGCAGAAAAAGGTTTTATTGAAAAAATCCCTAAGCCCCGGGGTCACAATTTCAGCAAAAATCTGAAGTTCTCCAATTCACTCAAAAATGGTGCCAAACGGTTGCAAATGCTCCTCGGAAAGGTTTGCCGGTCGAAACAGAAGGCTTTTTATCACAGGACAAGAAATCAGCCCTCAACAACTTCACCAGCAGAAAAAGATTTTTTTGAAAAAAAAATCTAAGCCCCGGGGTCACAATTTCAGCAAAAATCTGACTTTCGGCAATTCACTCAAAAATGCTGCCACACGGTTGCAAATGCTCCCCTGAAAGGTTTGCCGGTTGAAACAAAAGGATTTTTATCACAGGACAAGAAATCAGCCCTCAACAACTTCACCAGCAGAAAAAGGTTTTTTTGAAAAAATCCCTAAGCCCCGGGGTCACAATTTTAGGAAAAATCTAACTTTCGGCAATTCACTCAAAATTGCTGCCAAACGGTTGCAAATGCTCCCCTGAAAGGTTTGCCGGTCGAAACAGAAGGCTTTTTATCACAGGAGAAGAAATCAGCCCTCGACAACTTCACCAGCAGAAAAAGGTTTTTTTGAAAAAAAACTCTAAGCCTCGGGGTCACAATTTCATCAAAAATCTGACTTTCGGCAATTCACTCAAAAATGGTGCCAAACGGTTGCAAATGCTCCCCTGGATGGTTTGCCGGTCGAAACAGAAGGCTTTTTATCACAGGACAAGAAATCAGCCCTCAACAACTTTACCGGCAGAAAAAGATTTTTTTGAAAAAAATTCCTAAGCCCCGGGGTCACAATTTCAGCAAAAATCTGACTTTCGGCAATTCACTCAAAAATGCTGCCACACGGTTGCAAATGCTCCCCTGAAAGGTTTGCCGGTTGAAACAAAAGGATTTTTATCACAGGACAAGAAATCAGCCCTCAACAACTTCACCAGCAGAAAAAGGTTTTTTTGAAAAAATCCCTAAGCCCCGGGGTCACAATTTTAGGAAAAATCTAACTGTCGGCCATTCACTCAAAATTGCTGCCAAACGGCTGCAAATGCTCCCCTGAAAGGTTTGTCGGTCGAAACAGAAGGCTTTTTATCACAGGAGAAGAAATCAGCCCTCGACAATTTAACCGGGAGAAAAAGATTTTTTTGAAAAAAACTCTAAGCCTCGGGGTCACAATTTCAGCAAAAATCTGACTTTCGGCAATTCACTCAAAAATGGTGCCAAACGGTTGCAAATGCTCCCCTGAAAGGTTTGCCGGTCGAAACAGAAGGCTTTTTATCACAGGACAAGAAATCAGCCCTCAACAACTTTACCGGCAGAAAAAGATTTTTTTGAAAAAAATTCCTAATCCCCGGGGTCACAATTTCATCAAAAATCTGACTTTCGGCAATTCACTCAAAAATGGTGCCAAACGGTTGCAAATGCTCCTCTGAAAGGTTTGCCGGTCGAAACAGAAGGCTTTTTTTCACAGGACAAGAAATCAGCCCTCAACAACTTCACCAGCAGAAAAAGGTTTTTTTGAAAAAATCCCGAAACCCCGGGGTCACAATTTCATCAAAAATCTGACTTTCGGCAATTCACTCAAAAATGATGCCAAACGGTTCCAAATGCTCCTCTGAAAGGTTTGCCGGTTGAAAAAGAAGGCTTTATGTCACTCGACAAGAAATCAACCCTCAACAACTTCACCGGCAGAAAAAGGTTTTTTTGAAAAAATCCCTAAGCCCCGGGGTCACAATTTCATCAAAAATCTGACTTTCGGCAATTCACTCAAAAATGGTGCCAAACGGTTGCAAATGCTCCTCTGAAAGGTTTGCCGGTCGAAACAGAAGGCTTTTTTTCACAGCACAAGAAATCAGCCCTCAACAACTTCACCAGCAGAAAAAGGTTTTTTTGAAAAAATCCCTAAGTCCCGGGGTCACAATTTCATCAAAAATCTGACTTTCGGCAATTCACTCAAAAATGGTGCCAAACGGTTGCAAATGCTCCCCTGAAAGGTTTGCCGGTGGAAACAGAAGGCTTTTTATCACAGGACAAGAAATCAGCCCTCAACAACTTCACCAGCAAAAAAAGGTTTTTTTTTGAAAAAATCCATAACCCCGGGGTCACAATTTCAGGAAAAATCTGACTTTCGGCAATTCACTCAAAAATGATGCCAAACGGTTGCAAATGCTCCTCTGAAAGGTTTGCCGGTCCAAAAAGAAGGCTTTATATCACTGGACAAGAAATCAACCCTCAACAACTTGACCGGCAGAAAAAGGTTTTTTTTGAAAAATCCCTAAGCCCCGGGGTCACAATTTCAGCAAAAATCTTACTTTCGGCAATTCACTCAAAAATGGTGCCAAACGGTTGCAAATGCTCCTCTGAAAGGTTTGCCGGTCGAAACAGAAGGCTTTTTATCACAGGACAAGAAATCAGCCCTCAACAACTTTTCCGGCAGAAAAATATTTTTTTGAAACAAATCCATAAGCCCCGGCGTCACAATTTTACGAAAAATCTGACTTTCGGCAATTCACTCAAAAATGCTGACATACGGTTGCAAATGCTCCCCTAAAAGGTTTACTGGTTGAAACAGAAAGCTTTTTATCACAGGAAAAGAAATCAGCCCTCGACAATTTAACCGGGAGAAAAAGATTTTTTTGAAAAAATCTCTAAGCCCCGGGGTCACAATTTCAGCAAAAATCTGAAGTTCTCCAATTCACTCAAAAATGGTGCCAAACAGTTGCAAATGCTCCCCTGAAAGGTTTGGCGGTCGAAACAGAAGGCTTTTTATCACAGGACAAGAAATCAGCCCTCAGCAACTTTACCGGCAGAAAAAGGTTTTTTTGAAAAAATCCCTAAGGGTCACAATTTCATCAAAAATCTGACTTTCGGTATTCACTCAAAAATGGTGCCAAACGGTTGCAAATGCTCCCCTGAAAGATTTGCCGGTCGAAACAGAAGGCTTTTTATCACAGGACAAGAAATCAGCCCTCAACAACTTCACCAGCAGAAAAAGATTTTTTTGAAAAAAAAATCTAAGCCCCGGCGTCACAATTTCAGCAAAAATCTGTGTTTCGGCAATTCACTCAAAAATGCTGCCACACGGTTGCAAATGCTCCCCTGAAAGGTTTGCCGGTTGAAACAGAAGGCTTTTTATCACAGGACAAGAAATCAGCCCTCACCAACTTCACCAGCAGAAAAAGGTTTTTTTGAAAAAATCCCTAAGCCCCGGGGTCACAATTTCATCAAAAATCTATCTTTCGGCAATTCACTCAAAATTGCTGCCAAACGGTTGCAAATGCTCCCCTGAAAGGTTTGCCGGTCGAAACAGAAGGCTTTTTATCACAGGAGAAGAAATCAGCCCTCGACAATTTAACCGGGAGAAAAAGATTTTTTTGAAAAAAACTCTAAGCCCCGGGGTCACAATTTCATCAAAAATCTGACTTTCGGCAATTCACTCAAAAATGGTGCCAAACGGTTGCAAATGCTCCTCTGAAAGGTTTGCCGGTCGAAACAGAAGGCTTTTTTTCACAGGACAAGAAATCAGCCCTCAACAACTTCACCAGCAGAAAAAGGTTTTTTGAAAAAATCCCTAAACCCCGGGGTCACAATTTCATCAAAAATCTGACTTTCGGCAATTCACTCAAAAATGATGCCAAACGGTTGCAAATGCTCCTCTGAAAGGTTTGCCGGTTGAAAAAGAAGGCTTTATATCACTCGACAAGAAATCAACCCTCAACAACTTCACCGGCAGAAAAAGGGTTTTTTGAAAAAATCCCTAAGCCCCGGGGTCACAATTTCATCAAAAATCTGACTTTCGGCAATTCACTCAAAAATGGTGCCAAACGGTTGCAAATGCTCCTCTGAAAGGTTTGCCGGTTGAAACAGAAGGCTTTTTATCACAGGACAAGAAATCAGTCCTCAACAACTTCACCAGCAGAAAAAGGTTTTTTTGAAAAAATCCCTAAGCCCCGGGGTCACAATTTCAGGAAAAATCTAACTTTCGGCAATTCACTCAAAAATGGTGCCAAACGGTTGCAAATGCTCCCCTGAAAGGTTTGCCGGTTGAAACAGAAGGCTTTTTATCACAGGAGAAGAAATCAGCCCTCGACAATTTAACCGGCAGAAAAAGATTTTTTTGAAAAAAATCCCTAAGCCCCGGGGTCACAATTTCAGGAAAAATCTGACTTTCGGCAATTCACTCAAAAATGCTGACATACGGTTGCAAATGCTCTCCTGAAAGGTTTGCCGGTTGAAACAGAAGACTTTTTATCACAGGAAAAGAAATCAGCCCTCGACAATTTAACCGGGAGAAAAAGATTTTTTTGAAAAAATCTCTAAGCCCCGGGGTCACAATTTCAGCAAAAATCTGAAGTTCTCCAATTCACTCAAAAATGGTGCCAAACGGTTGCAAATGCTCCTCTGAAAGGTTTCCCGGTCAAAACAGAAGGCTTTTTATCACAGGACAAGAAATCAGTCCTCAACAACTTCACCAGCAGAAAAAGGTTTTTTTGAAAAAATCTCTAAGCCCCGGGGGGTCACAATTTCAGCAAAAATCTGAAGTTCTCCAATTCACTCAAAAATGGTGCCAAACGGTTGCAAATGCTCCTCTGAAAGGTTTGCCGGTCGAAACAGAAGGCTTTTTATCACAGGACAAGAAATCAGCCCGCGACAACTTCACAAGCAGAAAAAGATTTTTTTGAAAAAAACTCTAAGCCCCGGGGTCACAATTTCAGGAAAAATCTGACTTTCGGCAATTCACTCAAAAATGATGCCAAACGGTTGCAAATGCTCCTCTGAAAGGTTTGCCGGTCGAAAAAGAAGGCTTTTTATCACAGGACAAGAAATCAGCCCTCAACAACTTTACCGGCAGAAAAAGGTTTTTTTGAAAAAATCCTTAAGCCCCGGGGTCACAATTTCAGCAAAAATCTGAAGTTGTCCAATTCACTCAAAAATGGTGACAAACGGTTGCAAATGCTCCCCTGAAAGGTTTGGCGCTCGAAACAGAAGGCTTTTTATCACAGGAGAAGAAATCAGCCCTCGACCATTTAACCGGGAGAAAAAGATTTTTTTGAAAAAAACTCTAAGCCCCAGGGTCACAATTTCAGCAAAAATCTTACTTTCGGCAATTCACTCAAAAATGGTGCCAAACGGTTGCAAATGCTCCCCTGAAAGGTTTGCCGGTCGAAACAGAAGGCTTTTTATCACAGGACAAGAAATCAGCCCTCAACAACTTTACCGGCAGAAAAAGTTTTTTATGAAAAATTCCATAAGCCCCGGGGTCACAATTTCAGGAAAAATCTGAATTTCGGCAATTCACTCAAAAATGGTGCCAAACGGTTGCAAATGCTCCCCTGAAAGGTTTGCCGGTCGAAACAGCAGGCTTTTTTTCACAGGACAAGAAATCAGCCCTCAACAACTTCACCAGCAGAAAAAGGTTTTTTTGAAAAAATCCCTAAGGGTCACAATTTCATCAAAAATCTGACGTTCGGCAATTCACTCAAAAATGGTGCCAAACGGTTGCAAATGCTCCCCTCAAAGGTTTGCCAGTCGAAACAGAAGGCTTTTTATCACAGGACAAGAAATCAGCCGTCAACAACTTCACCAGCAGAAAAAGATTTTTTTGAAAAAAAAATCTAAGCCCCGGGGTTCACAATTTCAGCAAAAATCTGTGTTTCGGCAATTCACTCAAAAATGCTGCCACACGGTTGCAAATGCTCCCCTGAAAGGTTTGCCAGTTGAAACAGAAGGCTTTTTATTACAGGAGAAGAAATCAGCCCTCGACAATTTAACCGGGAGAAAAAGATTTTTTTGAAAAAAACTCTAAACCCCGGGGTCACAATTTCAGCAAAAATCTGACTTTCGGCAATTCACTCAAAAATGGTGCCAAACGGTTGCAAATGCTCCCCTGAAAGGTTTGCCGGTCGAAACAGAAGGCTTTTTATCACAGGACAAGAAATCAGCCCTCAACAACTTTACCGGCAGAAAAAGATTTTTTTGAAAAAAATCCCTAAGCCCCGGGGTCACAATTTCAGCAAAAATCTGAAGTTCTCCAATTCACTCAAAAATGGTGCCAAACGGTTGCAAATGCTCCTCTGAAAGGTTTCCCGGTCGAAACAGAAGGCTTTTTATCACAGGACAAGAAATCAGTCCTCAATAACTTCACCAGCAGAAAAAGGTTTTTTTGAAAAAATCCCTAAGCCCCGGGGTCACAATTTCAGCAAAAATCTGAAGTTCTCCAATTCACTCAAAAATGGTGCCAAACGGTTGCAAATGCTCCTCGGAAAGGTTTGCCGTTCGAAACAGAAGTCTTTTTATCACAGGACAAGAAATCAGCCCGCAACAACTTCACCAGCAGAAAAAGATTTTTTTGAAAAAAACTCTAAGCCCCGAGGTCACAATTTCAGGAAAAATCTGACTTTCGGCAATTCACTCAAAAATGATGCCAAACGGTTGCATATGCTCCTCTGAAAGGTTTGCCGGTCGAAAAAGAAGGCTTTTTATCACAGGAGAAGAAATCAGCCCTCAACAACTTTACCGGCAGAAAAAGGTTTTTTTGAAAAAATCCTTAAGCCCCGGGGTCACAATTTCAGCAAAAATCTGAAGTTGTCCAATTCACTCAAAAATGGTGACAAACGGTTGCAAATGCTCCCCTGAATGGTTTGGCGCTCGAAACAGAAGGCTTTTTATCACAGGAGAAGAAATCAGCCCTCGACAATTTAACCGGGAGAAAAAGATTTTTTTGAAAAAAACTCTAAGCCCCAAGGTCACAATTTCAGCAAAAATCTTACTTTCGGCAATTCACTCAAAAATGGTGCCAAACGGTTGCAAATGCTCCCCTGAAAGATTTGCCGGTCGAAACAGCAGGCTTTTTTTCACAGGACAAGAAATCAGCCCTCAACAACTTCACCAGCAGAAAAAGGTTTTTTTGAAAAAATCCCTAAGGGTCACAATTTCATCAAAAATCTGACTTTCGGCAATTCACTCAAAAATGGTGCCAAACGGTTGCAAATGCTCCCCTGAAAGGTTTGCCAGTCGAAACAGAAGGCTTTTTATCACAGGACAAGAAATCAGCCCTCAACAACTTCACCAGCAGAAAAAGGTTTTTTTGAAAAAATCCCTAAGCCCCGGGGTCACAATTTCATCAAAAATCTAACTTTCGGCAATTCACTCAAAATTGCTGCCAAACGGTTGCAAATGTCCCCCTGAAAGGTTTGCCGGTCGAAACAGAAGGCTTTTTATCACAGGAGAAGAAATCAGCCCTCGACAATTTAACCGGGAGAAAAAGATTTTTTTGAAAAAAACTCTAAACCCCGGGGTCACAATTTCAGCAAAAATCTGACTTTCGGCAATTCACTCAAAAATGGTGCCAAACGGTTGCAAATGCTCCCCTGAAAGGTTTGCCGGTCGAAACAGAACGCGTTTTATCACAGGACAAGAAATCAGCCCTCAACAACTTTACCGGTAGAAAAAGATTTTTTTGAAAAAAATCCCTAAGCCCCGGGGTCACAATTTCAGGAAAAATCTGACTTTCGGCAATTCACTCAAAAATGCTGACATACGGTTGCAAATGCTCCGCTGAAAGGTTTGCCGTTTGAAACAGAAGGCTTTTTATCACAGGAAAAGAAATCAGCCCTCGACAATTGAACCGGGAGAAAAAGATTTTTTTGAAAAAATCCCTAAGCCCCAGGGTCACAATTTCAGCAAAAATCTGAAGTTCTCCATTTCACTCAAAAATGGTGCCAAACGGTTGCAAATGCTCCTCTGAAAGGTTTCCCGATCGAAACAGAAGGCTTTTTTTCACAGGACAAGAAATCAGCCCTCAACAACTTCACCAGCAGAAAAACGTTTTTTTGAAAAAATCCCTAAGCCCCGGGATCACAATTTCATCAATAATCTGACTTTCGGCAATTCACTCAAAAATGGTGCCAAACGGTTGCAAATGCTCCCCTGAAAGGTTTGCCGGTCGAAACAGAAGGCTTTTTATCACAGGACAAGAAATCAGCCCTCAACAACTTCACCAGCAAAAAAAGTTTTTTTTGAAAAAATCCCTAAGGCCCGGGGTCACAATTTCAGGAAAAACCTGACTTTCGGCAATTCACTCAAAAATGGTGCCAAACGGTTGCAAATGCTCTCCTGAAAGCTTTGCCGGTCGAAACAGAAGGTTTTATATCACTGGACAAGAAATCAGCCCTCAACAACTTCGCGAGCAGAAAAAGGTTTTTTTGAAAAAATCCCTAAGCCCCTGGGTCACAATTTCATCAAAAATCTGACTTTCGGCAATTCACTCAAAAATGGTGCCAAACGGTTGCAAATACTCCCCTGAAAGGTTTGCCGGTCGAAACAGAAGGCTTTTTATCACAGGACAAGAAATCAGCCCTCAACAACTTCACCAGCAGAAAAAAATTTTTTTGAAAAAAACTCTAAGCCCCGGGGTCACAATTTCATCAAAAATCTGACTTTCGGCAATTCAGTCAAAAATGGTGCCAAACGGTTGCAAATGCTCCTCGGAAAGGTTTGCCGGTCGAAACAGAAGGCTTTTTATCACAGGACAAGAAATCAGCCCGCAACAACTTCACCAGCAGAAAAAGATTTTTTTGAAAAAAACTCTAAGCCCCGGGGTCACAATTTCAGCAAAAATCTAAAGTTCTCCAATTCACTCAAAAATGGTTCCAAACGGTTGCAAATGCTGCTCTGCAAGGTTTGCCGGTTGAAATAGAAGGCTTTTTTTCACAGGACAAGAAATCAGCCCTCGACAATTTAACCGGGAGAAAAAGGTTTTTTTGAAAAAATCCCTAAGCCCCGGGGTCACAATTTCAGCAAAAATCTGACTTTCGGCAATTCACTCAAAAATGGTGCCAAACGGTTGCAAATGCTCCTCTGAAAGGTTTGCTGGTCGAAACAGAAGGCTTTTTATCACAGGACAAGAAATCAGCCCTCAACAACTTCACCAGCGGAAAAAGATTTTTTTGAAAAAAACTCTAAGCCCCGGGGTCACAATTTCAGCAAAAATCTAAAGTTCTCCAATTCACTCAAAAATGGTTCCAAACGGTTGCAAATGCTGCTCTGCAAGGTTTGCCGGTTGAAATAGAAGGCTTTTTTTCACAGGACAAGAAATCAGCCCTCGACAATTTAACCGGGAGAAAAAGATTTTTTTGAAAAAATCCCTAAGCCCCGGGGTCACAATTTCAGCAAAAATCTGACTTTCGGCAATTCACTCAAAAATGGTGCCAAACGGTTGCAAATGCTCCTCTGAAAGGTTTGCTGGTCGAAACAGAAGGCTTTTTTTCACAGGACAAGAAATCAGCACTCAACAACTTCACCAGCAGAAAAACGTTTTTTTGAAAAAATCCCTAAGCCCCGGGGTCACAATTTCAAGAAAAATCTGACTTTCGGCAATTCACTCAAAAATGATGCCAAACGGTTGCAAATGCTCCTCTGAAAGGTTTTCCGGTCGAAAAAGAAGGCTTTATATCACTGGACAAGAAATCAACCCTCAACAACTTCACCGGCAGAAAAAGGTTTTTTTGAAAAAAATCCCTAAGCCCCGGGGTCACAATTTCAGGAAAAATCTGACTTTCGGCAATTCACTCGAAAATGGTGCCAAACGGTTGCAAATGCTCTCCTGAAAGGTTTGCCGGTCGAAACAGAAGGCTTTATATCACTGGACAAGAAATCAGCCCTCAACAACTTTACCAGCAGAAAAAGATTTTTTTGAAAAAAAAATCTAAGCCCCGGGGTCACAATTTCAGCAAAAATCTGTGTTTCGTCAATTCACTCAAAAATGCTGCCACACGGTTGTAAATGCTCCCCTGAAAGGTTTGGCGGTCGAAACAGAAGGATTTTTATCAAAGGAAAAGAAATCAGCGCTCGACAATTTAACCGGGAGAAAAAGATTTTTTTGAAAAAATCTCTCAGCCCCGGGGTCACAATTTCAGCAAAAATCTAAAGTTCTCCAATTCACTCAAAAATGGTTCCAAACGGTTGCAAATGCTCCTCTGCAAGGTTTGCCGGTTGAAATAGAAGGCTTTTTTTCACAGGACAAGAAATAAGCCCTCGACAATTTAACCGGGAGAAAAAGATTTTTTTGAAAAAAAACTCTAAACCCCGGGGTCACAATTTCAGCAAAAATCTGACTTTCGGCAATTCACTCAAAAATGCTGCCAAACGGTTGCAAATGCTCCCCTGAAAGGTTTGCCGGTCGAAAAAGAAGGCTTTTTATCACAGGACAAGAAATCAGCCCTCGACAATTTAACCGGGAGAAAAAGATTTTTTTGAAAAAAACTCTAAGCCCCGGGGTCACAATTTCATCAAAAATCTGACTTTCGGCAATTCAGTCAAAAATGGTGCCAAACGGTTGCAAATGCTCCTCGGAAAGGTTTGCCGGTCGAAACAGAAGGCTTTTTATCACAGGACAAGAAATCAGCCCGCAACAACTTCACCAGCAGAAAAAGATTTTTTTGAAAAAAACTCTAAGCCCCGGGGTCACAATTTCAGCAAAAATCTAAAGTTCTCCAATTCACTCAAAAATGGTTCCAAACGGTTGCAAATGCTGCTCTGCAAGGTTTGCCGGTTGAAATAGAAGGCTTTTTTTCACAGGACAAGAAATCAGCCCTCGACAATTTAACCGGGAGAAAAAGGTTTTTTTGAAAAAATCCCTAAGCCCCGGGGTCACAATTTCAGCAAAAATCTGACTTTCGGCAATTCACTCAAAAATGGTGCCAAACGGTTGCAAATGCTCCTCTGAAAGGTTTGCTGGTCGAAACAGAAGGCTTTTTATCACAGGACAAGAAATCAGCCCTCAACAACTTCACCAGCGGAAAAAGATTTTTTTGAAAAAAACTCTAAGCCCCGGGGTCACAATTTCAGCAAAAATCTAAAGTTCTCCAATTCACTCAAAAATGGTTCCAAACGGTTGCAAATGCTGCTCTGCAAGGTTTGCCGGTTGAAATAGAAGGCTTTTTTTCACAGGACAAGAAATCAGCCCTCGACAATTTAACCGGGAGAAAAAGATTTTTTTGAAAAAATCCCTAAGCCCCGGGGTCACAATTTCAGCAAAAATCTGACTTTCGGCAATTCACTCAAAAATGGTGCCAAACGGTTGCAAATGCTCCTCTGAAAGGTTTGCTGGTCGAAACAGAAGGCTTTTTTTCACAGGACAAGAAATCAGCACTCAACAACTTCACCAGCAGAAAAACGTTTTTTTGAAAAAATCCCTAAGCCCCGGGGTCACAATTTCAAGAAAAATCTGACTTTCGGCAATTCACTCAAAAATGATGCCAAACGGTTGCAAATGCTCCTCTGAAAGGTTTTCCGGTCGAAAAAGAAGGCTTTATATCACTGGACAAGAAATCAACCCTCAACAACTTCACCGGCAGAAAAAGGTTTTTTTGAAAAAAATCCCTAAGCCCCGGGGTCACAATTTCAGGAAAAATCTGACTTTCGGCAATTCACTCGAAAATGGTGCCAAACGGTTGCAAATGCTCTCCTGAAAGGTTTGCCGGTCGAAACAGAAGGCTTTATATCACTGGACAAGAAATCAGCCCTCAACAACTTTACCAGCAGAAAAAGATTTTTTTGAAAAAAAAATCTAAGCCCCGGGGTCACAATTTCAGCAAAAATCTGTGTTTCGTCAATTCACTCAAAAATGCTGCCACACGGTTGTAAATGCTCCCCTGAAAGGTTTGGCGGTCGAAACAGAAGGATTTTTATCAAAGGAAAAGAAATCAGCGCTCGACAATTTAACCGGGAGAAAAAGATTTTTTTGAAAAAATCTCTCAGCCCCGGGGTCACAATTTCAGCAAAAATCTAAAGTTCTCCAATTCACTCAAAAATGGTTCCAAACGGTTGCAAATGCTCCTCTGCAAGGTTTGCCGGTTGAAATAGAAGGCTTTTTTTCACAGGACAAGAAATAAGCCCTCGACAATTTAACCGGGAGAAAAAGATTTTTTTGAAAAAAAACTCTAAACCCCGGGGTCACAATTTCAGCAAAAATCTGACTTTCGGCAATTCACTCAAAAATGCTGCCAAACGGTTGCAAATGCTCCCCTGAAAGGTTTGCCGGTCGAAAAAGAAGGCTTTTTATCACAGGACAAGAAATCAGCCCTCGACAATTTAACCGGGAGAAAAAGATTTTTTTGAAAAAAACTCTAAGCCCCGGGGTCACAATTTCATCAAAAATCTGACTTTCGGCAATTCACTCAAAAATGGTGCCAAACGGTTGCAAATGCTCCTCTGAAAGGTTTGCTGGTCGAAACAGAAGGCTTTTTATCACAGGACAAGAAATCAGCCCTCAACAACTTCACCAGCAGAAAAAGATTTTTTTGAAAAAAAACTCTAAGCCCCGGGGTCACAATTTCAGCAAAAATCTAAAGTTCTCCAATTCACTCAAAAATGGTTCCAAACGGTTGCAAATGCTGCTCTGCAAGGTTTGCCGGTTGAAATAGAAGGCTTTTTTTCACAGGACAAGAAATCAGCCCTCGACAATTTAACCGGGAGAAAAAGATTTTTTTGAAAAAATCCCTAAGCCCCGGGGTCACAATTTCAGCAAAAATCTGACTTTCGGCAATTCACTCAAAAATGGTGCCAAACGGTTGCAAATGCTCCTCTGAAAGGTTTGCTGGTCGAAACAGAAGGCTTTTTTTCACAGGACAAGAAATCAGCCCTCAACAACTTCACCAGCAGAAAAACGTTTTTTTGAAAAAATCCCTAAGCCCCGGGGTCACAATTTCAAGAAAAATCTGACTTTCGGCAATTCACTCAAAAATGATGCCAAACGGTTGCAAATGCTCCTCTGAAAGGTTTTCCGGTCGAAAAAGAAGGCTTTATATCACTGGACAAGAAATCAACCCTCAACAACTTCACCGGCAGAAAAAGGTTTTTTTGAAAAAAATCCCTAAGCCCCGGGGTCACAATTTCAGGAAAAATCTGACTTTCGGCAATTCACTCAAAAATGGTGCCAAACGGTTGCAAATGCTCCTCGGAAAGGTTTGCCGGTCGAAACAGAAGGCTTTTTATCACAGGACAAGAAATCAGCCCGCAACAACTTCACCAGCAGAAAAAGATTTTTTTGAAAAAAACTCTAAGCCCCGGGGTCACAATTTCAGCAAAAATCTAAAGTTCTCCAATTCACTCAAAAATGGTTCCAAACGGTTGCAAATGCTCCTCTGCAAGGTTTGCCGGTTGAAATAGAAGGCTTTTTTCCACAGGACAAGAAATCAGCCCTCGACAATTTAACCGGGAGAAAAAGATTTTTTTGAAAAAAACTCTAAACCCCGGGGTCACAATTTCAGCAAAAATCTGACTTTCGGCAATTCACTCAAAAATGGTGCCAAACGGTTGCAAATGCTCCTCTGAAAGGTTTGCCGGTCGAAACAGAAGGCTTTTTTTCACAGGACAAGAAATCAGCCCTCAACAACTTCACCAGCAGAAAAACGTTTTTTTGAAAAAATCCTTAAGCCCCGGGGTCACAATTTCAGCAAAAATCTGAAGTTCTCCAATTCACTCAAAAATGGTGCCAAACGGTTGCAAATGCTCCCCTGAAAGGTTTGGCGGTCGAAACAGAAGGCTTTTTATCACAGGACAAGAAATCAGCCCTCAACAACTTTACCGGCAGAAAAATATTTTTTTGAAAAAAATTCCTAAGCCCCGGGGTCACAATTTCAGGAAAAATCTGACTTTCGGCAATTCACTCAAAAATGCTGACAAACGGTTGTAAATGCTCCCCTGAAAGGTTTGGCGGTCGAAACAGAACGCTTTTTATCACAGGACAAAAAATCAGCCCTCAACAACTTCACCGGCAGAAAAAGGTTTTTTTGAGAACATTTCTAAGCCCCGGAGTCACAATTTCATCAAAAATCTGACTTTCGGCAATTCACTCAAAAATGGTGCCAAACGGTTGCAAATGCTCCCCTGAAAGGTTTGCCGGTCGAAACAGAAGGCTTTTTATCACAGGACAAGAAATCAGCCCTCAACAACTTTACCGGCAGAAAAAGGTTTTTTTGAAAAAATCCTTAAGCCCCGGGGTCACAATTTCAGCAAAAATCTAAAGTTCTCCAATTCACTCAAAAATGGTTCCAAACGGTTGCAAATGCTCCTCTGCAAGGTTTGCCGGTTGAAATAGAAGGCTTTTTTTCACAGGACAAGAAATCAGCCCTCAACAACTTCACCGGCAGAAAAAGTTTTTTTTGAAAAAATCCCTAAGCCCCGGGGTCACAATTTCATCAAAAATCTGAAGTTCTCCAATTCACTCAAAAATGGTGCCAAACGGTTGCAAATGCTCCCCTGAAAGGTTTGGCGGTCGAAACAGAAGGCTTTTTATCACAGGACAAGAAATCAGTCCTCAACAACTTTACCGGCAGAAAAAGATTTTTTTGAAAAAAATTCCTATGCCCCGGTGTCACAAATTCAGGAAAAATTTGACTTTCGGCAATTCACTCAAAAATGCTGACAAACGGTTGCAAATGCTCCCCTGAAAGGTTTGCCGATCGAAACAGAAGGCTTTTTATCACAGGACAAGAAATCAGCCCTCAACAACTTCACCAGCAGAAAAAGGTTTTTTTGAAAAAATCCCTAAGCCCCGGGGTCACAATTTCAGCAAAAATCTGAAGTTGTCCAATTCACTCAAAAATGATGCCAAACGGTTGCAAATGCTCCTCGGAAAGGTTTGCCGGTCGAAACAGAAGGCTTTTTATCACAGGACAAGAAATCAGCCCTCAACAACTTCACCAGCAGAAAAAGGTTTTTTTGAAAAAATCCCTAAGCCCCGGGGTCACAATTTCATCAAAAATCTGACTTTCGGCAATTCACTCAAAAATGGTGCCAAACGGTTGCAAATGCTCCTCTGAAAGGTTTGCCGGTCGAAACAGAAGGCTTTTTTTCACAGGACAAGAAATCAGCCCGCAACAACTTCACCAGCAGAAAAAGATTTTTTTGAAAAAAAACTCTAAGCCCCAAGGTCACAATTTCAGCAAAAATCTAAAGTTCTCCAATTCATTCAAAAATGGTGCCAAACGGTTGCAAATGCTCCCCTGAAAGGTTTGGCGGTCGAAACAGAAGGCTTTTTATCACAGGACAAGAAATCAGCCCTCAACAACTTTACCGGCAGAAAAAGATTTTTTTGAAAAAAATTCCTAAGCCCCGGGGTCACAATTTCAGGAAAAATCTGAAATTCGGCAATTCACTCAAAAATGCTGACATACGGTTGCAAATGCTCCCCTGAAAGGTTTGCAGGTCGAAACAGAACGCTTTTTATCACAGGACAAAAAATCAGCCCTCAACAACTTCACCGGCAGAAAAAGGTTTTTTTGAGAACATTTCTAAGCCCCGGAGTCACAATTTCATCAAAAATCTGACTTTCGGCAATTCACTCAAAAATGGTGCCAAACGGTTGCAAATGCTCCCCTGAAAGGTTTGCCGGTCGAAACAGAAGGCTTTTTATCACAGGACAAGAAATCAGCCCTCAACAACTTTACCGGCAGAAAAAGGTTTTTTTGAAAAAATCCTTAAGCCCCGGGGTCACAATTTCAGCAAAAATCTGAAGTTCTCCAATTCACTCAAAAATGGTGCCAAACGGTTGCAAATGCTCCCCGGAAAGGTTTCCCGGTCGAAACAGAAGGCTTTTTATCACAGGACAAGAAATCAGCCCTCAACAACTTCACCAGCAGAAAAAGGTTTTTTTAAAAAAATCTCTAAGCCCCGGGGTCACAATTTCAGCAAAAATCTAAAGTTCTCCAATTCACTCAAAAATGGTTCCAAACGGTTGCAAATGCTCCTCTGCAAGGTTTGCCGGTTGAAATAGAAGGCTTTTTTTCACAGGACAAGAAATCAGCCCTCAACAACTTCACCGGCAGAAAAAGTTTTTTTTGAAAAAATCCCTAAGCCCCGGGGTCACAATTTCATCAAAAATCTGAAGTTCTCCAATTCACTCAAAAATGGTGCCAAACGGTTGCAAATGCTCCCCTGAAAGGTTTGGCGGTCGAAACAGAAGGCTTTTTATCACAGGACAAGAAATCAGTCCTCAACATCTTTACCGGCAGAACAAGATTTTTTTGAAAAAAATTCCTATGCCCCTGTGTCACAATTTCAGGAAAAATCTGACTTTCGGCAATTCACTCAAAAATGCTGACAAACGGTTGCAAATGCTCCCCTTAAAGGTTTGCCGCTCGAAACAGAAGGCTTTTTATCACAGGACAAGAAATCAGCCCTCAACAACTTCACCAGCAGAAAAAGGTTTTTTTGAAAAAATCCCTAAGCCCCGGGGTCACAATTTCAGCAAAAATCTGAAGTTGTCCAATTCACTCAAAAATGATGCCAAACGGTTGCAAATGCTCCTCTGAAAGGTTTGCCGGTCGAAACAGAAGGCTTTTTATCACAGGACAAGAAATCAGCCCTCAACAACTTCACCAGCAGAAAAAGGTTTTTTTGAAAAAATCCCTAAGCCCCAGGGTCACAATTTCATAAAAAATCTGCAGTTCTCCAATTCACTTAAAGATGCTGCCAAATAGTTTCAAATGCTCCTCTGAGAGGTTTTGCGGTTGAAACAGAAGGCTTTTTATCACAGGACAAGAAATCAGCCCTCAACAACTTCACCAGCAGAAAAAGGTTTTTTTGCAAAAATCCCTAAGCCCCAGGGTCACTATTTCATAAAAAATCTGCAGTTCTCCAATTCACTCAAAGATGCTGCCAAATAGTTTCAAATGCTCCTCTGAGAGGTTTTGTGGTTGAAACAGAAGGCTTTTTATCACAGGACAAGAAATCAGCCCTCAACAACTTCACCAGCAGAAAAAGGATTTTTTGCAAAAATCCGTAAGCCCCGGGGTAACAATTTCAGCAAAAATCTGAAGTTCTCCAATTCACTCAAAAATGATGCCAAACGCTTGCAAATGCTCCTCTGAAAGGTTTGCCGGTCGAAACAGAAGGCTTTTTATCACAGGAAAAGAAATCAGCCCTCAACAACTTCACCGGCAGAAAAAGGTTTTTTTGAAAAAATCCCTAAGCCCCAGGGTCACAATTTCATAAAAAATCTGCAGTTCTCCAATTCACTCAAAGATGCTGCCAAATAGTTTCAAATGCTCCTCTGAGAGGTTTTGCGGTTGAAACAGAAGGCTTTTTATCACAGGACAAGAAATCAGCCCTCAACAACTTCACCAGCAGAAAAAGGTTTTTTTGCAAAAATCCCTAAGCCCCGGGGTCACAATTTCAGCAAAAATCTGAAGTTCTCCTATTCACTCAAAAATGGTGCGAAACGGTTGCAAATGCTCCTCTAAAAGTTTTGCCGGTCGAAACAGAAGGCTTTTTATCACAGGACAAGAAATCAGCCCTCAACAACTTCACTGGCAGAACAAGATTTTTTTGAAAAAAATTCCTATGCCCCTGTGTCACAATTTCAGGAAAAATCTGACTTTCGGCAATTCACTCAAAAATGCTGACAAACGGTTGCAAATGCTCCCCTTAAAGGTTTGCCGCTCGAAACAGAAGGCTTTTTATCACAGGACAAGAAATCAGCCCTCAACAACTTCACCAGCAGAAAAAGGTTTTTTTGAAAAAATCCCTAAGCCCCGGGGTCACAATTTCAGCAAAAATCTGAAGTTGTCCAATTCACTCAAAAATGATGCCAAACGGTTGCAAATGCTCCTCTGAAAGGTTTGCCGGTCGAAACAGAAGGCTTTTTATCACAGGACAAGAAATCAGCCCTCAACAACTTCACCAGCAGAAAAAGGTTTTTTTGAAAAAATCCCTAAGCCCCAGGGTCACAATTTCATAAAAAATCTGCAGTTCTCCAATTCACTTATAGATGCTGTCAAATAGTTTCAAATGCTCCTCTGAGAGGTTTTGTGGTTGAAACAGAAGGCTTTTTATCACAGGACAAGAAATCAGCCCTCAACAACTTCACCAGCAGAAAAAGGATTTTTTGCAAAAATCCGTAAGCCCCGGGGTAACAATTTCAGCAAAAATCTGAAGTTCTCCAATTCACTCAAAAATGATGCCAAACGCTTGCAAATGCTCCTCTGAAAGGTTTGCCGGTCGAAACAGAAGGCTTTTTATCACAGGAAAAGAAATCAGCCCTCAACAACTTCACCGGCAGAAAAAGGTTTTTTTGAAAAAATCCCTAAGCCCCAGGGTCACAATTTCATAAAAAATCTGCAGTTCTCCAATTCACTCAAAGATGCTGCCAAATAGTTTCAAATGCTCCTCTGAGAGGTTTTGCGGTTGAAACAGAAGGCTTTTTATCACAGGACAAGAAATCAGCCCTCAACAACTTCACCAGCAGAAAAAGGTTTTTTTGCAAAAATCCCTAAGCCCCGGGGTCACAATTTCAGCAAAAATCTGAAGTTCTCCTATTCACTCAAAAATGGTGCGAAACGGTTGCAAATGCTCCTCTAAAAGTTTTGCCGGTCGAAACAGAAGGCTTTTTATCACAGGACAAGAAATCAGCCCTCAACAACTTCACTGGCAGAAAAAGGTTTTGTTTAAAAAATCCCTAAGCCCCGGGGTCACAATTTCATCAAAAATCTGACTTTCGGCAATTCACTCAAAAATGCTGCCACACAGTTGCAAATGCTCCCCTGAAAGGTTTGCCGGTCGAAACAGAAGGCATTTTATCAGAGGACAAGAAATCAGCCCTCAACAACTTCACCGGCAGAAATTTTTTTTTGAAAAAATCCCTAAGCCCCGGGGTCACAATTTCATCAAAAATCTGACTTTCGGCAATTCACTCAAAATTGCTGCCAAACGGTTGCAAATGCTCCCCTGAAAGGTTTGCCGGTCAAAACAGAAGGCTTTTTATCACAAGAAAAGAAATCAGCCCTCGACAATTTAACCGGGAGAAAAGGTTTTTTTAAAAAAAATCCCTAAGGCCCGGAGTCACAATTTCATCAAAAATCTGAAGTTCTCCAATTCACTCAAAAATGATGCCAAACGGTTGCAAATGCTCCTCTGAGAGGTTTTGCGGTTGAAACAGAAGGCTTTTTATCACAGGAAAAGAAATCAACCCTCGACAATTTCACCAGCAGAAAAGGGTTTTTTTGAAAAAATCCCTGAGCCCCGGGGTCACAATTTCAGCAAAAATCTGAAGTTCTCCAATTCACTCAAAAATGATGCCAAACGGTTGCAAATGCTCCTCTGACAGGTTTGCCGGTCGAAACAGAAGGCTTTTTATCACAGGACAAGAAGCCAGCCCTCAACAACTTCACCGGCAGAGAAAGGTTTTTTGGAAAAAATCCCTAAGCCCCGGGGTCACAATTTGATCAAAAATCTGACTTTCGTCAATTCACTCAAAATTGCTGCCAAACGGTTGCAAATGCTCCCCTGAAAGGTTTGCCGGTCGAAACAGAAGGCTTTTTCTCACAGGACAAGAAATCAGCCTTCAACAACTTCACCAGCAGAAAAAGTTTTTTATGAAAAAATCCCTAAGCCCCGGGGTCACAATTTCAATAAAAATCTGACTTTCGGCAATTCACTCAAAATTGCTGCCAAACGGTTGCAAATGGTCCCCTGAAAGGTTTGCCGGTCAAAACAGAAGGCTTTTTATCAGAAGACAAGAAATCAGCCCTCAACAACTTCACCTGCAGAAAAGGTTTTTTTTCCAAAAATCCCTAAGCCCCGGGGTCACAATTTCATCAAAAATCTGACTTTCATCAATTCACTCAAAATTGCTGCCAAACGGTTGCAAATGCTCCCCTGAAAGGTTTGCCGGAAAAAACAGAAGGCTTCTTATCACAGGAAAAGGAATCAGCCCTCGACAACTTCACCAGCAGAAAAGGGTTTTTTTGAAAAAATCCCTGAGCCCCGGGGTCACAATTTCATAAAAAATCTGAAGTTCTCCAATTCACTCAAAGATGCTGCCACATAGTTGCAAATGCTCCCCTGAGAGGTTTTGCGGTTGAAACAGAAGGCTTTTTATCACAGGAAAAGAAATCAACCCTCAACAACTTTACCGGCAGAAAAAGGTTTTTTTGAAAAATTCCCTAAGCCCCGGGGTCACAATTTCAGGAAAAATCTGACTTTCGGCAATTCACTCAAAAATGGTGCCAAACGGTTGCAAATGCTCCCCTGAAAGGTTTGCCGGTCGAAACAGCAGGCTTTTTTTCACAGGACAAGAAATCAGCCCTCAACAACTTCACCAGCAGAAAAAGGTTTTTTTGAAAAAATCCCTAAGGGTCACAATTTCATCAAAAATCTGACTTTCGGCAATTCACTCAAAAATGGTGCCAAACGGTTGCAAATGCTCCCCTGAAAGGTTTGCCAGTCGAAACAGAAGGCTTTTTATCACAGGACAAGAAATCAGCCGTCAACAACTTCACCAGCAGAAAAAGATTTTTTTGAAAAAAAAATCTAAGCCCCGGGGTCACAATTTCAGCAAAAATCTGTGTTTCGGCAATTCACTCAAAAATGCTGACATACGGTTGCAAATGCTCCTCTGAAAGGTTTGCCGGTCGAAACAGAAGGCTTTTTATGACAGGAAAAGAAATCAGCCCTCGACAATTTAACTGGGAGAAAAAGATTTTTTTGAAAAAAATCTCTAAGCCCCGGGGTCACAATTTTAGCAAAAATCTGAAGTTCTCCAATTCACTCAAAAATGGTGCCAAATGGTTGCAAATGCTCCCCTGAAAGGTTTGCCGCTCGAAACAGAAGGCTTTTTATCACAGGACAAAAAATCAGCCCTCAACAACTTCACCGGGAGAAAAAGGTTTTTTTGAGAAAATCCCTAAGCCCCGGTGTCACAATTTCAGGAAAAATCTGACTTTCGGCAATTCACTCACAAATGCTGACAAACGGTTGCAAATGCTCCCCTGAAAGGTTTGCCGCTCGAAACAGAAGGCTTTTTATCACAGGACAAGAAGCCAGCCCTCAACAACTTCACCAGCAGAAAAAGGTTTTTTTGAAAAAATCCCTAAGCCCCGGGGTCACAATTTGATCAAAAATCTGACTTTCGTCAATTCACTCAAAATTGCTGCCAAACGGTTGCAAATGCTCCCCTGAAAGGTTTGCCGGTCGAAACAGAAGGCTTTTTCTCACAGGACAAGAAATCAGCCCTCAACAACTTCACCAGCAGAAAAAGTTTTTTATGAAAAAATCCCTAAGCCCCGGGGTCACAATTTCAATAAAAATCTGACTTTCGGCAATTCACTCAAAATTGCTGCCAAACGGTTGCAAATGGTCCCCTGAAAGGTTTGCCGGTCAAAACAGAAGGCTTTTTATCAGAAGACAAGAAATCAGCCCTCAACAACTTCACCAGCAGAAAAAGTTTTTTATGAAAAAATCCCTAAGCCCCGGGGTCACAATTTCATCAAAAATCTGACTTTCATCAATTCACTCAAAATTGCTGCCAAACGGTTGCAAATGCTCCCCTGAAAGGTTTGCCGGAAAAAACAGAAGGCTTCTTATCACAGGAAAAGGAATCAGCCCTCGACAACTTCACCAGCAGAAAAGGGTTTTTTTGAAAAAATCCCTGAGCCCCGGGGTCACAATTTCATAAAAAATCTGAAGTTCTCCAATTCACTCAAAGATGCTGCCACATAGTTGCAAATGCTCCCCTGAGAGGTTTTGCGGTTGAAACAGAAGGCTTTTTATCACAGGAAAAGAAATCAACCCTCAACAACTTTACCGGCAGAAAAAGGTTTTTTTGAAAAATTCCCTAAGCCCCGGGGTCACAATTTCAGGAAAAATCTGACTTTCGGCAATTCACTCAAAAATGGTGCCAAACGGTTGCAAATGCTCCCCTGAAAGGTTTGCCGGTCGAAACAGCAGGCTTTTTTTCACAGGACAAGAAATCAGCCCTCAACAACTTCACCAGCAGAAAAAGGTTTTTTTGAAAAAATCCCTAAGGGTCACAATTTCATCAAAAATCTGACTTTCGGCAATTCACTCAAAAATGGTGCCAAACGGTTGCAAATGCTCCCCTGAAAGGTTTGCCAGTCGAAACAGAAGGCTTTTTATCACAGGACAAGAAATCAGCCGTCAACAACTTCACCAGCAGAAAAAGATTTTTTTGAAAAAAAAATCTAAGCCCCGGGGTCACAATTTCAGCAAAAATCTGTGTTTCGGCAATTCACTCAAAAATGCTGACATACGGTTGCAAATGCTCCTCTGAAAGGTTTGCCGGTCGAAACAGAAGGCTTTTTATGACAGGAAAAGAAATCAGCCCTCGACAATTTAACTGGGAGAAAAAGATTTTTTTGAAAAAAATCTCTAAGCCCCGGGGTCACAATTTTAGCAAAAATCTGAAGTTCTCCAATTCACTCAAAAATGGTGCCAAACGGTTGCAAATGCTCCCCTGAAAGGTTTGCCGCTCGAAACAGAAGGCTTTTTATCACAGGACAAAAAATCAGCCCTCAACAACTTCACCGGGAGAAAAAGGTTTTTTTGAGAAAATCCCTAAGCCCCGGGGTCACAATTTCAGCAAAAATCTGAAGTTGTCCAATTCACTCAAAAATGATGCCAAACGGTTGCAAATGCTCCTCTGAAAGGTTTGCCGGTCGAAACAGAAGGCTTTTTATCACAGGAAAAGAAATCAGCCCTCAACAACTTCACCAGCAGAAAAAGGTTTTTTTGCAAAAATCCCTAAGCCCCAGGGTCACAATTTCATAAAAAATCTGCAGTTCTCCAATTCACTCAAAGATGCTGCCAAATAGTTTCAAATGCTCATCTGAGAGGTTTGCATGTCGAAACAGAAGGCTTTTTATCACAGGACAAAAAATCAGCCCTCAACAACTTCACCGGCAGAAAAAGGTTTTTTTGAGAACATTTCTAAGCACCGGAGTCACAATTTCATCAAAAATCTGACTTTCGGCAATTCACTCAAAAATTGCTCCCCTGAAAGGTTTGCCGGTCGAAACAGAAGGCTTTTTATCACAGGACAAGAAACCAGCCCTCAACAACTTCACCGGCAGAAAAAGGTTTTTTTGAAAAAATCCCTAAGCCCCAGGGTCACAATTTCATAAAAAATCTGCAGTTCTCCAATTCACTCAAAGATGCTGCCAAATAGTTTCAAATGCTCCTCTGAGAGGTTTTGCGGTTGAAACAGAAGGCTTTTTATCACAGGACAAGAAATCAGCCCTCAACAACTTCACCAGCAGAAAAAGGATTTTTTGCAAAAATCCGTAAGCCCCGGGGTCACAATTTCAGCAAAAATCTGAAGTTCTCCAATTCACTCAAAAATGATGCCAAACGCTTGCAAATGCTCCTCTGAAAGGTTTGCCGGTCGAAACAGAAGGCTTTTTATCACAGGACAAGAAACCAGCCCTCAACAACTTCACCGGCACAAAAAGGTTTTTTTGAAAAAATCCCTAAGCCCCGGGGTCACAATTTCAGCAAAAATCTGACTTTCGGCAATTCACTCAAAAATGGTGCCAAACGGTTGCAAATGCTCCTATAAAAGTTTTGCGGGTCGAAACAGAAGGCTTTTTATCACAGGACAAGAAATCAGCCCTAAACAACTTCACTGGCAGAAAAAGGTTTTGTTGAAAAAATCCCTAAGCCCCGGGGTCACAATTTCATCAAAAATCTGACTTTCGGCAATTCACTCAAAAATGCTGCCACACGGTTGCAAATGCTCCCCTGAAAGGTTTGCCGGTCGAAACAGAAGGCTTTTTATCAGAGGACAAGAAATCAGCCCTCAACAACTTCACCGGCAGATTTTTTTTTTTGAAAAAATCCCTAAGCCCCGGGGTCACAATTTCAATAAAAATCTGACTTTCAGCAATTCACTCAAAATTGCTGCCAAACGGTTGCAAATGCTCCCCTGAAAGGTTTGCCGGTCAAAACAGAAGGCTTTTATCACAGGAAAAGAAATCAGCCCTCGACAACTTCACCAGAAGAAAAGGGTTTTTTTTTGAAAAAATCCCTAAGCCCCGGGGTCACAATTTCATCAAAAATCTGACTTTCGGCAATTCACTCAAAAATGGTACCAAACGGTTGCATATGCTCCCCTGAAAGGTTTGCCGGTCGAAACAGAAGGCTTTTTATCACACGAAAAGAAATCAGCCCTCGACAATTTAACTGGGAGAAAAGGTTTTTTTTGAAAAAATCCCTAAGGCCCGGAGTCACAATTTCAGCAAAAATCTGAAGTTCTCCAATTCACTCAAAAATGATGCCAAACGGTTGCAAATGCTCCTCTGAAAGGTTTGCCGGTCGAAACAGAAGGCTTTTTCTCACAGGACAAGAAATCAGCCCTCAACAACTTCACCAGCAGAAAAAGTTTTTTATGAAAAAATCCCTAAGCCCCGGGGTCACAATTTCAATAAAAATCTGACTTTCGGCAATTCACTCAAAATTGCTGCCAAACGGTTGCAAATGCTCCCCTGAAAGGTTTGCCGGTCAAAACAGAAGGCTTTTTATCACAAGACAAGAAATCAGCCCTCAACAACTTCACCTGCAGAAAATGTTTTTTTTCCAAAAATCCCTAAGCCCCGGGGTCACAATTTCATCAAAAATCTGACTTTCATCAATTCACTCAAAATTGCTGCCAAACGGTTGCAAATGCTCCCCTGAAAGGTTTGCCGGAAAAAACAGAAGGCTTCTTATCACAGGAAAAGGAATCAGCCCTCGACAACTTCACCAGCAGAAAAGGGTTTTTTTGAAAAAATCCCTGAGCCCCGGGGTCACAATTTCATAAAAAATCTGAAGTTCTCCAATTCACTCAAAGATGCTGCCACATAGTTGCAAATGCTCCCCTGAGAGGTTTTGCGGTTGAAACAGAAGGCTTTTTATCACAGGAAAAAAAATCAACCCTCGACAATATCAACAGCAGAAAAGGGTTTTTTTGAAAAAATCCCTGAGCCCCGGAGTCACAATTTCATCAAAAATCTGAAGTTCTCCAATTCACTCAAAAATGGTGCCAAACGGTTGCAAATGCTCCCCTGAAAGGTTTGGCGGTCGAAACAGAAGGCTTTTTATCACAGGACAAGAAATCAGCCCTCAACAACTTTACCGGCAGAAAAAGATTTTTTTTAAAAAAATCCCTAAGCCCCGGGGTCACAATTTCAGGAAAAATCTGAAATTCGGCAATTCACTCAAAAATGCTGACATACGGTTGCAAATGCTCCCCTGAAAGGTTTGCCGGTTGAAACAGAAGGCTTTTTATCACAGGAAAAGAAATCAGCCCTCGACAATTTAACTGGGAGAAAAAGATTTTTTTGAAAAAAATCTCTAAGCCCCGGGGTCACAATTTTAGCAAAAATCTGAAGTTCTCCAATTCACTCAAAAATGGTGCCAAATGGTTGCAAATGCTCCCCTGAAAGGTTTGCCGGTCGAAACAGAAGGCTTTTTATCACATGACAAGAAATCAACCCTCAACAACTTCACCGGCAGAAAAAGATTTTTTTGAAAAAAATCCCTAAGCCCCGGGGTCACAATTTCATAAAAAATCTGAACTTCTCCAATTCACTCAAAAATGGTGCCAAACGGTTGCAAATGCTCCTCTGAAAGGTTTGCCGGTCGAAACAGAAGGCTTTATATCACTGGACAAGAAATCAACCCTCAACAACTTCACCGGCAGAAAAAGATTTTTTTGAAAAAAATCCCTAAGCCCCGGGGTCACAATTTCATAAAAAATCTGAACTTCTCCAATTCACTCAAAGATGCTGCCAAATAGTTCCAAATGCTCCCCTGAGAGGTTTTGCGGTTGAAACAGAAGGCTTTTTATCACAGGAAAAGAAATCAACCCCCGACAATTTAACCGGCAGAAAAAGATTTTTTTGAAAAAATCTCTAAGCCCCGGGGTCACAATTTCAGCAAAAATCTGACTTTCGGCAATTCACTCAAAAATGCTGCCACACGGGGACTTCCGGAGGCGGCGCGAAATGGTAATGGCAGTCCTCTTCAGTCTCTGAAGAGGGGCTCCGCAGAAAAGGGTCGTACGCTGCGGCATAGCGACAACCCATCAAACCACAGGCAGAGTGAGCCCATCGCCGTGGGACTCGGCGGGCACCTAAAGCCCCCCCAGAAACGAAGAAGGAACCCCGTAAGGGGCTGCGGAACGTAGAAGGGGGAGCGGTGTTGTGAGTTCATCGCTCTTTCTGCGGAAGCGAAGCCGCGCGGCTGTTACTGATGAGCGCCGACCTTTCTTTCTGAAACATCTGGCTACAAGCAACATACCCGTGAGTAAGGGGCTTTAAGATTTGAGACTAAATTGCTAAATTCGGCAGAAAACGGGAGACGAGAAACAGGAAGTCAGTCTTCCGGTTTTGTTTACAAGATCAAAGCAAAGACACTGAGAAGCGGGAAGCGCTTTAAAAGAAATTGTAAAAAGTTGGAACTATCGTGCATTTACCTAACTGGCTTTTAAAAAGAAAAAGAGGACTTTTCCTAAACTTGTGGGACTTTTAAGTTGGAGTTATCCTCCTGACTGTGGGTTTTAAAGATCAAAGGAACCAAATCGGTGAGCTGCCAGACGTAAGAGACTTGTCAAACTGCGGGAACTGATAAATGAGTTTAAACTGTTACTGCGGAGCATTACTGATTGGATACTGTTGCAGGCACCTTTCTGGAGACTTTGTTTAATATAAAGAAGAGCTCTGGAGGTCCTTCCTTTTGTATTGAAATTATAGGAGCTTTGTTTGAAATTGCAGGAACTTTAATGGCGGAAAAGGTTCCTTCTTTCTGTTAAACTTTTGTGGCACTCCCCCTAGAGGAGCATGGACTTACAAGGGCTTGGGAACTACATTTTATTTTGACTTCTCGGTATTGGATTGTTTATACTTTGGACTAGTCTCTCTCATGGAACAATAGACAATTTGACCTTGAACAGAGGCTGGTGTGGAATGAGTGACACAGGGAAAACAAGAGCAGCTAAAGCAGCAAAGGCGGCTAAAGCAAAACAAACCGCACAACTTGTTCAAACAACGTTGACTCAAGCACGTAGATCATCTGTCCCAGCTGTGCTGGTAGCACAGGAGGTGGAAGCTGAACAATCTGCAGCAGAGGATATGGCAGTAGGAGGATCTGAAGCTGTCTTGAAACAAATTTTGGAGCAATTGTCAATCTTAAATCAAAAGGTGGATGATCAATCAACAAAAATTGACCAATCTATATCCTCGATCGGCAAATTGACTGACCAGGTTTCCCAGCACACTCAAGCAATAGAAAACTTGCAAGGAGCCACGACTGAAAATCATAAATTAGCTGTGGAAGCTATTCAAAAAGCCGACTTAGCAAATAAGAAGGTCGAGGAGATTAAAGGTGAAGTTAAACCCCTGCACAAACAGGTTAGTGAACAACAAGCCTACCTGTCAATGGTGGAATTGAAAAATCGGGAAAATAATCTCAGATTGAGAGCTATTCCAGAACTTGAACAAGGAGATCTGATTGGCTACTTGACAACAGAATTTTCCAAGTTCTGGGGCATAGAAGAAGAAAAGGATTTTAAAATTGTATCGGCATTCAGACTGGGAAGAGTGGTACGGAAAGATAGATCCAGAGACTGCCTGATAATTCTGAGATCAAGGGAAGAGAGAGACAAGATATTGGGCCTACACTTTAAAAAATCACTTGAAATACAAGATAAAAAGGCTGAAATCTACAGAGACATACCGAAACAGTTACTGGACCTAAGAGCCACTTATACAGAACTAGCAAAATTGTTGAGACACAACGAAATTCCCTATAGGTGGGAGTTCCCACAAGGATTATCCTTTACCCATAAAGGAAAGAAGGTTAAAATCAAATCAACAGAAGACCAGCAAAGGTTCCTGCACGAATACGGTGAAGACCTCCAAAAAGGAGCAGCAGCATCTTGGCCACCACCACTACTTGGATCAACACCGCCTGGAGCTGGACCAACGCCTGCACCCTCGGGATCAGAAGAAAAGGAAGAGACCCCACTATAAGAATAACAAATTAGTCCAGGATTTCTCTGCAGCTACTTAGTTGGAATATAAATGGTGGAAACTCCCCGGAAAAAAGAAGGAAAATATTTCACATTTTGAAAAAAGAACATTTGGACATTATTTGTTTACAGGAAACCCATGTGACCAGGCTCCACAGGAAGGTGTTAGTTAATAAAAGATTAGGCCAAGAATTTATTTCATCGGACAAAGTTAAGAAAAGAGGAGTGGTGATTTATGCAAAGGAGAGCCTGTCACCGAAATTCTTATTTAAAGATGATCAAGGAAGAATTTTGGCGATTGAAATTCAGACACAGGGAGAAAAATTCCTGATATTAGGAATATATGCACCCAATGATGGGAAATCAGAATTTTTTAAGAAGCTGCATGAGATTATGCTGGACTATCCCAACATCATTATGATGGGAGATATGAATGGGGTGGTATCTACAAACATGGACAAGTCACAAAATCAAAACCTAACGACTGATGGAAGACTGCCTAAAACTTTTTTTTGAATTAACTGACAATATGGACTTGATTGACATATGGGGGACAAAAAACCCCTTAGGTAAAGAAGGAACTTTCTTTTCTGAGGCTCATTTGTCATGGACACGAATTGACCAAATATGGACAACTAGAGGTCTGGCACCTAAAACCAGAAAAGTGGAAATCTGCCCAAAAACCTGCTCCGACCATAATGCCTTGAAAGTGGAATTGAGACTTACACCAACCGGTTCCTTCAGATGGAAAATGAATGACACCTTACTAAGAGATCAGGAGATTGTGAAGAAGGCCCAAAAAACTTTAAGAGACTATTTTGAAATAAACTTGAATACTACGGTAGAAAAAAGAACAATCTGGGACACAAGCAAAGCAGTTATGAGAGGGTTTCTGATACAACAAAATACGATTAAGAAAAGACTCTGGAATGAAAAAAAGGAGAAGATCTTGGAGAAAATAAGGGAAGGAGAGAAAAAATTGAGAACCAAACCAAAGTCGAAGGAGGTGCTGAGAGAAATTAAATTCCATCAAGCACAATATTCGAAACTGATTAACCAAGAGGTGGAATGGAAAATTAAACAAATGAAGCAAAGATCGTTTGAATCAGCAAATAAATGTGGAAAACTGCTTGCTTGGCAGTTGAAAAAGAGACAAAAATTGAATACAGTTACAAATCTAGAGATTGAAGGGAGAATTGTCCAGAAACCAGAAGAAATTAGAAAGTGTTTCCAGAGATACTTTAAAGAACTTTATGCACAGGGGCCTCAGAGAGAGTTTGAAATAGATCAATTCTTAAAAACCAACGGATTATCAAAAATAACTCAGGAAAAGAGAACATGCCTGAACTGCAAAATAACGCAACAGGAAATTGAAGGTGCCATTCAGAATATGCAATTAGGCAAATCTCCAGGCCCTGATGGGCTTACCTCCAAATATTATAAGACTTTGAAAGACTATCTGATACAACCTTTGATGGAGGTTTGTAACCAGATCATGGAGGGGAAGAAGGCCCCGGAGTCGTGGAAAGAAACTTTCATCACATTGATTCCTAAAGTGGAAACTGAAAAGACTCAACTTAAAAACTACCGTCCCATCTCACTCCTAAATGTGGATTACAAAATCTTTGCAGATATCCTGGCAAGTAGACTTAAAAAAGTTTTGAATGAAGTAATTCATATGGACCAGGCTGGCTTTCTCCCTGATAGGCATTTGTTTGATAACACTAGGAACATTATTGATATTTTGGAACTTTTACAAACAAATATCAATACGAGAGCAGTGTTAATCTTTATTGATGCAGAGAAGGCCTTTGACAACATTTCTTGGATGTTCATGAAGAAAAATTTGGAAGGGATGGGAGTGGGACGGGGGTTTGAAAATGGAATAGAAGCAATCTATTCAGAGCAGAAAGCTAAACTGATAGTGAACAATGTGGTGACAGAGGAGTTTAAAATTGAAAAAGGGACACGACAGGGGTGCCCCTTATCCCCTCTTTTATTTATTTCAGTCCTGGAGGTGCTTTTGAACATGATTAGGGAGGACCGGACGGTACAAGGAATACAGGTCGGAGTGAAACAATATAAACTGAAAGCATTCGCAGATGACCTGGTCTTAACATTACAGGAGCCAGAATCTAGTACAAAAAGAGTGTTAGAACTGATTCAGGAATTTGGTCGGGTGGCGGGATTTAAGTTGAACAAGCAAAAAACTAAGGTTTTGGCTAAAAATTTGACATCTACAGAAACGGATGGGTTTCAGAGAGAGACAGGATTAAGTGTGGTCAAAAAAGTGAAATACCTGGGGGTTCATTTGTCCTCTAAAAATCTGAATTTATTCAAAGACAATTATGAAAAATGTTGGGTAGAAATCAAAAAAGATTTGGAAATTTGGTCAAGACTGAAACTTTCCTTGTTGGGTCGAATTGCAGCTATAAAAATGAATGTATTGCCGAAAATGTTATTTTTGTTCCAAGCCCTACAGATTGTGGACAGAGGGGAATGTTTTGGAAAGTGGCAGAAGGATATTTCCAAATTTGTCTGGCAGGGCAAAAAGCCCCGAATAAAGTTTAAAATACTAACAGACTCGAAAGAAAGAGGGGGGTTTGCCCTGCCAGACTTGAGGTTGTATTATGAATCTGCAGCCTTCTGCTGGTTGAAGGATTGGTTTTTGTTGGAGAACACTGATGTCCTAGATCTGGAAGGGTTTGACAATGCCTTTGGTTGGCATGCATATTTGTGGTACGACAAGGTTAAAGCTCACAAATTGTTTAAAAACCATATTGTCAGAAAAGCATTATTCATGGTCTGGTTGAAATACAAAGACTTGTTAGAGAGCAAGACCCCGAGGTGGCTATCACCGATGGAGGCCAAGGCTCGAAAAAGACCCAACATGGAGGCCTATTGGCCGAAATATTGGGAAATAATTGAAAAAATTGGAGACAATTGGAGGCTGCAGAGCCAGGAGAAACCAAAAAATAAGGTCCGAGACTGGTTACACTATGCTCAAATTCAAGAGGTGTTTAAAATAGATAAAAAAGTTGGTTTCCAGGTGGAAAAATCGAAATTAGAGACGGAACTGTTAGAACCAAAGACTAAGATACTCTCTAGAATGTACAACTTGCTGCTTAAATGGAATACACAGGATGAGACAGTTAAATCTGCCATGATAAAGTGGGCGCAGGACATTGGGCATAACATTATGTTTGAGGACTGGGAAAGGTTATGGAACACCGGAATGAAGTTCACGGCATGCAATGCCTTGAAGGAAAACATTATGAAAATGATATACCGGTGGTACATGACCCCAGTCAAGCTTGCTAAAATATACCATTTGTCTGACAATAAATGCTGGAAATGTAAGGAGGCTGAAGGGACATTCTTTCACCTCTGGTGGACCTGCCCAGAGGTGAAGGCCTTCTGGGAAATGATACACAATGAGCTAAAAAAGGTATTTAGGTATACCTTTCCCAAGAAACCAGAGGCCTTCCTTCTGGGCATGGTGGACCAGAAAGTGTTAAAGAAGGATAGAACTTTGTTTATGTATGCAACTACAGCAGCAAGAATCCTCATTGCAAAGCACTGGAAGACACCAGATTTACCCACGCTGGAAGAATGGCAGACGCAGTTGATGGACTACATGGAACTGGCTGAAATGACTGGCAGAAACCGTGATTTGGGAGAAGAAATAATGGAGGAGGACTGGAAAAAATTTAAGGACTATCTGCAAAAACATTATAAGTTGTATGAATGTTAAGAATGTGCACGATTAGGAAACGTTTGCTTCAGCAACTTGAATAGGTGAATTGGAAATTAAGTTATAAGAAAGATGAGGTAGACAACATGAAGTAACCATACTATGTTTATTTACAGGGTACAAATAACTGAGATACAGTATTTTAAATTTGGAAACATAGTATTTGAAAGATACAGTAAGACATGAAATAAGGTAACAAATTGCTGATGTTACAATTGCAAAGAACACAGAATTTGGAATATGTGGGGAAGTCCGATTGGAACTGTTAAAGTATTTTGGAAAGTTGGAATTTATGTATACTTTCTTTTTCTTACTTTTATTTTCTACTTTTTATTCTGTAAATTTCTGAATATCTGAAAGAAAACTTAATAAAATATTATTTTAAAAAAAATGCTGCCACACGGTTGCAAATGCTCCCCTGAAAGGTTTGCCGGTCGAAACAGAAGGCTTTTTATCACTGGACCAGAAATCAACCCTCAACAACTTCACCGGCAGAAAAAGGTTTTTTTGAAAAAATCCCTAAGCCCCGGGGTCACAATTTCAGGAAAAATCTGACTTTCGGCAATTCACTCAAAAATGGTGCCAAACGGTTACAAATGCTCCTCTGAAAGGTTTGCCGGTCGAAACAGAAGGCTTTATATCACTGGACAAGAAATCAGCCCTCAACAACTTCACGAGCAGAAAAAGGTTTTTTTGAAAAAATCCCTAAGCCCCGGGGTCACAATTTCATCAAAAATCTGACTTTCGGCAATTCACTCAAAAATGGGGCCAAACGGTTGCAAATGCTCCTCTGAAAGGTTTGCCGGTCAAAACAGAAGGCTTTTTATCACAGGACAAGAAATCAGCCCTCAACAACTTCACCAGCAGAAAAATATTTTTTTGAAAAAATCCCTAAGCCCCGGGGTCACAATTTCAGGAAAAATCTGACTTTCGGCAATTCACTCAAAAATGCTGACAAATGGTTGCAAATGCTCCCCTGTAAGGTTTGCCGGTCGAAACAGAAGGCTTTTTATCACAGGACAAGAAATCAGCCCTCAACAACTTTACCAGCAGAAAAAGATTTTTTTGAAAAAAAATGCCTAAGCCCCGGGGTCACAATTTCAGGAAAAATCTGACTTTCGGCAATTCATTCAAAAATGCGAACAAACGGTTGCAAATGCTCCCCTGAAAGGTTTGGCGGTCGAAACCGAAGGCTTTTTATCACAGGACAAGAAACCAGCCCTCAACAACTTCACCAGCAGAAAAAGATTTTTTTGAAAAAAATCCCTAAGCCCCGGGGTCACAATTTCAGGAAAAATCTGAAGTTCTCCAATTCACTCAAAATTGGTGCCAAACGGTTGCAAATGCTCCTCTGAAAGGTTTGCCGGTCGAAACAGAAGGCTTTTTATCACAGGACAAAAAATCAGCCCTCAACAAATTTACCGGCAGAAAAAAGTTTTTTTGAAAAAATCCCTAAGCCCCGGGGTCACAATTTCATCAAAAATCTGACTTTCGGCAATTCTCTCAAAAATGGTGCCAAACGGTTGCAAATGCTCCTCTGAAAGGTTTGCCGGTCGAAACAGAAGGCTTTTTATCACAGGACAAAAAATCAGCCCTCAACAAATTTACCGGCAGAAAAAAGTTTTTTTGAAAAAATCCCTAAGCCCCAGGGTCACAATTTCATCAAAAATCTGACTTTCGGCAATTCTCTCAAAAATGGTGCCAAACGGTTGCAAATGCTCCTCTGAAAGGTTTGCCGGTCGAAACAGAAGGCTTTTTATCACAGGACAAGAAATCAGGCCTCAACAACTTCACCGGCAAAAAAAGTTTTTTTTTGATAAAATCCAAAAGCCCCGGGGTCACAATTTCATCAAAAATCTGACTTTCGGCAATTCACTCAAAAATGGTGCCAAACGGTTGCAAATCCTCCCCTGAAAAGTTTGCCGGTCGAAACAGAAGGCTTTTTATCACAGGACAAGAAATCAGCCCTCAACAACTTCACCGGCAGAAAAAGCTTTTTTTGAAAAAATCCCTAAGGGTCACAATTTCATCAAAAATCTGACTTTCGGCAATTCACTCAAAAATAGTGCCAAACGGTTGCGAATGCTCCCCTGAAAGGTTTGCCGGTTGAAACAGAAGGCTTTTTATCAGAGGACAAGAAATCAACCGGCGACAATTTAACCGGGAGAAAAATATTTTTTTTGAAAAAATCTCTAAGCCCCGGGGTCACAATTTCAGCAAAAATCTGAAGTTCTCCAATTTACTCAAAAATGGTGCCAAACGGTTGCAAATGCTCCCCTGAAAGGTTTGGCGGGCGAAACAGAAGGCTTTTTATCCCAGGACAAGAAATCAGCCCTCAACAACTTTACCGGAAGAAAAAGATTTTTTTGAAAAAAATCCGTAAGCCCCGGGGTCACAATTTCAGGAAAAATCTGACTTTCGGCAATTCACTCAAAAATGCTGACAAATGGTTGCAAATGCTCCCCTGTAAGGTTTGCCGGTCGAAACAGAAGGCTTTTTATCACAGGACAAGAAATCAGCCCTCAACAACTTCACCAGCAGAAAAAGGGTGAAGTTCTCCAATTCACTCAAAAATGGTGCTATACGGTTGCAAATGCTCCTCTGAAAGGTTTGCCGGTCGAAACAGAAGGCTATTTATCACAGGACAAGAAATCAGCCCTCAACAACTTCACCGGTAGAAAAAGGTTTTTTTGAAAAAATCCCTAAGCCCCGGGGTCACAATTTCATCAAAAATCTGACTTTCGGCAATTCACTCAAAAATGCTGACAAATGGTTGCAAATGCTCCCCTGAAAGGTTTGCCGGTCGAAACAGAAGGCTTTTTATCACAGGACAAGAAATCAGCCCTCAACAACTATACCGGCAGAAAAAGATTTTTTTGAAAAAAATCCCTAAGCCCCGGGGTCACAATTTCAGGAAAAATCTGACTTTCGGCAATTCATTCAAAAATGCGAACAAACGGTTGCAAATGCTCCCCTGAAAGGTTTGCCGGTCGAAACAGAAGGCTTTTTATCACAGGACAAGAAACCAGCCCTCAACAACTTCACCGGCAGAAAAAGATTTTTTTGAAAAAAATCCCTAAGCCCCGGGGTCACAATTTCAGGAAAAATCTGACTTTCGGCAATTCACTCAAAAATGCTGACAAATGGTTGCAAATGCTCCCCTGAAAGGTTTGCCGGTCGAAACAGAAGGCTTTTTATCACAGGACAAGAAATCAGCCCTCAACAAATTTACCGGCAGAAAAAGACTTTTGAGAAAAATCCCTAAGCCCCGGGGTCACAATTTCAGGAAAAATCTGACTTTCGGTAATTCACTCAAAAATGCTGACAAACGGTTGCAAATGCTCCCCTGAAAGGTTTGCCGGTCGAAACAGAAGGCTTTTTATCACAGGACAAGAAATCAGCCCTCAACAACTTCACCAGCAGAAAAAAGTTTTTTTGAAAAAATCCCTAGGCCCCGGGGTCACAATTTCATCAAAAATCTGACTTTCGGCAATTTACTCAAAAATGGTGCCAAACGGTTGCAAATCCTCCCCTTAAAGGTTTGCCGATCGAAACAGAAGGCTTTTTATCACAGGACAAGAAATCAGCCCTCAACAACTTCACCGGCAGAAAAAGGTTTTTTTGAAAAAATCCCTAAGGGTCACAATTTCATCAAAAATCTGACTTTCGGCAATTCACTCAATAATATTGCCAAACGGTTGCGAATGCTCCCCTGAAAGGTTTGCCGGTTGAAACAGAAGGCTTTTTATCACAGGACAAGAAATCAACCCGCGACAATTTAACCGGGAGAAAAATATTTTTTTGAAAAAATCTCTAAGCCCCGGGGTCACAATTTCAGCAAAAATCTGAAGTTCTCCAATTTACTCAAAAATGGTGCCAAACGGTTGCAAATGCTCCCCTGAAAGGTTTGGCAGACGAAACAGAAGGCTTTTTATCACAGGACAAGAAATCAGCCCTCAACAACTTTACCGGCAGAAAAAGATTTTTTTGAAAAAAATCCCTAAGCCCCGGGGTCACAATTTCAGGAAAAATCTGACTTTCGGCAATTCACTCAAAAATGCTGACAAATGGTTGCAAATGCTCCCCTGTAAGGTTTGCCGGTCGAAACAGAAGGCTTTTTATCACAGGACAAGAAATCAGCCCTCAACAACTTTACCAGCAGAAAAAGATTTTTTTGAAAAAAATGCCTAAGCCCCGGGGTCACAATTTCAGGAAAAATCTGACTTTCGGCAATTCATTCAAAAATGCGAACAAACGGTTGCAAATGCTCCCCTGAAAGGTTTGGCGGTCGAAACCGAAGGCTTTTTATCACAGGACAAGAAACCAGCCCTCAACAACTTCACCAGCAGAAAAAGATTTTTTTGAAAAAAATCCCTAAGCCCCGGGGTCACAATTTCAGGAAAAATCTGAAGTTCTCCAATTCACTCAAAATTGGTGCCAAACGGTTGCAAATGCTCCTCTGAAAGGTTTGCCGGTCGAAACAGAAGGCTTTTTATCACAGGACAAAAAATCAGCCCTCAACAAATTTACCGGCAGAAAAAAGTTTTTTTGAAAAAATCCCTAAGCCCCGGGGTCACAATTTCATCAAAAATCTGACTTTCGGCAATTCTCTCAAAAATGGTGCCAAACGGTTGCAAATGCTCCTCTGAAAGGTTTGCCGGTCGAAACAGAAGGCTTTTTATCACAGGACAAAAAATCAGCCCTCAACAAATTTACCGGCAGAAAAAAGTTTTTTTGAAAAAATCCCTAAGCCCCAGGGTCACAATTTCATCAAAAATCTGACTTTCGGCAATTCTCTCAAAAATGGTGCCAAACGGTTGCAAATGCTCCTCTGAAAGGTTTGCCGGTCGAAACAGAAGGCTTTTTATCACAGGACAAGAAATCAGGCCTCAACAACTTCACCGGCAAAAAAAGTTTTTTTTTGATAAAATCCAAAAGCCCCGGGGTCACAATTTCATCAAAAATCTGACTTTCGGCAATTCTCTCAAAAATGGTGCCAAACGGTTGCAAATGCTCCTCTGAAAGGTTTGCCGGTCGAAACAGAAGGCTTTTTATCACAGGACAAGAAATCAGGCCTCAACAACTTCACCGGCAAAAAAAGTTTTTTTTTGATAAAATCCAAAAGCCCCGGGGTCACAATTTCATCAAAAATCTGACTTTCGGCAATTCACTCAAAAATGGTGCCAAACGGTTGCAAATCCTCCCCTGAAAAGTTTGCCGGTCGAAACAGAAGGCTTTTTATCACAGGACAAGAAATCAGCCCTCAACAACTTCACCGGCAGAAAAAGCTTTTTTTGAAAAAATCCCTAAGGGTCACAATTTCATCAAAAATCTGACTTTCGGCAATTCACTCAAAAATAGTGCCAAACGGTTGCGAATGCTCCCCTGAAAGGTTTGCCGGTTGAAACAGAAGGCTTTTTATCAGAGGACAAGAAATCAACCGGCGACAATTTAACCGGGAGAAAAATATTTTTTTTGAAAAAATCTCTAAGCCCCGGGGTCACAATTTCAGCAAAAATCTGAAGTTCTCCAATTTACTCAAAAATGGTGCCAAACGGTTGCAAATGCTCCCCTGAAAGGTTTGGCGGGCGAAACAGAAGGCTTTTTATCCCAGGACAAGAAATCAGCCCTCAACAACTTTACCGGAAGAAAAAGATTTTTTTGAAAAAAATCCGTAAGCCCCGGGGTCACAATTTCAGGAAAAATCTGACTTTCGGCAATTCACTCAAAAATGCTGACAAATGGTTGCAAATGCTCCCCTGTAAGGTTTGCCGGTCGAAACAGAAGGCTTTTTATCACAGGACAAGAAATCAGCCCTCAACAACTTCACCAGCAGAAAAAGGGTGAAGTTCTCCAATTCACTCAAAAATGGTGCTATACGGTTGCAAATGCTCCTCTGAAAGGTTTGCCGGTCGAAACAGAAGGCTATTTATCACAGGACAAGAAATCAGCCCTCAACAACTTCACCGGTAGAAAAAGGTTTTTTTGAAAAAATCCCTAAGCCCCGGGGTCACAATTTCATCAAAAATCTGACTTTCGGCAATTCACTCAAAAATGCTGACAAATGGTTGCAAATGCTCCCCTGAAAGGTTTGCCGGTCGAAACAGAAGGCTTTTTATCACAGGACAAGAAATCAGCCCTCAACAACTATACCGGCAGAAAAAGATTTTTTTGAAAAAAATCCCTAAGCCCCGGGGTCACAATTTCAGGAAAAATCTGACTTTCGGCAATTCATTCAAAAATGCGAACAAACGGTTGCAAATGCTCCCCTGAAAGGTTTGCCGGTCGAAACAGAAGGCTTTTTATCACAGGACAAGAAACCAGCCCTCAACAACTTCACCGGCAGAAAAAGATTTTTTTGAAAAAAATCCCTAAGCCCCGGGGTCACAATTTCAGGAAAAATCTGACTTTCGGCAATTCACTCAAAAATGCTGACAAATGGTTGCAAATGCTCCCCTGAAAGGTTTGCCGGTCGAAACAGAAGGCTTTTTATCACAGGACAAGAAATCAGCCCTCAACAAATTTACCGGCAGAAAAAGACTTTTGAGAAAAATCCCTAAGCCCCGGGGTCACAATTTCTGGGAAAAATCTGACTTTCGGTAATTCACTCAAAAATGCTGACAAACGGTTGCAAATGCTCCCCTGAAAGGTTTGCCGGTCGAAACAGAAGGCTTTTTATCACAGGACAAGAAATCAGCCCTCAACAACTTCACCAGCAGAAAAAAGTTTTTTTGAAAAAATCCCTAGGCCCCGGGGTCACAATTTCATCAAAAATCTGACTTTCGGCAATTTACTCAAAAATGGTGCCAAACGGTTGCAAATCCTCCCCTTAAAGGTTTGCCGATCGAAACAGAAGGCTTTTTATCACAGGACAAGAAATCAGCCCTCAACAACTTCACCGGCAGAAAAAGGTTTTTTTGAAAAAATCCCTAAGGGTCACAATTTCATCAAAAATCTGACTTTCGGCAATTCAATCAATAATATTGCCAAACGGTTGCGAATGCTCCCCTGAAAGGTTTGCCGGTTGAAACAGAAGGCTTTTTATCACAGGACAAGAAATCAACCCGCGACAATTTAACCGGGAGAAAAATATTTTTTTGAAAAAATCTCTAAGCCCCGGGGTCACAATTTCAGCAAAAATCTGAAGTTCTCCAATTTACTCAAAAATGGTGCCAAACGGTTGCAAATGCTCCCCTGAAAGGTTTGGCAGACGAAACAGAAGGCTTTTTATCACAGGACAAGAAATCAGCCCTCAACAACTTTACCGGCAGAAAAAGATTTTTTTGAAAAAAATCCCTAAGCCCCGGGGTCACAATTTCAGGAAAAATCTGACTTTCGGCAATTCACTCAAAAATGCTGACAAATGGTTGCAAATGCTCCCCTGTAAGGTTTGCCGGTCGAAACAGAAGGCTTTTTATCACAGGACAAGAAATCAGCCCTCAACAACTTCACCAGCAGAAAAAGGGTGAAGTTCTCCAATTCACTCAAAAATGGTGCCAAACGATTGCAAATGCTCCTCTGAAAGGTTTGGCGGTCGAAACAGAAGGCTTTTGATCACAGGACAAGAAATAAGCCCTCAACAACTTCACCGGCAGAAAATGGTTTTTTTGAAAAAAATCCCTAAGCCCCTTGGGGTCACAATTTCATCAAAAATCTGACTTTCGGCAATTCACTCAAAAATGGTGCCAAACGGTTGCAAATCCTCCCCTGAAAGGTTTGGCGGTCGAAACAGAAGGCTTTTTATCACAGGACAAGAAATCAGCCCACAACAACTTCACCGGCAGAAAAAGATTTTTTTGAAAAAAATCCCTAAGCCCCGGGGTCACAATTTCAGCAAAAATCTGAAGTTTTCCAATTCACTCAAAAATGGTGCCAAACGGTTGCAAATGCTCCTCTGAAAGGTTTGCCGGTCGAAAAAGAAGGCTTTTTATCACAGGACAAGAAACCAGCCCTCAACAACTTCACCGGCAGAAAAAGATTTTTTTGAAAAAAATCCCTAAGCCCCGGGGTCACAATTTCAGGAAAAATCTGACTTTCGGCAATTCATTCAAGAATGCGAACAAACGGTTGCAAATGCTCCCCTGAAAGGTTTGGCAGTCGAAACAGAAGGCTTTTTATCACAGGACAAGAAACCAGCCCTCAACAACTTCACCGGCAGATAAAGGTTTTTTTGAAAAAATCCCTAAGGGTCACAATTTCATCAAAAATCTGACTTTCGGCAATTCACTCAAAAATAGTGCCAAACGGTTGCGAATGCTCCCCTGAAAGGTTTGCCGGTCGAAACAGAAGGCTTTTTATCACAGGACAAATAAACAGCCCTCAACAATTCACCGGCAGAAAAAGATTTTTTTGAAAAAAATCCCTAAGCCCCGGGGTCACAATTTCAGGAAAAATCTGACTTTCGGCAATTCACTCAAAAATGCTGACAAATGGTTGCAAATGCTCCCCTGAAAGGTTTGCCGGTCGAAACAGAAGGCTTTTTATCACAGGACAAGAAATCAGCCCTCAACAACTTTACCGGCAGAAAAAGATTTTTTTGAAAAAAAAACCCTAAGCCCCGGGGTCACAATTTCAGGAAAAATCTGACTTTCGGCAATTCATTCAAAAATGCGAACAAACGGTTGCAAATGCTCATCTGAAAGGTTTGCCGGTCGAAACAGAAGGCTTTTTATCACAGGACAAGAAACCAGCCCTCAACAACTTCACCGGCAGAAAAAGGTTTTTTTGAAAAAAATCCCTAAGCCCCGGGGTCACAATTTCAGGAAAAATCTGACTTTCGGCAATTCACTCAAAAATGCTGACAAATGGTTGCAAATGTTCCCCTGAAAGGTTTGCCGGTCGAAACAGAAGGCTTTTTATCACAGGACAAGAAATCAGCCCTCAACAACTTTACCGGCAAAAAAAGACTTTTGAGAAAAATCCCTAAGCCCCGGGGTCACAATTTCAGGAAAAATCTGACTTTCGGTAATTCACTCAAAAATGCTGACAAACGGTTGCAAATGCTCCCCTGAAAGGTTTGCCGGTCGAAACAGAAGGCTTTTTATCACAGGACAAGAAATCAGCCCTCAACAACTTCACCGGCAGATAAAGGTTTTTTTGAAAAAATCCCTAAGGGTCACAATTTCATCAAAAATCTGACTTTCGGCAATTCACTCAAAAATAGTGCCAAACGGTTGCGAATGCTCCCCTGAAAGGTTTGCCGGTTGAAACAGAAGGCTTTTTATCACAGGACAAGAAATCAAACCGCGACAATTTAACCGGGAGAAAAATATTTTTTTGAAAAAATCTCTAAGCCCCGGGGTCACAATTTCAGCAAAAATCTGAAGTTCTCCAATTTACTCAAAAATGGTGCCAAACGGTTGCAAATGCTCCCCTGAAAGCTTTGGCGGGCGAAACAGAAGGCTTTTTATCACAGGACAAGAAATCAGCCCTCAACAACTTTACCGGCAGAAAAAGATTTTTTTGAAAAAAAATCCGTAAGCCCCGGGTCACAATTTCAGCAAAAATCTGAAGTTCTCCAATTCACTCAAAAATGGTGCCAAACGGTTGCAAATGCTCCCCTGAAAGGTTTGCCGGTCGAAACAGAAGGCTTTTTATCACAGGACAAGAAATCAGCCCTCAACAACTTCACCAGCAGAAAAAGTGTGAAGTTCTCCAATTCACTCAAAAATGGTGCCAAACGGTTGCAAATGCTCCCCTGAAAGGTTGGGCGGGCGAAACAGAAGGCTTTTTATCACAGGACAAGAAATTAGCCGTCAACAACTTTACCGGCAGAAAAAGATTTTTTTGAAAAAAAATCCGTAAGCCCCGGGACACAATTTCAGGAAAAATCTGACTTTCGGCAATTCACTCAAAAATGCTGACAAATGGTTGCAAATGCTCCCCTGTAAGGTTTGCCGGTCGAAACAGAAGGCTTTTTATCACAGGACAAGAAATCAGCCCTCAACAGCTTCACCAGCAGAAAAAGGGTAAAGTTCTCCAATTCACTCAAAAATGGTGCTATACGGTTGCAAATGCTCCTCTGAAAGGTTTGCCGGTCGAAACAGAAGGCTTTTTATCACAGGACAAGAAATCAGCCCTCAACAACTTCACCGGTAGAAAAAGGTTTTTTTGAAAAAATCCCTAAGCCCCGGGGTCACAATTTCATCAAAAATCTGACTTTCGGCAATTCACTCAAAAATGCTGACAAATGGTTGCAAATCCTCCCCTGAAAGGTTTGCCGGTCGAAACAGAAGGCTTTTTATCAAAGGACAAGAAACCAGCCCTCAACAACTATACCGGCAGAAAAAGATTTTTTTGAAAAAAATCCCTAAGCCCCGGGGTCACAATTTCAGGAAAAATCTGACTTTCGGCAATTCATTCAAAAATGCGAACAAACGGTTGCAAATGCTCCCCTGAAAGGTTTGGCGGTCGAAACAGAAGGCTTTTTATCACAGGACAAGAAACCAGCCCTCAACAACTTCACCGGCAGAAAAAGATTTTTTTGAAAAAAATCCCTAAGCCCCGGGGTCACAATTTCAGGAAAAATCTGACTTTCGGCAATTCACTCAAAAATGCTGACAAATGGTTGCAAATGCTCCCCTGAAAGGTTTGCCGGTCGAAACAGAAGGCTTTTTATCACAGGACAAGAAATCAGCCCTCAACAACTTTACCGGCAAAAAAAGACTTTTGAAAAAAATCCCTAAGCCCCGGGGTCACAATTTCAGGAAAAATCTGACTTTCGGTAATTCACTCAAAAATGCTGACAAACGGTTGCAAATGCTCCCCTGAGAGGTTTGCCGGTCGAAACAGAAGGCTTTTTATCACAGGACAAGAAATCAGCCCTCAACAACTTCACCAGCAGAAAACAGTTTTTTTGAAAAAATCCCTAGGCCCCGGGGTCACAATTTCATCAAAAATCTGACTTTCGGCAATTTACTCAAAAATGGTGCCAAACGGTTGCAAATCCTCCCCTTAAAGGTTTGCCGATCGAAACAGAAGGCTTTTTATCACAGGACAAGAAATCAGCCCTCAACAACTTCACCGGCAGAAAAAGGTTTTTTTGAAAAAATCCCTAAGGGTCACAATTTCATCAAAAATCTGACTTTCGGCAATTCACTCAAAAATAGTGCCAAACGGTTGCGAATGCTCCCCTGAAAGGTTTGCCGGTTGAAACAGAAGTCTTTTTATCACAGGACAAGAAATCAACCCTCGACAATTTAACCGGGAGAAAAAGATTTTTTTGAAAAAAATCCGTAAGCCCCGGGGTCACAATTTCAGCAAAAATCTGAAGTTCTCCAATTTACTCAAAAATGGTGCCAAACGGTTGCAAATGCTCCCCTGAAAGGTTTGGCGGGCGAAACAGAAGGCTTTTTATCACAGGACAAGAAATCAGCCCTCAACAACTTTATCGGCAGAAAAAGATTTTTTTGAAAAAAATCCCTAAGCCCCGGGGTCACAATTTCAGGAAAAATCTGACTTTCGGCAATTCACTCAAAAATGCTGACAAATGGTTGCAAATGATCCCCTGAAAGGTTTGCCGGTCGAAACAGAAGGCTTTTTATCATAGGACAAGAAATCAGCCCTCAACAACTTTATCGGCAGAAAAAGATTTTTTTGAAAAAAATCCCTAAGCCCCGGGGTCACAATTTCAGGAAAAATCTGACTTTCGGCAATTCATTCAAAAATGTGAATAAACGGTTGCAAATGCTCCCCAGAAAGGTTTGGCGGTCGAAACAGAAGGCTTTTTATCACAGGACAAGAAACCAGCCCTCAACAACTTCACCGGCAGAAAAAGATTTTTTTGAAAAAAATCCCTGAGCCCCGGGTTCACAATTTCAGGAAAAATCTGAAGTTCTCCAATTCACTCAAAATTGGTGCCAAACGGTTGCAAATGCTCCTCTGAAAGGTTTGCCGGTCGAAACAGAAGGTTTTTTATCACAGGACAAGAAATCAGCCCTCAACAACTTCACCGGCAGAAAATGTTTTTTTTGAAAAAATCCAAAAGCCCCGGGGTCACAATTTCATCAAAAATCTGACTTTCGGCAATTCACTCAAAAATGGTGCCAAACGGTTGCAAATCCTCCCCTGAAAAGTTTGCCGGTCGAAACAGAAGGCTTTTTATAACAGGACAAGAAATCAGCCCTCAACAACTTCACCAGCAGAAAAAGGGTGAAGTTCTCCAATTCACTCAAAAATGGTGCCATACGGTTGCAAATGCTCCTCTGAAAGGTTTGCCGGTCGAAACAGAAGGCTTTTTATCACAGGACAAGAAATCAGCCCTCAACAACTTCACCGGTAGAAAAAGGTTTTTTTGAAAAAATCCCTAAGCCCCGGGGTCACAATTTCATCAAAAACCTGACTTTCGGCAATTCACTCAAAAATGCTGACAAATGGTTGCAAATGCTCCCCTGAAAGGTTTGCCGGTCGAAACAGAAGGCTTTTTATCACAGGACAAGAAACCAGCCCTCAACAACTTTACCGGCAGAAAAAGACTTTTGAAAAAAATCCCTAAGCCCCGGGGTCACAATTTCATCAAAAATCTGACTTTCGGCAATTTACTCAAAAATGGTGCCAAACGGTTGCAAATCCTCCCCTTAAAGGTTTGCCGGTCGAAACAGAAGGCTTCTTATCACAGGACAAGAAATCAGCCCTCAACAACTTCACCGGCAGAAAAAGGTTTTTTTGAAAAAATCCCTAAGGGTCACAATTTCATCAAAAATCTGACTTTCGGCAATTCACTCAAAAATAGTGCCAAACGGTTGCGAATGCTCCCCTGAAAGGTTTTCCGGTTGAAACAGAAGGCTTTTTATCACAGGACAAGAAATCAACCCTCGACAATTTAACCGGGAGAAAAAGATTTTTTTGAAAAAATCTCTAAGCCCCTTGGGGTCACAATTTCAGCAAAAATCTGAAGCTCTCCAATTTACTCAAAAATGGTGCCAAACGGTTGCAAATGCTCCCCTGAAAGGTTTGGCGGGCGAAACAGAAGGCTTTTTATCACAGGACAAGAAATCAGCCCTCAACAACTTTACCGGCAGAAAAAGATTTTTTTGAAAAAAATCCGTAAGCCCCGGGGTCACAATTTCAGGAAAAATCTGACTTTCGGCAATTCATTCAAAAATGCGAACAAACGGTTGCAAATGCTCCCCTGAAAGGTTTGTCGGTCAAAACAGAAGGCTTTTTATCACAGGACAAGAAACCAGCCCTCAACAACTTCACCGGCAGAAAAAGATTTTTTTGAAAAAAATCCCTAAGCCCCGGGGTCACAATTTCAGGAAAAATCTGACTTTCGGCAATTCACTCAAAAATGCTGACAAATGGTTGCAAATGCTCCCCTGAAAGGTTTGCCGGTCGAAACAGAAGGCTTTTTATCACAGGACAAGAAATCAGCCCTCAACAACTTCACCGGCAGAAAAAGATTTTTTTGAAAAAAATCCCTGAGCCCCGGGGTCACAATTTCAGGAAAAATCTGAAGTTCTCCAATTCACTCAAAATTGGTGCCAAACGGTTGCAAATGCTCCTCTGAAAGGTTTGCCGGTCGAAACAGAAGGCTTTTTATCACAGGACAAGAAATCAGCCCTCAACAACTTCACCGGCAGAAAATGTTTTTTTTGAAAAAATCCAAAAGCCCCGGGGTCACAATTTCATCAAAAATCTGACTTTCGGCAATTCACTCAAAAATGGTGCCAAACGGTTGCAAATCCTCCCCTGAAAAGTTTGCCGGTCGAAACAGAAGGCTTTTTCTCACAGGACAAGAAATCAGCCCTCAACAACTTCACCGGTAGAAAAAGGTTTTTTTGAAAAAATACATAAGCCCCGGGGTCACAATTTCATCAAAAACCTGACTTTCGGCAATTCACTCAAAAATGCTGACAAATGGTTGCAAATGCTCCCCTGAAAGGTTTGCCGGTCGAAACAGAAGGCTTTTTATCACAGGACAAGAAACCAGCCCTCAACAACTTTACCGGCAGAAAAAGACTTTTGAAAAAAATTCCTAAGCCCCGGGGTCACAATTTCAGCAAAAATCTGACTTTCGGCAATTCACTCAAAAATGGTGCCAAACGGTTGCAAATCCTCCCCTGAAAAGTTTGCCGGTCGAAACAGAAGGCTTTTTATAACAGGACAAGAAATCAGCCCTCAACAACTTCACCAGCAGAAAAAGGGTGAAGTTCTCCAATTCACTCAAAAATGGTGCCATACGGTTGCAAATGCTCCTCTGAAAGGTTTGCCGGTCGAAACAGAAGGCTTTTTCTCACAGGACAAGAAATCAGCCCTCAACAACTTCACCGGTAGAAAAAGGTTTTTTTGAAAAAATCCATAAGCCCCGGGGTCACAATTTCATCAAAAACCTGACTTTCGGCAATTCACTCAAAAATGCTGACAAATGGTTGCAAATGCTCCCCTGAAAGGTTTGCCGGTCGAAACAGAAGGCTTTTTATCACAGGACAAGAAACCAGCCCTCAACAACTTTACCGGCAGAAAAAGACTTTTGAAAAAAATTCCTAAGCCCCGGGGTCACAATTTCAGCAAAAATCTGACTTTCGGCAATTCACTCAAAAATGGTGCCAAACGGTTGCAAATCCTCCCCTTAAAGGTTTGCCGGTCGAAACAGAAGGCTTTTTATCACAGGACAAGAAATCAGCCCTCAACAACTTCACCGGCAGAAAAAGGTTTTTTTAAAAAAATCCCTAAGGGTCACAATTTCATCAAAAATCTGACTTTCGGCAATTCACTCAAAAATAGTGCCAAACGGTTGCGAATGCTCCCCTGAAAGGTTTTCCGGTTGAAACAGAAGGCTTTTTATCACAGGACAAGAAATCAACCCTCGACAATTTAACCGGGAGAAAAAGATTTTTTTGAAAAAATCTCTAAGCCCCTTGGGGTCACAATTTCAGCAAAAATCTGAAGCTCTCCAATTTACTCAAAAATGGTGCCAAACGGTTGCAAATGCTCCCCTGAAAGGTTTGGCGGGCGAAACAGAAGGCTTTTTATCACAGGACAAGAAATCAGCCCTCAACAACTTTACCGGCAGAAAAAGATTTTTTTGAAAAAAATCCGTAAGCCCCGGGGTCACAATTTCAGCAAAAATCTGAATTTCTCCAATTCACTCAAACATGGTGCCATACGGTTGCAAATGCTCCCCTGAAAGGTTTGCCGGTCGAAACAGAAGGCTTTTTATCACAGGACAAATAAACAGCCCTCAACAATTCACCGGCAGAAAAAGATTTTTTTGAAAAAAATCCCTAAGCCCCGGGGTCACAATTTCAGGAAAAATCTGACTTTCGGCAATTCACTCAAAAATGCTGACGAATGGTTGGAAATGCTCCCCTGAAAGGTTTGCCGGTCGAAACAGAAGGCTTTTTATCACAGGACAAGAAATCAGCCCTCAACAACTTTACCGGCAGAAAAAGATTTTTTTGAAAAAAATCCCTAAGCCCCGGGGTCACAATTTCAGGAAAAATCTGACTTTCGGCAATTCATTCAAAAATGCCGACAAACGGTTGCAAATGCTCCCCTGAAAGGTTTGGCGGTCGAAACAGAAGGCTTTTTATCACAGGACAAGAAATCAGCCCTCAACAACTTTACCGGCAGAAAAAGGTTTTTTTGAAAAAATCCCTAAGCCCCGGGGTCACAATTTCAGCAAAAATCTGAAGTTCTCCAATTCACTCAAAAATGGTGCAAACGGTTGCAAATGCTCCTCGGAAAGGTTTGCCGGTCGAAACAGAAGGCTTTTGATCACAGGACAATAAATAAGCCCTCAACAACTTCACCGGCAGAAAATGGTTTTTTTGAAAAAATCCCTAAGCCCCGGGGTCACAATTTCAGGAAAAATCTGACTTTCGGCAATTCACTCAAAAATGGTGCCAAACGGTTGCAAATCCTCCCCTGAAAGGTTTGCCGGTCGAAACAGAAGGCGTTTTATCACAGGACAAGAAATCAGTCCTCAACAACTTCACCAGCAGAAAAAGGTTTTTTTTGAAAAAAATCCCTAAGCCCCGGGGTCACAATTTCATCAAAAATCTGACTTTCGGCAATTCACTCAAAAATGGTGCCAAACGGTTGCAAATGCTCCCCTGAAAGGTTTGGCGGGCGAAACAGAAGGCTTTTTATCACAGGACAAGAAATCAGCCCTCAACAACTTTACCGGCAGAAAAAGATTTTTTTGAAAAAAATCCCTAAGCCCCGGGGTCACAATTTCAGCAAAAATCTGAAGTTCTCCAATTCACTCAAAAATGGTGCCAAACGGTTGCAAATGCTCCCCTGAAAGGTTTGGCGGGCGAAACAGAAGGCTTTTTATCACAGGACAAGAAATCAGCCCTCAACAACTTTACCGGCAGAAAAAGATTTTTTTGAAAAAAATCCCTAAGCCCCGGGGTCACAATTTCAGCAAAAATCTGAAGTTCTCCAATTCACTCAAAAATGGTGCCAAACGGTTGCAAATGCTCCTCTGAAAGGTTTGGCGGTCGAAACAGAAGGCTTTTGATCACAGGACAAGAAATAAGCCCTCAACAACTTCTCCGGCAGAAAATGGTTTTTTTGAAAAAAATCCCTAAGCCCCGGGGAAACAATTTCAGGAAAAATCTGACTTTCGGCAATTCACTCAAAAATGGTGCCAAACGGTTGCAAATCCTCCCCTGTAAAGGTTTGCCGGTCGAAACAGAAGGCTTTTTATCACAGGACAATAAATCAGCCTGCAACAACTTCACCAGCAGAAAAAGGGTTTTTCTGAAAAAAAAATCCCTAAGCCCCGGGGTCACAATTTCAGGAAAAATCTGACTTCGGTAATTCACTCAAAAATGCTGACAAACGGTTGCAAATTCTCCCCTGAAAGGTTTGCCGGTCGAAACAGAAGGCTTTTTATCACAGGACAAGAAATCAGCCCTCAACAACTTCACCAGCAGAAAAAAGTTTTTTTGAAAAAATCCCTAAGCCCCGGGGTCACAATTTCATCAAAAATCTGACTTTCGGCAATTTACTCAAAAATGGTGCCAAACGGTTGCAAATCCTCCCCTTAAAGGTTTGCCGGTCGAAACAGAAGGCTTTTTATCACAGGACAAGAAATCAGCCCTCAACAACTTCACCGGCAGAAAAAGGTTTTTTTGAAAAAATCCCTAAGGGTCACAATTTCATCAAAAATCTGACTTTCGGCAATTCACTCAAAAATAGTGCCAAACGGTTGCGAATGCTCCCCTGAAAGGTTTTCCGGTTGAAACAGAAGGCTTTTTATCACAGGACAAGAAATCCACCCTCGACAATTTAACCGGCAGAAAAAGATTTTTTTGAAAAAAATCCCTAAGCCCCGGGGTCACAATTTCAGGAAAAATCTGACTTTCGGCAATTCATTCAAAAATGCCGACAAACGGTTGCAAATGCTCCCCTGAAAGGTTTGGCGGTCGAAACAGAAGGCTTTTTATCACAGGACAAGAAATCAGCCCTCAACAACTTTACCGGCAGAAAAAGGTTTTTTTGAAAAAATCCCTAAGCCCCGGGGTCACAATTTCAGCAAAAATCTGAAGTTCTCCAATTCACTCAAAAATGGTGCAAACGGTTGCAAATGCTCCTCGGAAAGGTTTGCCGGTCGAAACAGAAGGCTTTTGATCACAGGACAATAAATAAGCCCTCAACAACTTCACCGGCAGAAAATGGTTTTTTTGAAAAAATCCCTAAGCCCCGGGGTCACAATTTCAGGAAAAATCTGACTTTCGGCAATTCACTCAAAAATGGTGCCAAACGGTTGCAAATCCTCCCCTGAAAGGTTTGCCGGTCGAAACAGAAGGCGTTTTATCACAGGACAAGAAATCAGTCCTCAACAACTTCACCAGCAGAAAAAGGTTTTTTTTGAAAAAAATCCCTAAGCCCCGGGGTCACAATTTCATCAAAAATCTGACTTTCGGCAATTCACTCAAAAATGGTGCCAAACGGTTGCAAATGCTCCCCTGAAAGGTTTGGCGGGCGAAACAGAAGGCTTTTTATCACAGGACAAGAAATCAGCCCTCAACAACTTTACCGGCAGAAAAAGATTTTTTTGAAAAAAATCCCTAAGCCCCGGGGTCACAATTTCAGCAAAAATCTGAAGTTCTCCAATTCACTCAAAAATGGTGCCAAACGGTTGCAAATGCTCCCCTGAAAGGTTTGGCGGGCGAAACAGAAGGCTTTTTATCACAGGACAAGAAATCAGCCCTCAACAACTTTACCGGCAGAAAAAGATTTTTTTGAAAAAAATCCCTAAGCCCCGGGGTCACAATTTCAGCAAAAATCTGAAGTTCTCCAATTCACTCAAAAATGGTGCCAAACGGTTGCAAATGCTCCTCTGAAAGGTTTGGCGGTCGAAACAGAAGGCTTTTGATCACAGGACAAGAAATAAGCCCTCAACAACTTCTCCGGCAGAAAATGGTTTTTTTGAAAAAAATCCCTAAGCCCCGGGGAAACAATTTCAGGAAAAATCTGACTTTCGGCAATTCACTCAAAAATGGTGCCAAACGGTTGCAAATCCTCCCCTGTAAAGGTTTGCCGGTCGAAACAGAAGGCTTTTTATCACAGGACAATAAATCAGCCTGCAACAACTTCACCAGCAGAAAAAGGGTTTTTCTGAAAAAAAAATCCCTAAGCCCCGGGGTCACAATTTCAGGAAAAATCTGACTTCGGTAATTCACTCAAAAATGCTGACAAACGGTTGCAAATTCTCCCCTGAAAGGTTTGCCGGTCGAAACAGAAGGCTTTTTATCACAGGACAAGAAATCAGCCCTCAACAACTTCACCAGCAGAAAAAAGTTTTTTTGAAAAAATCCCTAAGCCCCGGGGTCACAATTTCATCAAAAATCTGACTTTCGGCAATTTACTCAAAAATGGTGCCAAACGGTTGCAAATCCTCCCCTTAAAGGTTTGCCGGTCGAAACAGAAGGCTTTTTATCACAGGACAAGAAATCAGCCCTCAACAACTTCACCGGCAGAAAAAGGTTTTTTTGAAAAAATCCCTAAGGGTCACAATTTCATCAAAAATCTGACTTTCGGCAATTCACTCAAAAATAGTGCCAAACGGTTGCGAATGCTCCCCTGAAAGGTTTTCCGGTTGAAACAGAAGGCTTTTTATCACAGGACAAGAAATCCACCCTCGACAATTTAACCGGGAGAAAAAGATTTTTTTGAAAAAATCTCTAAGCCCCTTGGGGTCACAATTTCAGCAAAAATCTGAAGCTCTCCAATTTACTCAAAAATGGTGCCAAACGGTTGCAATTGCTCCCCTGAAAGGTTTGGCGGGCGAAACAGAAGGCTTTTTATCACAAGACAAGAAATCAGCCCTCAACAACTTTACCGGCAGAAAAAGATTTTTTTGAAAAAAATCCCTAAGCCCCGGGGTCACAATTTCAGCAAAAATCTGAAGTTCTCCAATTCACTCAAAAATGGTGCCAAACGGTTGCAAATGCTCCTCTGAAAGGTTTGGCGGTCGAAACAGAAGGCTTTTGATCACAGGACAAGAAATCAGCCCTCAACAACTTTACCGGCAGAAAAAGATTTTTTTGAAAAAAATCCCTAAGCCCCGGGGTCACAATTTCAGCAAAAATCTGAAGTTCTCCAATTCACTCAAAAATGGTGCCAAACGGTTGCAAATGCTCCTCTGAAAGGTTTGGCGGTCGAAACAGAAGGCTTTTGATCACAGGACAAGAAATAAGCCCTCAACAACTTCTCCGGCAGAAAATGGTTTTTTTGAAAAAAATCCCTAAGCCCCGGGGAAACAATTTCAGGAAAAATCTGACTTTCGGCAATTCACTCAAAAATGGTGCCAAACGGTTGCAAATCCTCCCCTGTAAAGGTTTGCCGGTCGAAACAGAAGGCTTTTTATCACAGGACAATAAATCAGCCTGCAACAACTTCACCAGCAGAAAAAGGGTTTTTCTGAAAAAAAAATCCCTAAGCCCCGGGGTCACAATTTCAGGAAAAATCTGACTTCGGTAATTCACTCAAAAATGGTGCCAAACGGTTGCAAATGCTCCCCTGAAAGGTTTGGCGGGCGAAACAGAAGGCTTTTTATCACAGGACAAGAAATCAGCCCTCAACAACTTTACCGGCAGAAAATGGTTTTTTTGAAAAAAATCCCTAAGCCCCGGGGAAACAATTTCAGGAAAAATCTGACTTTCGGCAATTCACTCAAAAATGGTGCCAAACGGTTGCAAATCCTCCCCTGTAAAGGTTTGCCGGTCGAATCAGAAGGCTTTTTATCACAGGACAATAAATCAGCCTGCAACAACTTCACCAGCAGAAAAAGGGTTTTTCTGAAAAAAAAATCCCTAAGCCCCGGGGTCACAATTTCAGGAAAAATCTGACTTCGGTAATTCACTCAAAAATGCTGACAAACGGTTGCAAATTCTCCCCTGAAAGGTTTGCCGGTCGAAACAGAAGGCTTTTTATCACAGGACAAGAAATCAGCCCTCAACAACTTCACCAGCAGAAAAAAGTTTTTTTGAAAAAATCCCTAAGCCCCGGGGTCACAATTTCATCAAAAATCTGACTTTCGGCAATTTACTCAAAAATGGTGCCAAACGGTTGCAAATCCTCCCCTTAAAGGTTTGCCGGTCGAAACAGAAGGCTTTTTATCACAGGACAAGAAATCAGCCCTCAACAACTTCACCGGCAGAAAAAGGTTTTTTTGAAAAAATCCCTAAGGGTCACAATTTCATCAAAAATCTGACTTTCGGCAATTCACTCAAAAATAGTGCCAAACGGTTGCGAATGCTCCCCTGAAAGGTTTTCCGGTTGAAACAGAAGGCTTTTTATCACAGGACAAGAAATCCACCCTCGACAATTTAACCGGGAGAAAAAGATTTTTTTGAAAAAATCTCTAAGCCCCTTGGGGTCACAATTTCAGCAAAAATCTGAAGCTCTCCAATTTACTCAAAAATGGTGCCAAACGGTTGCAATTGCTCCCCTGAAAGGTTTGGCGGGCGAAACAGAAGGCTTTTTATCACAAGACAAGAAATCAGCCCTCAACAACTTTACCGGCAGAAAAAGATTTTTTTGAAAAAAATCCCTAAGCCCCGGGGTCACAATTTCAGCAAAAATCTGAAGTTCTCCAATTCACTCAAAAATGGTGCCAAACGGTTGCAAATGCTCCTCTGAAAGGTTTGGCGGTCGAAACAGAAGGCTTTTGATCACAGGACAAGAAATCAGCCCTCAACAACTTTACCGGCAGAAAAAGATTTTTTTGAAAAAAATCCCTAAGCCCCGGGGTCACAATTTCAGCAAAAATCTGAAGTTCTCCAATTCACTCAAAAATGGTGCCAAACGGTTGCAAATGCTCCTCTGAAAGGTTTGGCGGTCGAAACAGAAGGCTTTTGATCACAGGACAAGAAATAAGCCCTCAACAACTTCTCCGGCAGAAAATGGTTTTTTTGAAAAAAATCCCTAAGCCCCGGGGAAACAATTTCAGGAAAAATCTGACTTTCGGCAATTCACTCAAAAATGGTGCCAAACGGTTGCAAATCCTCCCCTGTAAAGGTTTGCCGGTCGAAACAGAAGGCTTTTTATCACAGGACAATAAATCAGCCTGCAACAACTTCACCAGCAGAAAAAGGGTTTTTCTGAAAAAAAAATCCCTAAGCCCCGGGGTCACAATTTCATCAAAAATCTGACTTTCGGCAATTTACTCAAAAATGGTGCCAAACGGTTGCAAATCCTCCCCTTAAAGGTTTGCCGGTCGAAACAGAAGGCTTTTTATCACAGGACAAGAAATCAGCCCTCAACAACTTCACCGGCAGAAAAAGGTTTTTTTTAAAAAATCCCTAAGGGTCACAATTTCATCAAAAATCTGACTTTCGGCAATTCACTCAAAAATAGTGCCAAACGGTTGCGAATGCTCCCCTGAAAGGTTTTCCGGTTGAAACAGAAGGCTTTTTATCACAGGACAAGAAATCCACCCTCGACAATTTAACCGGGAGAAAAAGATTTTTTTGAAAAAATCTCTAAGCCCCTTGGGGTCACAATTTCAGCAAAAATCTGAAGCTCTCCAATTTACTCAAAAATGGTGCCAAACGGTTGCAAATGCTCCCCTGAAAGGTTTGGCGGGCGAAACAGAAGGCTTTTTATCACAAGACAAGAAATCAGCCCTCAACAACTTTACCGGCAGAAAAAGATTTTTTTGAAAAAAATCCCTAAGCCCCGGGGTCACAATTTCAGCAAAAATCTGAAGTTCTCCAATTCACTCAAAAATGGTGCCAAACGGTTGCAAATGCTCCTCTGAAAGGTTTGGCGGTCGAAACAGAAGGCTTTTGATCACAGGACAAGAAATAAGCCCTCAACAACTTCTCCGGCAGAAAATGGTTTTTTTGAAAAAAATCCCTAAGCCCCGGGGAAACAATTTCAGGAAAAATCTGACTTTCGGCAATTCACTCAAAAATGGTGCCAAACGGTTGCAAATCCTCCCCTGTAAAGGTTTGCCGGTCGAAACAGAAGGCTTTTTATCACAGGACAAGAAATCAGCCCTCAACAACTTCACCGGCAGAAAAAGGTTTTTTTGAAAAAATCCCTAAGGGTCACAATTTCATCAAAAATCTGACTTTCGGCAATTCACTCAAAAATAGTGCCAAACGGTTGCGAATGCTCCCCTGAAAGGTTTTCCGGTTGAAACAGAAGGCTTTTTATCACAGGACAAGAAATCCACCCTCGACAATTTAACCGGGAGAAAAAGATTTTTTTGAAAAAATCTCTAAGCCCCTTGGGGTCACAATTTCAGCAAAAATCTGAAGCTCTCCAATTTACTCAAAAATGGTGCCAAACGGTTGCAAATGCTCCCCTGAAAGGTTTGGCGGGCGAAACAGAAGGCTTTTTATCACAAGACAAGAAATCAGCCCTCAACAACTTTACCGGCAGAAAAAGATTTTTTTGAAAAAAATCCCTAAGCCCCGGGGTCACAATTTCAGCAAAAATCTGAAGTTCTCCAATTCACTCAAAAATGGTGCCAAACGGTTGCAAATGCTCCTCTGAAAGGTTTGGCGGTCGAAACAGAAGGCTTTTGATCACAGGACAAGAAATAAGCCCTCAACAACTTCTCCGGCAGAAAATGGTTTTTTTGAAAAAAATCCCTAAGCCCCGGGGAAACAATTTCAGGAAAAATCTGACTTTCGGCAATTCACTCAAAAATGGTGCCAAACGGTTGCAAATCCTCCCCTGTAAAGGTTTGCCGGTCGAAACAAAAGGCTGTTTATCACAGGACAATAAATCAGCCTGCAACAACTTCACCAGCAGAAAAAGGGTTTTTCTGAAAAAAAAATCCCTAAGCCCCGGGGTCACAATTTCAGGAAAAATCTGACTTCGGTAATTCACTCAAAAATGCTGACAAACGGTTGCAAATGCTCCCCTGAAAGGTTTGCCGGTCGAAACAGAAGGCTTTTTATCACAGGACAAGAAATCAGCCCTCAACAACTTCACCAGCAGAAAAAAGTTTTTTTGAAAAAATCCCTAAGCCCCGGGGTCACAATTTCATCAAAAATCTGACTTTCGGCAATTTACTCAAAAATGGTGCCAAACGGTTGCAAATCCTCCCCTTAAAGGTTTGCCGGTCGAAACAGAAGGCTTTTTATCACAGGACAAGAAATCAGCCCTCAACAACTTCACCGGCAGAAAAAGGTTTTTTTGAAAAAATCCCTAAGGGTCACAATTTCATCAAAAATCTGACTTTCGGCAATTCACTCAAAAATAGTGCCAAACGGTTGCGAATGCTCCCCTGAAAGGTTTTCCGGTTGAAACAGAAGGCTTTTTATCACAGGACAAGAAATCAACCCTCGACAATTTAACCGGGAGAAAAAGATTTTTTTGAAAAAATCTGTAAGCCCCTTGGGGTCACAATTTCAGCAAAAATCTGAAGCTCTCCAATTTACTCAAAAATGGTGCCAAACGGTTGCAAATGCTCCCCTGAAAGGTTTGGCGGGCGAAACAGAAGGCTTTTTATCACAGGACAAGAAATCAGCCCTCAACAACTTTACCGGCAGAAAAAGATTTTTTTGAACAAAATCCGTAAGCCCCGGGGTCACAATTTCAGCAAAAATCTGAAGTTCTCCAATTCACTAAAAAATGGTGCCATACGGTTGCAAATGCTCCCCTGAAAGGTTTGCCGGTCGAAACAGAAGGCTTTTTATCACAGGACAAATAAACAGCCCTCAACAATTCACCGGCAGAAAAAGATTTTTTTGAAAAAAATCCCTAAGCCCCGGGGTCACAATTTCAGGAAAAATCTGACTTTCGGCAATTCACTCAAAAATGGTGCCAAACGGTTGCAAATCCTCCCCTGAAACGTTTGCCGGTCGAAACAGAAGGCGTTTTATCACAGGCCAAGAAATCAGCCTGCAACAACTTCACCAGCAGAAAAAGGGTTTTTCTGAAAAAAAAATCCCTAAGCCCCGGGGTCACAATTTCAGGAAAAATCTGACTTCGGTAATTCACTCAAAAATGCTGACAAACGGTTGCAAATTCTCCCCTGAAAGGTTTGCCGGTCGAAACAGAAGGCTTTTTATCACAGGACAAGAAATCAGCCCTCAACAACTTCACCAGCAGAAAAAAGTTTTTTTGAAAAAATCCCTAAGCCCCGGGGTCACAATTTCATCAAAAATCTGACTTTCGGCAATTTACTCAAAAATGGTGCCAAACGGTTGCAAATCCTCCCCTTAAAGGTTTGCCGGTCGAAACAGAAGGCTTTTTATCACAGGACAAGAAATCAGCCCTCAACAACTTCACCGGCAGAAAAAGGTTTTTTTGAAAAAATCCCTAAGGGTCACAATTTCATCAAAAATCTGACTTTCGGCAATTCACTCAAAAATAGTGCCAAACGGTTGCGAATGCTCCCCTGAAAGGTTTTCCGGTTGAAACAGAAGGCTTTTTATCACAGGACAAGAAATCCACCCTCGACAATTTAACCGGGAGAAAAAGATTTTTTTGAAAAAATCTCTAAGCCCCTTGGGGTCACAATTTCAGCAAAAATCTGAAGCTCTCCAATTTACTCAAAAATGGTGCCAAACGGTTGCAATTGCTCCCCTGAAAGGTTTGGCGGGCGAAACAGAAGGCTTTTTATCACAAGACAAGAAATCAGCCCTCAACAACTTTACCGGCAGAAAAAGATTTTTTTGAAAAAAATCCCTAAGCCCCGGGGTCACAATTTCAGCAAAAATCTGAAGTTCTCCAATTCACTCAAAAATGGTGCCAAACGGTTGCAAATGCTCCTCTGAAAGGTTTGGCGGTCGAAACAGAAGGCTTTTGATCACAGGACAAGAAATCAGCCCTCAACAACTTTACCGGCAGAAAAAGATTTTTTTGAAAAAAATCCCTAAGCCCCGGGGTCACAATTTCAGCAAAAATCTGAAGTTCTCCAATTCACTCAAAAATGGTGCCAAACGGTTGCAAATGCTCCTCTGAAAGGTTTGGCGGTCGAAACAGAAGGCTTTTGATCACAGGACAAGAAATAAGCCCTCAACAACTTCTCCGGCAGAAAATGGTTTTTTTGAAAAAAATCCCTAAGCCCCGGGGAAACAATTTCAGGAAAAATCTGACTTTCGGCAATTCACTCAAAAATGGTGCCAAACGGTTGCAAATCCTCCCCTGAAAGGTTTGCCGGTCGAAACAGAAGGCGTTTTATCACAGGACAAGAAATCAGTCCTCAACAACTTCACCAGCAGAAAAAGGTTTTTTTTGAAAAAAATCCCTAAGCCCCGGGGTCACAATTTCATCAAAAATCTGACTTTCGGCAATTCACTCAAAAATGGTGCCAAACGGTTGCAAATGCTCCCCTGAAAGGTTTGGCGGGCGAAACAGAAGGCTTTTTATCACAGGACAAGAAATCAGCCCTCAACAACTTTACCGGCAGAAAAAGATTTTTTTGAAAAAAATCCCTAAGCCCCGGGGTCACAATTTCAGCAAAAATCTGAAGTTCTCCAATTCACTCAAAAATGGTGCCAAACGGTTGCAAATGCTCCTCTGAAAGGTTTGGCGGTCGAAACAGAAGGCTTTTGATCACAGGACAAGAAATAAGCCCTCAACAACTTCTCCGGCAGAAAATGGTTTTTTTGAAAAAAATCCCTAAGCCCCGGGGAAACAATTTCAGGAAAAATCTGACTTTCGGCAATTCACTCAAAAATAGTGCCAAACGGTTGCAAATCCTCCCCTGTAAAGGTTTGCCGGTCGAAACAGAAGGCTTTTTATCACAGGACAATAAATCAGCCTGCAACAACTTCACCAGCAGAAAAAGGGTTTTTCTGAAAAAAAAATCCCTAAGCCCCGGGGTCACAATTTCAGGAAAAATCTGACTTCGGTAATTCACTCAAAAATGCTGACAAACGGTTGCAAATTCTCCCCTGAAAGGTTTGCCGGTCGAAACAGAAGGCTTTTTATCACAGGACAAGAAATCAGCCCTCAACAACTTCACCAGCAGAAAAAAGTTTTTTTGAAAAAATCCCTAAGCCCCGGGGTCACAATTTCATCAAAAATCTGACTTTCGGCAATTTACTCAAAAATGGTGCCAAACGGTTGCAAATCCTCCCCTTAAAGGTTTGCCGGTCGAAACAGAAGGCTTTTTATCACAGGACAAGAAATCAGCCCTCAACAACTTCACCGGCAGAAAAAGGTTTTTTTGAAAAAATCCCTAAGGGTCACAATTTCATCAAAAATCTGACTTTCGGCAATTCACTCAAAAATAGTGCCAAACGGTTGCGAATGCTCCCCTGAAAGGTTTTCCGGTTGAAACAGAAGGCTTTTTATCACAGGACAAGAAATCCACCCTCGACAATTTAACCGGGAGAAAAAGATTTTTTTGAAAAAATCTCTAAGCCCCTTGGGGTCACAATTTCAGCAAAAATCTGAAGCTCTCCAATTTACTCAAAAATGGTGCCAAACGGTTGCAATTGCTCCCCTGAAAGGTTTGGCGGGCGAAACAGAAGGCTTTTTATCACAAGACAAGAAATCAGCCCTCAACAACTTTACCGGCAGAAAAAGATTTTTTTGAAAAAAATCCCTAAGCCCCGGGGTCACAATTTCAGCAAAAATCTGAAGTTCTCCAATTCACTCAAAAATGGTGCCAAACGGTTGCAAATGCTCCTCTGAAAGGTTTGGCGGTCGAAACAGAAGGCTTTTGATCACAGGACAAGAAATCAGCCCTCAACAACTTTACCGGCAGAAAAAGATTTTTTTGAAAAAAATCCCTAAGCCCCGGGGTCACAATTTCAGCAAAAATCTGAAGTTCTCCAATTCACTCAAAAATGGTGCCAAACGGTTGCAAATGCTCCTCTGAAAGGTTTGGCGGTCGAAACAGAAGGCTTTTGATCACAGGACAAGAAATAAGCCCTCAACAACTTCTCCGGCAGAAAATGGTTTTTTTGAAAAAAACTCCCTAAGCCCCGGGGAAACAATTTCAGGAAAAATCTGACTTTCGGCAATTCACTCAAAAATGGTGCCAAACGGTTGCAAATCCTCCCCTGTAAAGGTTTGCCGGTCGAAACAGAAGGCTTTTTATCACAGGACAATAAATCAGCCTGCAACAACTTCACCAGCAGAAAAAGGGTTTTTCTGAAAAAAAAATCCCTAAGCCCCGGGGTCACAATTTCAGGAAAAATCTGACTTCGGTAATTCACTCAAAAATGCTGACAAACGGTTGCAAATTCTCCCCTGAAAGGTTTGCCGGTCGAAACAGAAGGCTTTTTATCACAGGACAAGAAATCAGCCCTCAACAACTTCACCAGCAGAAAAAAGTTTTTTTGAAAAAATCCCTAAGCCCCGGGGTCACAATTTCATCAAAAATCTGACTTTCGGCAATTTACTCAAAAATGGTGCCAAACGGTTGCAAATCCTCCCCTTAAAGGTTTGCCGGTCGAAACAGAAGGCTTTTTATCACAGGACAAGAAATCAGCCCTCAACAACTTCACCGGCAGAAAAAGGTTTTTTTGAAAAAATCCCTAAGGGTCACAATTTCATCAAAAATCTGACTTTCGGCAATTCACTCAAAAATAGTGCCAAACGGTTGCGAATGCTCCCCTGAAAGGTTTTCCGGTTGAAACAGAAGGCTTTTTATCACAGGACAAGAAATCCACCCTCGACAATTTAACCGGGAGAAAAAGATTTTTTTGAAAAAATCTCTAAGCCCCTTGGGGTCACAATTTCAGCAAAAATCTGAAGCTCTCCAATTTACTCAAAAATGGTGCCAAACGGTTGCAAATGCTCCCCTGAAAGGTTTGGCGGGCGAAACAGAAGGCTTTTTATCACAAGACAAGAAATCAGCCCTCAACAACTTTACCGGCAGAAAAAGATTTTTTTGAAAAAAATCCCTAAGCCCCGGGGTCACAATTTCAGCAAAAATCTGAAGTTCTCCAATTCACTCAAAAATGGTGCCAAACGGTTGCAAATGCTCCTCTGAAAGGTTTGGCGGTCGAAACAGAAGGCTTTTGATCACAGGACAAGAAATAAGCCCTCAACAACTTCTCCGGCAGAAAATGGTTTTTTTGAAAAAAATCCCTAAGCCCCGGGGAAACAATTTCAGGAAAAATCTGACTTTCGGCAATTCACTCAAAAATGGTGCCAAACGGTTGCAAATCCTCCCCTGTAAAGGTTTGCCGGTCGAAACAGAAGGCTTTTTATCACAGGACAAGAAATCAGCCCTCAACAACTTCACCGGCAGAAAAAGGTTTTTTTGAAAAAATCCCTAAGGGTCACAATTTCATCAAAAATCTGACTTTCGGCAATTCACTCAAAAATAGTGCCAAACGGTTGCGAATGCTCCCCTGAAAGGTTTTCCGGTTGAAACAGAAGGCTTTTTATCACAGGACAAGAAATCCACCCTCGACAATTTAACCGGGAGAAAAAGATTTTTTTGAAAAAATCTCTAAGCCCCTTGGGGTCACAATTTCAGCAAAAATCTGAAGCTCTCCAATTTACTCAAAAATGGTGCCAAACGGTTGCAATTGCTCCCCTGAAAGGTTTGGCGGGCGAAACAGAAGGCTTTTTATCACAAGACAAGAAATCAGCCCTCAACAACTTTACCGGCAGAAAAAGATTTTTTTGAAAAAAATCCCTAAGCCCCGGGGTCACAATTTCAGCAAAAATCTGAAGTTCTCCAATTCACTCAAAAATGGTGCCAAACGGTTGCAAATGCTCCTCTGAAAGGTTTGGCGGTCGAAACAGAAGGCTTTTGATCACAGGACAAGAAATCAGCCCTCAACAACTTTACCGGCAGAAAAAGATTTTTTTGAAAAAAATCCCTAAGCCCCGGGGTCACAATTTCAGCAAAAATCTGAAGTTCTCCAATTCACTCAAAAATGGTGCCAAACGGTTGCAAATGCTCCTCTGAAAGGTTTGGCGGTCGAAACAGAAGGCTTTTGATCACAGGACAAGAAATAAGCCCTCAACAACTTCTCCGGCAGAAAATGGTTTTTTTGAAAAAAATCCCTAAGCCCCGGGGAAACAATTTCAGGAAAAATCTGACTTTCGGCAATTCACTCAAAAATGGTGCCAAACGGTTGCAAATCCTCCCCTGTAAAGGTTTGCCGGTCGAAACAGAAGGCTTTTTATCACAGGACAATAAATCAGCCTGCAACAACTTCACCAGCAGAAAAAGGGTTTTTCTGAAAAAAAAATCCCTAAGCCCCGGGGTCACAATTTCAGGAAAAATCTGACTTCGGTAATTCACTCAAAAATGCTGACAAACGGTTGCAAATTCTCCCCTGAAAGGTTTGCCGGTCGAAACAGAAGGCTTTTTATCACAGGACAAGAAATCAGCCCTCAACAACTTCACCAGCAGAAAAAAGTTTTTTTGAAAAAATCCCTAAGCCCCGGGGTCACAATTTCATCAAAAATCTGACTTTCGGCAATTTACTCAAAAATGGTGCCAAACGGTTGCAAATCCTCCCCTTAAAGGTTTGCCGGTCGAAACAGAAGGCTTTTTATCACAGGACAAGAAATCAGCCCTCAACAACTTCACCGGCAGAAAAAGGTTTTTTTGAAAAAATCCCTAAGGGTCACAATTTCATCAAAAATCTGACTTTCGGCAATTCACTCAAAAATAGTGCCAAACGGTTGCGAATGCTCCCCTGAAAGGTTTTACGGTTGAAACAGAAGGCTTTTTATCACAGGACAAGAAATCCACCCTCGACAATTTAACCGGGAGAAAAAGATTTTTTTGAAAAAATCTCTAAGCCCCTTGGGGTCACAATTTCAGCAAAAATCTGAAGCTCTCCAATTTACTCAAAAATGGTGCCAAACGGTTGCAAATGCTCCCCTGAAAGGTTTGGCGGGCGAAACAGAAGGCTTTTTATCACAAGACAAGAAATCAGCCCTCAACAACTTTACCGGCAGAAAAAGATTTTTTTGAAAAAAATCCTTTAAGCCCCGGGGTCACAATTTCAGCAAAAATCTGAAGTTCTCCAATTCACTCAAAAATGGTGCCAAACGGTTGCAAATGCTCCTCTGAAAGGTTTGGCGGTCGAAACAGAAGGCTTTTGATCACAGGACAAGAAATAAGCCCTCAACAACTTCTCCGGCAGAAAATGGTTTTTTTGAAAAAAATCCCTAAGCCCCGGGGAAACAATTTCAGGAAAAATCTGACTTTCGGCAATTCACTCAAAAATGGTGCCAAACGGTTGCAAATCCTCCCCTGTAAAGGTTTGCCGGTCGAAACAAAAGGCTTTTTATCACAGGACAATAAATCAGCCTGCAACAACTTCACCAGCAGAAAAAGGGTTTTTCTGAAAAAAAAATCCCTAAGCCCCGGGGTCACAATTTCAGGAAAAATCTGACTTCGGTAATTCACTCAAAAATGCTGACAAACGGTTGCAAATGCTCCCCTGAAAGGTTTGCCGGTCGAAACAGAAGGCTTTTTATCACAGGACAAGAAATCAGCCCTCAACAACTTCACCAGCAGAAAAAAGTTTTTTTGAAAAAATCCCTAAGCCCCGGGGTCACAATTTCATCAAAAATCTGACTTTCGGCAATTTACTCAAAAATGGTGCCAAACGGTTGCAAATCCTCCCCTTAAAGGTTTGCCGGTCGAAACAGAAGGCTTTTTATCACAGGACAAGAAATCAGCCCTCAACAACTTCACCGGCAGAAAAAGGTTTTTTTGAAAAAATCCCTAAGGGTCACAATTTCATCAAAAATCTGACTTTCGGCAATTCACTCAAAAATAGTGCCAAACGGTTGCGAATGCTCCCCTGAAAGGTTTTCCGGTTGAAACAGAAGGCTTTTTATCACAGGACAAGAAATCAACCCTCGACAATTTAACCGGGAGAAAAAGATTTTTTTGAAAAAATCTGTAAGCCCCTTGGGGTCACAATTTCAGCAAAAATCTGAAGCTCTCCAATTTACTCAAAAATGGTGCCAAACGGTTGCAAATGCTCCCCTGAAAGGTTTGGCGGGCGAAACAGAAGGCTTTTTATCACAGGACAAGAAATCAGCCCTCAACAACTTTACCGGCAGAAAAAGATTTTTTTGAACAAAATCCGTAAGCCCCGGGGTCACAATTTCAGCAAAAATCTGAAGTTCTCCAATTCACTAAAAAATGGTGCCATACGGTTGCAAATGCTCCCCTGAAAGGTTTGCCGGTCGAAACAGAAGGCTTTTTATCACAGGACAAATAAACAGCCCTCAACAATTCACCGGCAGAAAAAGATTTTTTTGAAAAAAATCCCTAAGCCCCGGGGTCACAATTTCAGGAAAAATCTGACTTTCGGCAATTCACTCAAAAATGGTGCCAAACGGTTGCAAATCCTCCCCTGAAACGTTTGCCGGTCGAAACAGAAGGCGTTTTATCACAGGCCAAGAAATCAGCCCTCAACAACTTCACCGGCAGAAAATGGTTTTTTTGAAAAAATCCCTAAGCCCCTTGGGGTCACAATTTCATCAAAAATCTGACTTTCGGCAATTCACTCAAAAATGGTGCCAATCGGTTGCAAATCCTCCCCTGAAAGGTTTGCCGGTCGAAACAGAAGGCTTTTTATCACAGGACAAGAAATCAGCCCACAACAACTTCACCGGCAGAAAAAGATTTTTTTGAAAAAAATCCCTAAGCCCCAGGGTCACAATTTCAGCAAAAATCTGAAGTTCTCCAATTCACTCAAAAATGGTGCCAAACGGTTGCAAATGCTCCTCTGAAAGGTTTGCCGGTCGAAACAGAAGGCTTTTTATCACAGGACAAGAAGTCAGCCCTCAACAACTTCACCGACAGAAAAAGGTTTTTTTGAAAAAATCCCTAAGGGTCACAATTTCATCAAAAATCTGACTTTCGGCAATTCACTCAAAAATAGTGCCAAACGGTTGCGAATGCTCCCCTGAAAGGTTTGCCGGTCGAAACAGAAGGCTTTTTATCACAGGACAAGAAATCAGCCCTCAACAACTTCACCAGCAGAAAAAAGTTTTTTTGAAAAAATCCCTAAGCCCCGGGGTCACAATTTCATCAAAAATCTGACTTTCGGCAATTCACTCAAAAATGGTGCCAAACGGTTGCAAATCCTCCCCTGAAAGGTTTGCCGGTCGAAACAGAAGGCTTTTTATCACAGGAAAAGAAATCAGCCCTCGACAATTTAACCGGGAGAAAAAGATTTTTTTGAAAAAATCTCCAAGCCCCGGGGTCACAATTTCAGCAAAAATCTGAAGTTCTCCAATTCACTCAAAAATGGTGCGAAACGGTTGCAAATGCTCCCCTGAAAGGTTTGGCGGTCGAAACAGAAGGCTTTTTATCACTGGACAAGAAATCTGCCCTCAACAACTTTACCGGCAGAAAAAGATTTTTTTGAAAAAAATCCCTAAGCCCCGGGGAAACAATTTCAGGAAAAATCTGACTTTCGGCAATTCACTCAAAAATGGTGCCAAACGGTTGCAAATCCTCCCCTGAAAGGTTTGCCGGTCGAAACAGAAGGCTTTTTATCACAGGAAAAGAAATCAGCCCTCGACAATTTAACCGGGAGAAAAAGATTTTTTTGAAAAAATCTCCAAGCCCCGGGGTCACAATTTCAGCAAAAATCTGAAGTTCTCCAATTCACTCAAAAATGGTGCCAAACGGTTGCAAATGCTCCTCTGAAAGGTTTGGCGGTCGAAACAGAAGGCTTTTGATCACAGGACAAGAAATAAGCCCTCAACAACTTCTCCGGCAGAAAATGGTTTTTTTGAAAAAAAATCCCTAAGCCCCGGGGAAACAATTTCAGGAAAAATCTGACTTTCGGCAATTCACTCAAAAATGGTGCCAAACGGTTGCAAATCCTCCCCTGTAAAGGTTTGCCGGTCGAAACAAAAGGCTTTTTATCACAGGACAATAAATCAGCCTGCAACAACTTCACCAGCAGAAAAAGGGTTTTTCTGAAAAAAAAATCCCTAAGCCCCGGGGTCACAATTTCAGGAAAAATCTGACTTCGGTAATTCACTCAAAAATGCTGACAAACGGTTGCAAATGCTCCCCTGAAAGGTTTGCCGGTCGAAACAGAAGGCTTTTTATCACAGGACAAGAAATCAGCCCTCAACAACTTCACCAGCAGAAAAAAGTTTTTTTGAAAAAATCCCTAAGCCCCGGGGTCACAATTTCATCAAAAATCTGACTTTCGGCAATTTACTCAAAAATGGTGCCAAACGGTTGCAAATCCTCCCCTTAAAAGTTTGCCGGTCGAAACAGAAGGCTTTTTATCACAGGACAAGAAATCAGCCCTCAACAACTTCACCGGCAGAAAAAAGTTTTTTTTAAAAAATCCCTAAGGGTCACAATTTCATCAAAAATCTGACTTTCGGCAATTCACTCAAAAATAGTGCCAAACGGTTGCGAATGCTCCCCTGAAAGGTTTTCCGGTTGAAACAGAAGGCTTTTTATCACAGGACAAGAAATCAACCCTCGACAATTTAACCGGGAGAAAAAGATTTTTTTGAAAAAATCTCTAAGCCCCTTGGGGTCACAATTTCAGCAAAAATCTGAAGCTCTCCAATTTACTCAAAAATGGTGCCAAACGGTTGCAAATGCTCCCCTGAAAGGTTTGGCGGGCGAAACAGAAGGCTTTTTATCACAGGACAAGAAATCAGCCCTCAACAACTTTACCGGCAGAAAAAGATTTTTTTGAACAAAATCCGTAAGCCCCGGGGTCACAATTTCAGCAAAAATCTGAAGTTCTCCAATTCACTAAAAAATGGTGCCATACGGTTGCAAATGCTCCCCTGAAAGGTTTGCCGGTCGAAACAGAAGGCTTTTTATCACAGGACAAATAAACAGCCCTCAACAATTCACCGGCAGAAAAAGATTTTTTTGAAAAAAATCCCTAAGCCCCGGGGTCACAATTTCAGGAAAAATCTGACTTTCGGCAATTCACTCAAAAATGGTGCCAAACGGTTGCAAATCCTCCCCTGAAAGGTTTGCCGGTCGAAACAGAAGGCTTTTTATCACAGGACAAGAAGTCAGCCCTCAACAACTTCACCGACAGAAAAAGGTTTTTTTGAAAAAATCCCTAAGGGTCACAATTTCATCAAAAATCTGACTTTCGGCAATTCACTCAAAAATAGTGCCAAACGGTTGCAAATGCTCCTCTGAAAGGTTTGCCGGTCGAAACAGAAGGCTTTTTATCACAGGACAAGAAGTCAGCCCTCAACAACTTCACCGACAGAAAAAGGTTTTTTTGAAAAAATCCCTAAGGGTCACAATTTCATCAAAAATCTGACTTTCGGCAATTCACTCAAAAATAGTGCCAAACGGTTGCGAATGCTCCCCTGAAAGGTTTGCCGGTCGAAACAGAAGGCTTTTTATCACAGGACAAGAAATCAGCCCTCAACAACTTCACCAGCAGAAAAAAGTTTTTTTGAAAAAATCCCTAAGCCCCGGGGTCACAATTTCATCAAAAATCTGACTTTCGGCAATTCACTCAAAAATGGTGCCAAACGGTTGCAAATCCTCCCCTGAAAGGTTTGCCGGTCGAAACAGAAGGCTTTTTATCACAGGAAAAGAAATCAGCCCTCGACAATTTAACCGGGAGAAAAAGATTTTTTTGAAAAAATCTCCAAGCCCCGGGGTCACAATTTCAGCAAAAATCTGAAGTTCTCCAATTCACTCAAAAATGGTGCGAAACGGTTGCAAATGCTCCCCTGAAAGGTTTGGCGGTCGAAACAGAAGGCTTTTTATCACTGGACAAGAAATCTGCCCTCAACAACTTTACCGGCAGAAAAAGATTTTTTTGAAAAAAATCCCTAAGCCCCGGGGAAACAATTTCAGGAAAAATCTGACTTTCGGCAATTCACTCAAAAATGGTGCCAAACGGTTGCAAATGCTCATCTGAAAGATTTGCCGGTCGAAACAGAAGGCTTTTTATCACAGGCCAAGAAATCAGCCCTCAACAACTTCACCGGCAGAAAATGGTTTTTTTGAAAAAATCCCTAAGCCCCTTGGGGTCACAAATTCATCAAAAATCTGACTTTCGGCAATTCACTCAAAAATGGTGCCAATCGGTTGCAAATCCTCCCCTGAAAGGTTTGCCGGTCGAAACAGAAGGCTTTTTATCACAGGACAAGAAATCAGCCCACAACAACTTCACCGGCAGAAAAAGATTTTTTTGAAAAAAATCCCTAAGCCCCGGGGTCACAATTTCAGCAAAAATCTGAAGTTCTCCAATTCACTCAAAAATGGTGCCAAACGGTTGCAAATGCTCCTCTGAAAGGTTTGCCGGTCGAAACAGAAGGCTTTTTATCACAGGACAAGAAATCAGCCCTCAACAACTTCACCGACAGAAAAAGGTTTTTTTGAAAAAATCCCTAAGGGTCACAATTTCATCAAAAATCTGACTTTCGGCAATTCACTCAAAAATGGTGCCAAACCGTTGCAAATCCTCCCCTGAAAGGTTTGCCGGTCGAAACAGAAGGCTTTTTATCACAGGAAAAGAAATCAGCCCTCGACAATTTAACCGGGAGAAAAAGATTTTTTTGAAAAAATCTCCAAGCCCCGGGGTCACAATTTCAGCAAAAATCTGAAGTTCTCCAATTCACTCAAAAATGGTGCGAAACGGTTGCCAATGCTCCCCTGAAAGGTTTGGCGGTCGAAACAGAAGGCTTTTTATCACTGGACAAGAAATCTGCCCTCAACAACTTTACCGGCAGAAAAAGATTTTTTTGAAAAAAATCCCTAAGCCCCGGGGAAACAATTTCAGGAAAAATCTGACTTTCGGCAATTCACTCAAAAATGGTGCCAAACGGTTGCAAATCCTCCCCTGAAAGGTTTGCCGGTCGAAACAGAAGGCTTTTTATCACAGGAAAAGAAATCAGCCCTCGACAATTTAACCGGGAGAAAAAGATTTTTTTGAAAAAATCTCCAAGCCCCGGGGTCACAATTTCAGCAAAAATCTGAAGTTCTCCAATTCACTCAAAAATGGTGCGAAACGGTTGCCAATGCTCCCCTGAAAGGTTTGGCGGTCGAAACAGAAGGCTTTTTATCACTGGACAAGAAATCTGCCCTCAACAACTTTACCGGCAGAAAAAGATTTTTTTGAAAAAAATCCCTAAGCCCCGGGGAAACAATTTCAGGAAAAATCTGACTTTCGGCAATTCACTCAAAAATGGTGCCAAACGGTTGCAAATCCTCCCCTGTAAAGGTTTGCCGGTCGAAACAGAAGGCTTTTTATCACAGGACAATAAATCAGCCTGCAACAACTTCACCAGCAGAAAAAGGGTTTTTTGAAAAAATCCCTAAGCCCTGGGGTCTCAATTTCATCAAAAATCTGAAGTTCTCCAATTCACTCAAAAATGGTGCCAAACGGTTGCAAATGCTCCAATGAAAGGTTTGCCGGTCGAAAGAGAAAGCTTTCTATCACAGGACAAGAAATCAGCCCTCAACAACTTCACCGGCAGAAAAAGATTTTTTTGAAAAAAATCCCTAAGCCCCGGGGTCACAATTTCAGGAAAAATCTGACTTTCGGCAATTCACTCAAAAATGGTGCCAAACGGTTGCAAATGCTCCTCTGAAAGGTTTGCCGGTCGAAACAGAAGGCTTTTTATCACAGGAAAAGAAATCAGCCCTCGACAATTTAACCGGGAGAAAAAGATTTTTTTGAAAAAATCTCTAAGCCCCGGGGTCACAATTTCAGCAAAAATCTGAAGTTCTCCAATTCACTCAAAAATGGTGCCAAACGGTTGCAAATGCTCCTCTGAAAGGTTTGGCGGTCGAAACAGAAGGCTTTTGATCACAGGACAAGAAATAAGCCCTCAACAACTTCACCGGCAGAAAATGGTTTTTTTGAAAAAAATCCCTAAGCCCCGGGGAAACAATTTCAGGAAAAATCTGACTTTCGGCAATTCACTCAAAAATGGTGCCAAACGGTTGCAAATCCTCCCCTGTAAAGGTTTGCCGGTCGAAACAGAAGGCTTTTTATCACAGGACAATAAATCAGCCTGCAACAACTTCACCAGCAGAAAAAGGGTTTTTCTGAAAAAAAATCCCTAAGCCCCGGGGTCACAATTTCATCAAAAATCTGACTTTCGGCAATTCACTCAAAAATGGTGCCAAACAGTTGCAAATGCTCCTCTGAAAGGTTGGCCGGTCGAAACAGAAGGCTTTTTATCACAGGCCAAGAAATCAGCCCTCAACAACTTCACCGGCAGAAAATGGTTTTTTTGAAAAAATCCCTAAGCCCCGGGGTCACAATTTCAGCAAAAATCTGAAGTTCTCCAATTCACTCAAAAATGGTGCCAAACGGTTGCAAATGCTCCTCTGAAAGGTTTGGCGGTCGAAACAGAAGGCTTTTTATCACAGGACAAGAAATACACCCTCAACAACTTCACCGGTAGAAAATGGTTTTTTTTGAAAAAATCCCTAAGCCCCGGGGTCACTATTTCATCAAAAATCTGACTTTCGGCAATTCACTAAAAAATGGTGCCAAAACGGTTGCAAATCCTCCCCTGAAAGGTTTGCCGGTCGAAACAGAAGGCTTTTTATCACAGGACAAGAAATCAGTCCTTAACAACTTCACCAGCAGAAAAAGGTTTTTTTGAAAAAATCCCTAAGCCCCGGGGTCACAATTTCATCAAAAATCTGACTTTCGGCAATTCACTCAAAAATGGTGCCAAACGGTTGCAAATGCTCCTCTGAAAGGTTTCCCGGTCGAAACAGAAGGCTTTTTATCACAGGACAAGAAATCAGCCCCCAACAACGTCACCAGCAGAAAAAGGTTTTTTTGAAAAAATCCCTAAGCCCCGGGGTCACAATTTCATCAAAAATCTGACTTTCGGCAATTCACTCACAAATGCTGACAAACGGTTGCAAATGCTCCCCTGAAAGGTTTGCCGCTCGAAACAGAAGGCTTTTTATCACAGGACAAGAAATCAGCCCTCAACAACTTCACCAGCAGAAAAAGGTTTTTTTGAAAAAATCCCTAAGCCCCGGGGTCACAATTTCAGCAAAAATCTGAAGTTCTCCAAACCACTCAAAAATGGTGCCAAACGGTTGCAAATGCTCCTCTGAAAGGTTTGCCGATCGAAACAGAAGGCTTTTTATCACAGGACAAGAAATCAGCCCTTGACAATTTAACCGGGAGAAAAAGATTTTTTTGAAAAAATCCCTAAGCCCCGGGGTCACAATTTCAGCAAAAATCTGAAGTTCTCCAAATTACTCAAAAATGGTGCCAAACGGTTGCAAATGCTCCTCTGAAAGGTTTCCCGGTCGAAACAGAAGGCTTTTTATCACAGGACAAGAAATCAGCCCTCAACAACTTCACCAGCAGAAAAAGGTTTTTTTCAAAAAATCCCTAAGCCCCGGGGTCACAATTTCAGGAAAAATCTGACTTTCGGCAATTCACTCAAATATGGTGCCAAACGGTTGCAAATGCTCCTCTGAAAGGTTTGCTGGTCGAAACAGAAGGCTTTTTATCAGAGGACAAGAAATCAGTCCTGAACAACTTCACCAGCAGAAAAAGGTTTTTTTCAAGAAATCCCTAAGCCCCGGGGTCACAATTTCAGAAAAAATCTGACTTTCGGCAATTCACTCAAATATGGTGCCAAACGGTTGCAAATGCTCCCCTGAAAGGTTTACCGGTCGAAACAGAAGGCTTTTTATCACAGGACAAGAAATCAGCCCTCGACAATTTAACCGGGAGAAAAACATTTTTTTGAAAAAATCCCTAGCCCCGGGGTCACAATTTCATCAAAAGTCTGACTTTCGGCAATTCACTCAAAAATGGTGCCAAACGGTTGCAAATCCTCCCCTGAAAGGTTTGCCGGTCGAAACAGAAGGCTTTCTATCACAGGACAAGAAATCAGCCCTCAACAACTTCACCAGCAGAAAATGGTTTTTTTGAAAAAATCCCTAAGGGTCACAATTTCAGCAAAAATCTGACTTTCGGCAATTCACTCAAAAATGGTGCCAAACGGTTGCAAATGCTCCCCTGAAAGGTTTGCCGGTCGAAACAGAAGGCTTTTTATGACAGGACAAGAAATCAGTCCTCAACAACTTCACCGGCAGAAAAAGGTTTTTTTGAAAAAAACTCTAAGCCCCGGGGTCACAATTTCAGCAAAAATCTGAAGTTCTCCAATTCACTCAAAAATGGTGCCAAACGGTTGTAAATGCTCCTCTGAAAGGTTTGCCGGTCGAAACAGAAGGCTTTTTATCACAGGACAAGAAATCAGTCCTCAACAACTTCACCAGCAGAAAACGGTTTTTTTGAAAAAATCCCTAAGCCCCAGGGTCACAATTTGAGGAAAAATCTGACTTTCGGCAATTCACTCAAAAATGGTGCCAAACGGTTGCAAATGCTCCCCTGAAAGGTTTACCGGTCGAAACAGAAGGCTTTTTATCACAGGACAAGAAATCAGCCCTCGACAATTTAACCGGGAGAAAAAGATTTTTTTGAAAAAATCCCTAGGCCCCGGGGTCACAATTTCAGCAAAAATCTGACTTTCGGCAATTCACTCAAAAATGGTGCCAAACGGTTGCAAATGCTCCTCTGAAAGGTTTGCCGATCGAAACAGAAGGCTTTTTATCACACGACCAGAAATCAGCCCTCGACAATTTAACCGGGAGAAAAAGATTTTTTTGAAAAAATCCCTAAGCCCCGGGGTCACAATTTCAGCAAAAATCTGAAGTTCTCCAAATCACTCAAAAATGGTGCCAAACGGTTGCAAATGCTCCTCTGAAAGGTTTCCCGGTCGAAACAGAAGGCTTTTTATCACAGGACAAGAAATCAGCCCTCAACAACTTCACCAGCAGAAAAAGGGTTTTTTCAAAAAATCCCTAAGCCCCGGGGTCACAATTTCAGGAAAAATCTGACTTTTGGCAATTCACTCAAATATGGTGCCAAACGGATGCAAATGCTCCTCTGAAAGGTTTGCTGGTCGAAACAGAAGGCTTTTTATCACAGGACAAGAAATCAGTCCTAAACAACTTCACCAGCAGAAAAAGGGTTTTTTCAAAAAATCCCTAAGCCCCGGGGTCACAATTTCAGGAAAAATCTGACTTTCGGCAATTCACTCAAATATGGTGCCAAACAGTTGCAAATGCTCCCCTGAAAGGTTTACCGGTCGAAACAGAAGGCTTTTTATCACAGGACAAGAAATCAGCCCTCGACAATTTAACCGGGAGAAAAATATTTTTTTGAAAAAATCCCTAGCCCCGGGGTCACAATTTCAGCAAAAATCTGACTTTCGGCAATTCACTCAAAAATGGTGCCAAACGGTTGCAAATGCTCCCCTGAAAGGTTTGCCGGTCGAAACAGAAGGCTTTTTATCACAGGACAAGAAATCAGTCCTCAACAACTTCACCGGCAGAAAAAGGTTTTTTTGAAAAAAACTCTAAGCCCCGGGGTCACAATTTCAGCAAAAATCTGAAGTTCTCCAATTCACTCAAAAATGGTGCCAAACGGTTGCAAATGCTCCTCTGAAAGGTTTGCCGGTCGAAACAGAAGGCTTTTTATCACAGGACAAGAAATCAGTCCTCAACAACTTCACCAGCAGAAAACGGTTTTTTTGAAAAAATCCCTAAGCCCCAGGGTCACAATTTGAGGAAAAATCTGACTTTCGGCAATTCACTCAAAAATGGTGCCAAACGGTTGCAAATGCTCCCCTGAAAGGTTTACCGGTCGAAACAGAAGGCTTTTTATCACAGGACAAGAAATCAGCCCTCGACAATTTAACCGGGAGAAAAAGATTTTTTTGAAAAAATCCCTAAGCCCCGGGGTCACAATTTCAGCAAAAATCTGACTTTCGGCAATTCACTCAAAAATGGTGCCAAACGGTTGCAAATGCTCCTCTGAAAGGTTTGCCGGTCGAAACAGAAGGCTTTTTATCACAGGACAAGAAATCAGTCCTAAACATCTTCACCAGCAGAAAAAGGTTTTTTTGAAAAAATCCCTAAGCCCCGGGGTCACAGTTTCAGCAAAAATCTGAAGTTCTCCAATTCACTCAAAAATGGTGCAAACGGTTGCAAATGCTCCTCGGAAAGGTTTGCCGGTCGAAACAGAAGGCTTTTTATCACAGGACAAGAAATCAGCCCCTAACAACTTCACCAGCAGAAAAAGATTTTTTTGAAAAAAAAATCTAAGCCCCGGGGTCACAATTTCAGCAAAAATCTGACTTTCGGCAATTCACTCAAAAATGGTGCCAAACGGTTGCAAATGCTCCCCTGAAAGGTTTGCCGGTTGAAACAGAAGGCTTTTTATCACAGGACAAGAAATCAGCCCTCAACATCTTCACCAGCAGAAAAAGGTTTTTTTGAAAAAATCCCTAAGCCCCGGGTTCACAATTTCATCAAAAATCTGACTTTCGGCAATTCACTCAAAAATGGTGCCAAACGGTTGCAAATGCTCCTCTGAAAGGTTTGCCGGTCGAAACAGAAGGCTTTTTATCACAGGAAAAGAAATCAACCCCCGACAATTAAACCGGGAGAAAAAGATTTTTTTGAAAAAATCTCTAAGCCCCGGGGTCACAATTCCAGGAAAAATCTGAAGTTCTGCAATTCACTCAAAAATGGTGCCAAACGGTTGCAAATGCTCCTCTGAAAGGTTTTCCGGTCGAAACAGTAGGCTTTTTATCACAGGACAAGAAATCAGCCCTCAACAACTTAAGCTGCAGAATTATTTTTTTTTGGAAAAATCCCTAAGCCCAGGGGCCACAATTTCATCAAAAATCTGACTTTGGGCCATTCACTCAAAAATGGTGCCAAACGGTTGCAAATGCTCCCCTGAAAGGTTTGGCGGTCGAAACAGAAGGCTTTTTATCACAGGACAAGAAATCAGCCCTCAACAACTTTACCGGCAGAAAAAGTTTTTTTTGAAAAAAATCCCTAAGCCCCGGGGTCACAATTTCAGGAAAAATCTGAAATTCGGCAATTCACTAAAAAATGCTGACATACGGTTGCAAATGCTCCCCTGAAAGGTTTGCCGGTTGAAACAGAAGGCTTTTTATCACAGGACAAGAAATCAGCCTTCAACAACTTCAGCAGCAGAAAAAGGTTTTTTTGAAAAAATCCCTAAGCCCCGGGGTCACAATTTCAGCAAAAATCTGAAGTTGTCCAATTCACTCAAAAATGGTGCCAAACGGTTGCAAATGCTCCCCTGAAAGGTTTGGCGGTCGAAACAGAAGGCTTTTTATCACAGGACAAGAAATCAGCCCTCAACAACTTTACCGGCAGAAAAAGATTTTCTTGAAAAAAATCCCTAACCCCTGGGGTCACAATTTCAGGAAAAATCTGACTTTCGGCAATTCACGTAAAAATGCTGACATACGGTTGCAAATGTTCCCCTGAAAGGTTTGCCGGTTGAAACAGAAGGCTTTTTATCACAGGAAAAGAAATCCGCCCTCGACAATTTAACCGGGAGAAAAAGATTTTTTTGAAAAAATCTCTATGCCCCGGGGTCACAATTTCAGCAAAAATTTGAAGTTCTCCAATTCACTCAAAAATGGTGTCAAACGGTTGCAAATGCTCCCCTGAAAGGTTTGCCGGTCGAAACAGAAGGCTTTTTATCACAGGACAAGAAATCAGCCCTCAACAACTTCACCGGCAGAAAAAGGTTTTTTTGAAAAAAATCCCTAAGGGTCACAATTTCAGGAAAAATCTGACTTTCGGCAATTCACTCAAAAATGCTGCCAAATAGTTGCAAATGCTCCCCTGAGAGAATTTGCGGTTGAAACAGAAGGCTTTTTATCACAGGAAAAGAAATCAACCCCCGACAATTTAACCGGGAGAAAAAGAATTTTTTTGAAAAAATCTCTAAGCCCCGGGGTCACAATTTCAGCAAAAATCTGAAGTTCTCCAATTCAGTCAAAGATGCTGCCAAACGGTTGCAAATGCTCCCCTGAAAGGTTTGCCGGTTGAAACAGAAGGCTTTTTATCACAGGACAAGAAATCAGCCCTCAACAACTTCACCAGCAGAAAAAGGTTTTTTTGAAAAAATCCCTAAGCCCCGGGGTCACAATTTCATCAAAAATCTAACTTTCGGCAATTCACTCAAAATTACTGCCAAACGGTTGCAAATGCTCCCCTGAAAGGTTTGCTGGTCTAAACAGAAGGCTTTTTATCACAGGAGAAGAAATCAGCCCTCGACAATTTAACCGGGAGAAAAATATTTTTTTGAAAAAAACTCTAAGCCCCGGGGTCACAATTTCAGCAAAAATCTGAAGTTCTCCAATTCACTCAAAGATGGTGCCAAACGGTTGCAAATGCTCCCTTGAAAGGTTTGCCGGTCGAAACAGAAGGCTTTTTATCACAGGACAAGAAATCAGCCCTCAACAACTTCACCAGCAGAAAAAGGTTTTTTTGAAAAAATCCCTAAGCCCCGGGGACACAATTTCAGCAAAAATCTAAAGTTCTCCAATTCACTCAAAAATGGTGCCAAACGGTTGCAAATGCTCCCCTGCGAGGTTTGGCGGTCGAAACAGAAGGCTTTTTATGAAAGGAAAAGAAATCAGCCCTCGACAACTTCACCGGCAGAAATATTTTCTGTGAAAAAATCCCTATGCCCCGGGGTCACAATTTCATCAAAAATCTGACTTTTTTACTACTACTTTACTACTGCTTTATTACTACTTTACTACTGCTTTACTACCATTTTACTACTACTTTACTACCATTTTACTACTGCTTTACTACTACTTTACTACCATTTTACTATTACTTTACTACCATTTTACTACTGCATTACTACTTCTTTACTGCCATTTTACTACTGCTTTACTACTACTTCACTACTTTTTTACTATGATTTTACTACTAATTTACTACAATTTTACTACTACTTTACTACTACTTTAAAGCTATTTTAATACTATTCCACCACTCAAAAATGGTGCCAAACGGATGCAAATGCTCCCCTGAGAGGTTTGGCGGTCGAAACAGATGGCTTTTTATCTCAGGAAGAGAAATCAGCCCTCGACAACTTCACCGGCAGAAAAAGATTTTTTTGAAAAAAATACCTAAACCCCAGGGTCACAATTTCATCAAAAATCTGAAATTCGGCAATTCACTCAAAAATGCTGACATACGGTTGCAAATGCTCCCCTGAAAGGTTTGCCGGTTGAAACAGAAGGCTTTTTATCACAGGACAAGAAATCAGCCCTCAACAACTTCAGCAGCAGAAAAAGGTTTTTTTGAAAAAATCCCTAAGCCCCGGGGTCACAATTTCATCAAAAATCTAACTTTCGGCAATTCACTCAAAATTACTGCCAAACGGTTGCAAATGCTCCCCTGAAAGGTTTGCTGGTCTAAACAGAAGGCTTTTTATCACAGGAAAAGAAATCCGCCCTCGACAATTTAACCGGGAGAAAAAGATTTTTTTGAAAAAATCTCTAAGCCCCGGGGTCACAATTTCAGCAAAAATTTGAAGTTCTCCAATTCACTCAAAAATGGTGTCAAACGGTTGCAAATGCTCCCCTGAATGGTTTGCCGGTCGAAACAGAAGGCTTTTTATCACAGGAGAAGAAATCAGCCCTCGACAATTTAACCGGGAGAAAAAGATTTTTTTGAAAAAAACTCTAAGCCCTGGGGTCACAATTTCAGCAAAAATCTGAAGTTCTCCAAATCACTCAAAAATGGTGCCAAACGGTTGCAAATGCTCCTCTGAAAGGTTTCCCGGTCGAAACAGAAGGCTTTTTATCACAGGACAAGAAATCAGCCCTCAACAACTTCACCAGCAGAAAAAGGTTTTTTTGAAAAAATCCCTAAGCCCCGGGGTCACAATTTCATCAAAAATCTAACTTTCGGCAATTCACTCAAAATTACTGCCAAACGGTTGCAAATGCTCCCCTGAAAGGTTTGCTGGTCTAAACAGAAGGCTTTTTATCACAGGAGAAGAAATCAGCCCTCGACAATTTAACCGGGAGAAAAATATTTTTTTGAAAAAAACTCTAAGCCCCGGGGTCACAATTTCAGCAAAAATCTGAAGTTCTCCAATTCACTCAAAGATGGTGCCAAACGGTTGCAAATGCTCCCTTGAAAGGTTTGCCGGTCGAAACAGAAGGCTTTTTATCACAGGACAAGAAATCAGCCCTCAACAACTTCACCAGCAGAAAAAGGTTTTTTTGAAAAAATCCCTAAGCCCCGGGGACACAATTTCAGCAAAAATCTAAAGTTCTCCAATTCACTCAAAAATGGTGCCAAACGGTTGCAAATGCTCCCCTGCGAGGTTTGGCGGTCGAAACAGAAGGCTTTTTATGAAAGGAAAAGAAATCAGCCCTCGACAACTTCACCGGCAGAAATATTTTCTGTGAAAAAATCCCTATGCCCCGGGGTCACAATTTCATCAAAAATCTGACTTTTTTACTACTACTTTACTACTGCTTTATTACTACTTTACTACTGCTTTACTACCATTTTACTACTACTTTACTACCATTTTACTACTGCTTTACTACTACTTTACTACCATTTTACTATTACTTTACTACCATTTTACTACTGCATTACTACTTCTTTACTGCCATTTTACTACTGCTTTACTACTACTTCACTACTTTTTTACTATGATTTTACTACTAATTTACTACAATTTTACTACTACTTTACTACTACTTTAAAGCTATTTTAATACTATTCCACCACTCAAAAATGGTGCCAAACGGATGCAAATGCTCCCCTGAGAGGTTTGGCGGTCGAAACAGATGGCTTTTTATCTCAGGAAGAGAAATCAGCCCTCGACAACTTCACCGGCAGAAAAAGATTTTTTTGAAAAAAATACCTAAACCCCAGGGTCACAATTTCATCAAAAATCTGAAATTCGGCAATTCACTCAAAAATGCTGACATACGGTTGCAAATGCTCCCCTGAAAGGTTTGCCGGTTGAAACAGAAGGCTTTTTATCACAGGACAAGAAATCAGCCCTCAACAACTTCAGCAGCAGAAAAAGGTTTTTTTGAAAAAATCCCTAAGCCCCGGGGTCACAATTTCATCAAAAATCTAACTTTCGGCAATTCACTCAAAATTACTGCCAAACGGTTGCAAATGCTCCCCTGAAAGGTTTGCTGGTCTAAACAGAAGGCTTTTTATCACAGGAAAAGAAATCCGCCCTCGACAATTTAACCGGGAGAAAAAGATTTTTTTGAAAAAATCTCTAAGCCCCGGGGTCACAATTTCAGCAAAAATTTGAAGTTCTCCAATTCACTCAAAAATGGTGTCAAACGGTTGCAAATGCTCCCCTGAATGGTTTGCCGGTCGAAACAGAAGGCTTTTTATCACAGGAGAAGAAATCAGCCCTCGACAATTTAACCGGGAGAAAAAGATTTTTTTGAAAAAAACTCTAAGCCCTGGGGTCACAATTTCAGCAAAAATCTGAAGTTCTCCAAATCACTCAAAAATGGTGCCAAACGGTTGCAAATGCTCCTCTGAAAGGTTTCCCGGTCGAAACAGAAGGCTTTTTATCACAGGACAAGAAATCAGCCCTCAACAACTTCACCAGCAGAAAAAGGGTTTTTTCAAAAAATCCCTAAGCCCCGGGGTCACAATTTCAGGAAAAATCTGACTTTCGGCAATTCACTCAAATATGGTGCCAAACGGTTGCAAATGCTCCTCTGAAAGGTTTGCTGGTCGAAACAGAAGGCTTTTTATCACAGGACAAGAAATCAGTCCTAAACAACTTCACCAGCAGAAAAAGGGTTTTTTCAAAAAATCCCTAAGCCCCGGGGTCACAATTTCAGGAAAAATCTGACTTTCGGCAATTCACTCAAATATGGTGCCAAACAGTTGCAAATGCTCCCCTGAAAGGTTTACCGGTCGAAACAGAAGGCTTTTTATCACAGGACAAGAAATCAGCCCTCGACAATTTAACCGGGAGAAAAATATTTTTTTGAAAAAATCCCTAGCCCCGGGGTCACAATTTCAGCAAAAATCTGACTTTCGGCAATTCACTCAAAAATGGTGCCAAACGGTTGCAAATGCTCCCCTGAAAGGTTTGCCGGTCGAAACAGAAGGCTTTTTATCACAGGACAAGAAATCAGTCCTCAACAACTTCACCGGCAGAAAAAGGTTTTTTTGAAAAAAACTCTAAGCCCCGGGGTCACAATTTCAGCAAAAATCTGAAGTTCTCCAATTCACTCAAAAATGGTGCCAAACGGTTGCAAATGCTCCTCTGAAAGGTTTGCCGGTCGAAACAGAAGGCTTTTTATCACAGGACAAGAAATCAGTCCTCAACAACTTCACCAGCAGAAAATGGTTTTTTTGAAAAAATCCCTAAGCCCCAGGGTCACAATTTGAGGAAAAATCTGACTTTCGGCAATTCACTCAAAAATGGTGCCAAACGGTTGCAAATGCTCCCCTGAAAGGTTTACCGGTCGAAACAGAAGGCTTTTTATCACAGGACAAGAAATCAGCCCTCGACAATTTAACCGGGAGAAAAAGATTTTTTTGAAAAAATCCCTAAGCCCCGGGGTCACAATTTCAGCAAAAATCTGACTTTCGGCAATTCACTCAAAAATGGTGCCAAACGGTTGCAAATGCTCCTCTGAAAGGTTTGCCGGTCGAAACAGAAGGCTTTTTATCACAGGACAAGAAATCAGTCCTAAACATCTTCACCAGCAGAAAAAGGTTTTTTTGAAAAAATCCCTAAGCCCCGGGGTCACAGTTTCAGCAAAAATCTGAAGTTCTCCAATTCACTCAAAAATGGTGCAAACGGTTGCAAATGCTCCTCGGAAAGGTTTGCCGGTCGAAACAGAAGGCTTTTTATCACAGGACAAGAAATCAGCCCCCAACAACTTCACCAGCAGAAAAAGATTTTTTTGAAAAAAAAATCTAAGCCCCGGGGTCACAATTTCAGCAAAAATCTGACTTTCGGCAATTCACTCAAAAATGGTGCCAAACGGTTGCAAATGCTCCCCTGAAAGGTTTGCCGGTTGAAACAGAAGGCTTTTTATCACAGGACAAGAAATCAGCCCTCAACATCTTCACCAGCAGAAAAAGTTTTTTTTGAAAAAATCCCTAAGCCCCGGGTTCACAATTTCATCAAAAATCTGACTTTCGGCAATTCACTCAAAAATGGTGCCAAACGGTTGAAAATGCTCCTCTGAAAGGTTTGCCGGTCGAAACAGAAGGCTTTTTATCACAGGAAAAGAAATCAACCCCCGACAATTAAACCGGGAGAAAAAGATTTTTTTGAAAAAATCTCTAAGCCCCGGGGTCACAATTCCAGGAAAAATCTGAAGTTCTGCAATTCACTCAAAAATGGTGCCAAACGGTTGCAAATGCTCCTCTGAAAGGTTTTCCGGTCGAAACAGAAGGCTTTTTATCACAGGACAAGAAATCAGCCCTCAACAACTTAAGCTGCAGAATTTTTTTTTTTGGAAAAATCCCTAACCCCAGGGGCCACAATTTCATCAAAAATCTGACTTTGGGCCATTCACTCAAAAATGGTGCCAAACGGTTGCAAATGCTCCCCTGAAAGGTTTGGCGGTCGAAACAGAAGGCTTTTTATCACAGGACAAGAAATCAGCCCTCAACAACTTTACCGGCAGAAAAAGTTTTTTTTTGAAAAAAATCCCTAAGCCCCGGGGTCACAATTTCAGGAAAAATCTGAAATTCGGCAATTCACTCAAAAATGCTGACATACGGTTGCAAATGCTCCCCTGAAAGGTTTGCCGGTTGAAACAGAAGGCTTTTTATCACAGGACAAGAAATCAGCCCTCAACAACTTCAGCAGCAGAAAAAGGTTTTTTTGAAAAAATCCCTAAGCCCCGGGGTCACAATTTCAGCAAAAATCTGAAGTTGTCCAATTCACTCAAAAATGGTGCCAAACGGTTGCAAATGCTCCCCTGAAAGGTTTGGCGGTCGAAACAGAAGGCTTTTTATCACAGGACAAGAAATCAGCCCTCAACAACTTCACCAGCAGAAAAAGATTTTTTTGAAAAAAACACTAAGCCCCGGGGTCACAATTTCGGCAAAAATCTAAAGTTCTCCAATTCACTCAAAAATGGTGCCAAACGGTTGCAAATGCTCCCCTGAAAGGTTTTCCGGTCGAAACAGAAGGCTTTTTATCACAGGACAAGAAATCAGCCCTCAACAACTTTACCGGCAGAAAAAGATTTTCTTGAAAAAAATCCCTAACCCCTGGGGTCACAATTTCAGGAAAAATCTGACTTTCGGCAATTCACGCAAAAATGCTGACATACGGTTGCAAATGTTCCCCTGAAAGGTTTGCCGGTTGAAACAGAAGGCTTTTTATCACAGGACAAGAAATCAGTCCTAAACATCTTCACCAGCAGAAAAAGGTTTTTTTGAAAAAATCCCTAAGCCCCGGGGTCACAGTTTCAGCAAAAATCTGAAGTTCTCCAATTCACTCAAAAATGGTGCAAACGGTTGCAAATGCTCCTCGGAAAGGTTTGCCGGTCGAAACAGAAGGCTTTTTATCACAGGACAAGAAATCAGCCCCCAACAACTTCACCGGCAGAAAAAGGTTTTTTTGAAAAAAATCCCTAAGGGTCACAATTTCAGGAAAAATCTGACTTTCGGCAATTCACTCAAAAATGCTGATAAATAGTTGCAAATGCTCCCCTGAGAGAATTTGCGGTTGAAACAGAAGGCTTTTTATCACAGGAAAAGAAATCAACCCCCGACAATTTAACCGGGAGAAAAAGAATTTTTTTGAAAAAATCTCTAAGCCCCGGGGTCACAATTTCAGCAAAAATCTGAAGTTCTCCAATTCAGTCAAAAATGCTGCCAAACGGTTGCAAATGCTCCCCTGAAAGGTTTGCCGGTTGAAACAGAAGGCTTTTTATCACAGGACAAGAAATCAGCCCTCAACAACTTCACCAGCAGAAAAAGGTTTTTTTGAAAAAATCCCTAAGCCCCGGGGTCACAATTTCATCAAAAATCTAACTTTCGGCAATTCACTCAAAATTACTGCCAAACGGTTGCAAATGCTCCCCTGAAAGGTTTGCTGGTCTAAACAGAAGGCTTTTTATCACAGGAGAAGAAATCAGCCCTCGACAATTTAACCGGGAGAAAAATATTTTTTTGAAAAAAACTCTAAGCCCCGGGGTCACAATTTCAGCAAAAATCTGAAGTTCTCCAATTCACTCAAAGATGGTGCCAAACGGTTGCAAATGCTCCGCTGAAAGGTTTGCCGGTCGAAACAGAAGGCTTTTTATCACAGGACAAGAAATCAGCCCTCAACAACTTCACCAGCAGAAAAAGGTTTTTTTGAAAAAATCCCTAAGCCCCGGGGTCACAATTTCAGCAAAAATCTAAAGTTCTCCAATTCACTCAAAAATGGTGCCAAACGGTTGCAAATGCTCCCCTGCGAGGTTTGGCGGTCGAAACAGAAGGCTTTTTATGAAAGGAAAAGAAATCAGCCCTCGACAACTTCACCGGCAGAAATATTTTCTGTGAAAAAATCCCTATGCCCCGGGGTCACAATTTCATCAAAAATCTGACTTTTTTACTACTACTTTACTACTGCTTTATTACTACTTTACTACTGCTTTACTACCATTTTACTACTACTTTACTACCATTTTACTACTGCTTTACTACTACTTTACTACCATTTTACTACTACTTTACTACCATTTTACTACTGCATTACTACTTCTTTACTGCCATTTTACTACTGCTTTACTACTACTTCACTACTTTTTTACTATGATTTTACTACTAATTTACTACAATTTTACTACTACTTTACTACTACTTTAAAGCTATTTTAATACTATTCCACCACTCAAAAATGGTGCCAAACGGATGCAAATGCTCCCCTGAGAGGTTTGGCGGTCGAAACAGATGGCTTTTTGTCTCAGGAAGAGAAATCAGCCCTCGAAAACTTCACCGGCAGAAAAAGATTTTTTTGAAAAAAATACCTAAACCCCAGGGTCATAATTTCATCAAAAATCTGACTTTCGGCAATTCACTCAAAAATGGTACCAAACGGGTGCATATGCTCCACTGCGAGGTTTGGCGGTCATAACAGAAGGCTTTTTTTCACAGGAAAAGAAATCAGCCCTCGACAACTTAACCTGCAGAATATTTTTTTTTTAAAAAAAAATCATCAAAAATCTGACTTTCGGCCATTCACTCAAAAATGGTGCCAAACGGTTGCACATTCTCCCCTGAGAGGTTTGGGAGTCGAAACAGAAGGCTTTTTATCTCAGAAAAAGAAATCAGCCCTCGACAACTTCACCGGCAGAAAAAGATTTTTTTGAAAAAAATACCTAAGCCCCAGGGTCACAAATTCATCAAAAATCTGACTTTCAGCCATTCACTCAAAAATGTTGCCAAACGGTTGCAAATGCTCCCCTGAGATGTTTGGCGGTCGAAACAGAAGGCTTTTTATCACAGGAAAAGAAATCTGCCCTCGGCAACTTAACCGGCAGAAAAATCTTCTTTTGAAAAAATCCCTAAGCCCCGGAGTCACAATTTCATCAAAAATCTGACTTTTTTACTACTACTTTACTTCTGCTTTACTACTACTTTACTACAATTTTACTACTGATTTACTACTACTTTACTACCATTTTACTACTGATTTACTACTACTTTACTACCATTTTACTACTGCTTTACTAACACTTTACTACTACTTTACTAACACTTTACTACTACTTTACTGCCATTTTACTACTGCTTTACTACTTCTTCACCACTGTTTTATTATGATTTTACTACTAATTTACTACAATTTTACTACTACTTTACTACTACTTTAAAGCTATTTTACTACTATTCCACCACTCAAAAATGGTGCCAAACGGATGCTAATGCTCCCCTGAGAGGTTTGGCGGTCGAAACAGAAGGCTTTTTATCACAGGAGAAGAAATCAGCCCTCGACAATTTAACCGGGAGAAAAAGATTTTTTTGAAAAAAACTCTAAGCCCCGGGGTCACAATTTCAGCAAAAATCTGACTTTCGGCAATTCACTCAAAAATGGTGCCAAACGGTTGCAAATGCTCCCCTGAAAGGTTTGCCGGCCGAAACAGAAGGCTTTTTATCACAGGACAAGAAATCAGCCCTCTACAACTTTACCAGCAGAAAAAGATTTTTTTGAAAAAAATCCCTAAGCCCCGGAGTCACAATTTCAGGAAAAATCTGACTTTCGGCAATTCACTCAAAAATGCTGACATACGGTGGCAAATGCTCCTTTGAAAGGTTTGCCGGTCGAAACAGAAGGCTTTTTATCACAGGAAAAGAAATCAGCCCTCGACAATTTAACCGGGAGAAAGAGGTTTTTTTGAAAAAATCCCTAAGCCCCGGGGTCACAATTTCAGCAAAAATCTGAAGTTCTCCAATTCACTCAAAAATGGTGCCAAACGGTTGCAAATGCTCCTCTGAAAGGTTTGCCGGTCGAAACAGAAGGCTTTTTATCACAGGACAAAAAATCAGCCCTCAACAACTTCACCAGTAGAAAAAGGTTTTTTTGAAAAAATCCCTACGCCCCGGGGTCACAATTTCAGCAAAAATCTAAAGTTCTCCAATTCACTCAAAAATGGTTTCAAACGGTTGGAAATGCTCCCCTGCGAGATTTGGCGGTCGAAACAGAAGGCTTTTTATGAAAGGAAAAGAAATCAGCCCTCGACAACTTAACCGGCAGAAATATTTTCTGTGAAAAAATCCCTAAGCCCCGGGGTCACAATTTCATCAAAAATCTGACTTTTTTACTACTACTTTACTACTGCTTTATTACTACTTTACTACTGCTTTACTACCTTTTTACTACTACTTTACTACCATTTTACTACTGCTTTACTACTACTTTACTACCATTTTACTACTGCTTTACTACCATTTTACTACTGCTTTACTACTACTACTTCACTACTTTTTTACTATGATTTTACTACTAATTTACTACAATTTTACTACTACTTTACTACTACTTTAAAGCTATTTTAATACTATTCCAACACTCAAAAATGGTGCCAAACGGATGCAAATGCTCCCCTGAGAGGTTTGGCGGTCGAAACAGATGGCTTTTTGTCTCAGGAAGAGAAATCAGCCCTCAACAACTTCACCGGCAGAAAAAGATTTTTTTGAAAAAAATACCTAAGCCCCAGGGTCACAATTTCATCAAAAATCTGACTTTCAGCAATTCACTCAAAAATGGTACCAAACGGTTGCATATGCTCCACTGCGAGGTTTGGCGGTCAAAACAGAAGGCTTTTTATCACAGGACAAGAAATCAGCCCTCAACAACTTCACCAGCAGAAAAAGATTTTTTTGAAAAAATCCCTAAGCCCCGGGGTCACAATTTCATCAAAAATCTGACATTCCGCCATTCACTCACAAGTGTTTCCCTACGGATGCAAATGCTCCCCTGAGAGGTTTGGTAGTCGAAACAGAAGGCTTTTTATCTCAGGAAAAGAAATCAACCCTCGACAACTTAACCTGTAGAATTTTTTTTTTGAAAAAATCCCTAAGCCCCGGGGTCACTATTTGATCAAAAATCTGACTTTTGGCCATTCACTCAAAAATGGTGCCAAACGGTTGCAAATTCTTCCCTGAGAGGTTTGCCAGTTGAAACGGAAGGCTTTTTATCTCAGGAAAAGAAATCATCCCTCGACAACTTAACCGGCAAAAAATGATTTTTTTTCAAAAAATCCCTAATCCCCGGAGTCACAATTTTATCAGAAATCTGACTTTTGGCCATTCACTCAAAAATGTTCCCAAACGGTTGAGAGGTTTGGCGGTCGAAACAGAAGGGTTTTTATGAAAGGAAAAGAAATCAGCCCTCGACAACTTTACCGGCAGAAAAAGATTCTTTTGAAAAAATCCCTAACCCCCGGGGTTACAATTTCATCAAAAATCTGTCTTTCGGCCATTCACTCAAATATGGTGCCAAACGGTTGCAAACGCTCTCCTGAGAGGTTTGGCGGTCGAAACAGAAGGCTTTTTATGAAAGGAAAAGAAATCAGCCCTTGACCACACAACCGGTAGAAAAAGATTCTTTGGAAAAAAAATCCCTAAGCCCCGGGGTCACAATTTCATCAAAAATCTGACTTTCGGCCATTCACTCAAAAATGGTACCAAACGGATGCAAATGCTCCCCTGAGAGGTTTGTCGGTCGAAACAGAAGGCTTTTTATTACAGGAACAGAAATTAACCCTCGACTACTTAACCGGCAGAAAAAGATTCTTTTTAAAAAAATCACAATTTCATCAAAAATCTTTCTTTCGGCCATTCACTCAAAAATGGTGCCAAACGGATGCAAATGCTCCCGTGATAGGTTTGGTGGTCAGAAACAGAAGGCTTTTTATCACAGGATAAGAAATTAACCCTCGACAGCTTAACAGGGAGAAAAAGATTTTTTTTAAAAAAAATCCCTCAGTCACAATTTCATCAAAAATCTAACTTTCGGCCATTCACGCAAAAATGGTGCCAAACGGATGCAAATGCTCCCCTGAGAGGTGTGGCGGTCAAAACAGAAGGCTTCTTATCTCAGGAAAAGAAATCAGCCCTCGACAACTTGAAGCGCAGAAAAAGATTTTTTTGAAAAAATCCCTAATGTCCGTGGTCACAATTTCATCAAAAATCTGACTTTCGGCCATTCACTCAAAAATGGTGCCAAACGGTTGAAAATATTCCCCTGAGAGGTTTGGCGGTCGGAACAGAAGGCTTTTTATCTCAGGAAAAGAAATCAGCCCTTGACAACTTAACCGGCAGAAAAATATTTTTTTGAAAAAATCCCTAATGTCCGTGGTCACAATTACATCAAAAATCTGACTTTCGGCCGTTCACTCAAAAATGGTGCCAAACGGTTGCAAATGCTCCCCTGAGAGGTTTGGCGGTCGAAACAGAAATCTTTTTATCACAGGAAAAGAAATTAGCCCTCGACAACTTAACCTGCAGAATTTTTTTTTTGAAAAAATCCCTAAGCCCCAGGGTCACAATTTCATCAAAAATCTGACTTTCGGCCATTCACTCCAAAATGGTCCCAAACGGTTGCAAATGCTCCCCTGAGAGGTTTGGCAGTCGAAACAGAAGGCTTTTTATCACAGGAAAAGAAATCAGCCCTCGACAACTTAACCTGCAGATTTTTTTTTTTTGAAAAAATCCCTAAGCCCCGGGGTCACAATTTGATCAAAAATCTGACTTTCAGCCATTCACTCAAAAATGGTGCCAAACGGTTGCAAATGCTCCCCTGAGAGGTTTGGCGGTCGAAACAGAAGGCTTTTTTATCACAGGAAAAGAAATTAGCCCTCGACAACTTAACCTGCAGAAAAATATTTTTTTGTAAAAATCCCTAAGCTACGTGGTCACAATTACATCAAAATTCTGACTTTCGGCCATTCACTCAAAAATGGTGACAAACGGTTGCAAATGCTCCCCTGAGCGGTTTGGCGGTCGTAACAGAAGGGTTTTTATGAAAGGAAAAGAAATCAGCCCTCGACAACTTAACTGGCAGAAAAAGATTCTTTTGAAAAAATCCCTAACCCCCGGGGTTACAATTTCATCAAAAATCTGTCTTTCGGCCATTCACTCAAATATGGTGCCAAACGGTTGCAAACGCTCTCCTGAGAGGTTTGGCGGTCGAAACAGAAAGCTTTTTAGGAAAGGAAAAGAAATCAGCCCTCGACAACTTAACGGGTAGAAAAAGATTCTTTTGAAAAAATCCCTAATGTCCGTGGTCACAATTACATCAAAATTCTGACTTTCGGCCATTCACTCAAATATGGTGCCAAACGGTTGCAAATGCTCCCCTGAAAGGTTTGCCGGTTGAAACAGAAGGCTTTTTATCACAGGGAAAGAAATCAGCCCTCGACAATTTAACCGGGAGAAAAAGATTTTTTTGAAAAAATCTCTAAGCCCCGGGGTCACAATTTCAGCAAAAATCTGAAGTTCTCCAATTCACTCAAAAATGGTGCCAAACGGTTGCAAATGCTCCCCTGAAAGGTTTGCCGGTCGAAACAGAAGGCTTTTTATCACAGGACAAGAAATCAGCCCTCAACAACTTCACCAGCAGAAAAAGGTTTTTTTGAAAAAATCCCTAAGGGTCACAATTTCAGGAAAAATCTGACTTTCGGCAATTCACTCAAAAATGCTGCCAAATAGTTGCAAATGCTCCCCTGAGATAATTTGTGGTTGAAACAGAAGGCTTTTTATCACAGGAAAAGAAATCAACCCCCGACAATTTAACCGGGAGGAAAAGATTTTTTTGAAAAAATCCCTAAGCCCTGGGGTCACAATTTCATCAAAAATCTAACTTTCGGCAATTCACTCAAAAATGGTGCCAAACGGTTGCAAATGCTCCCCTGAAAGGTTTGCCGGTTGAAACGGAAGGCTTTTTATCACAGGACAAGAAATCAGCCCTCAACAACTTCACCAGCAGAAAAAGGTTTTTTTGAAAAAATCCCTAAGCCCCGGGGTCACAATTTCATCAAAAATCTAACTTTCGGCAATTCACTCAAAATTGCTGCCAAACGGTTGCAAATGCTCCCCTGAAAGGTTTGCCGGTTGAAACAGAAGGCTTTTTATCACAGGGAAAGAAATCAGCCCTCGACAATTTAACCGGGAGAAAAAGATTTTTTTGAAAAAATCTCTAAGCCCCGGGGTCACAATTTCAGCAAAAATCTGAAGTTCTCCAATTCACTCAAAAATGGTGCCAAACGGTTGCAAATGCTCCCCTGAAAGGTTTGCCGGTCGAAACAGAAGGCTTTTTATCACAGGACAAGAAATCAGCCCTCAACAACTTCACCAGCAGAAAAAGGTTTTTTTTGAAAAAATCCCTAAGGGTCACAATTTCAGGAAAAATCTGACTTTCGGCAATTCACTCAAAAATGCTGCCAAATAGTTGCAAATGCTCCCCTGAGATAATTTGTGGTTGAAACAGAAGGCTTTTTATCACAGGAAAAGAAATCAACCCCCGACAATTTAACCGGGAGGAAAAGATTTTTTTGAAAAAATCCCTAAGCCCTGGGGTCACAATTTCATCAAAAATCTAACTTTCGGCAATTCACTCAAAAATGGTGCCAAACGGTTGCAAATGCTCCCCTGAAAGGTTTGCCGGTTGAAACGGAAGGCTTTTTATCACAGGACAAGAAATCAGCCCTCAACAACTTCACCAGCATAAAAAGGTTTTTTTGAAAAAATCCCTAAGCCCCGGGGTCACAATTTCATCAAAAATCTAACTTTCGGCAATTCACTCAAAATTGCTGCCAAACGGTTGCAAATGCTCCCCTGAAAGGTTTGCTGGTCGAAACAGAAGGCTTTTTATCACAGGAGAAGAAATCAGCCCTCAACAACTTCACCAGCAGAAAAAGATTTTTTTGGAAAAAAAATCTGAGCCCCGGGGTCACAATTTCAGCAAAAATCTGACTTTCGGCAATTCACTCAAAAATGGTGCCAAACGGTTGCAAATGCTCCCCTGAAAGGTTTGCCGGTTGAAACGGAAGGCTTTTTATCACAGGACAAGAAATCAGCCCTCAACAACTTCACCAGCAGAAAAAGGTTTTTTTGAAAAAATCCCTAAGCCCCGGGGTCACAATTTCATCAAAAATCTAACTTTCGGCAATTCACTCAAAATTGCTGCCAAACGGTTGCAAATGCTCCCCTGAAAGGTTTGCTGGTCGAAACAGAAGGCTTTTTATCACAGGAGAAGAAATCAGCCCTCGACAATTTAACCGGGAGAAAAAGATTTTTTTGAAAAAAAAATCTGAGCCCCGGGGTCACAATTTCAGCAAAAATCTGACTTTCGGCAATTCACTCAAAAATGGTGCCAAACGGTTGCAAATGCTCCCCTGAAAGGTTTGCCGGTTGAAACAGAAGGCTTTTTATCACAGGAGAAGAAATCAGCCCTCAACAACTTCACCAGCAGAAAAAGGTTTTTTTGAAAAAATCCCTAAGCCCCGGGGTCACAATTTCAGCAAAAATCTGAAGTTGTCCAATTCACTCAAAAATGGTGCCAAACGGTTGAAAATGCTCCCCTAAAAGGTTTGGCGGTCGAAACAGAAGGCTTTTTATCACAGGACAAGAAATCAGCCCTCAACAACTTCACCAGCAGAAAAAGATTTTTTTGAAAAAAACACTAAGCCCCGGGGTCACAATTTCGGGAAAAATCTAAAGTTCTCCAATTCACTCAAAAATGGTGCCAAACGGTTGCAAATGCTCCCCTGAAAGGTTTTCCGGTCGAAACAGAAGGCTTTTTATCACAGGACAAGAAATCAGCCCTCAACAACTTCACCGGCAGAAAAAGGTTTTTTTGAAAAAAATCCCTAAGGGTCACAATTTCAGGAAAAATCTGACTTTCGGCAATTCACTCAAAAATGCTGCCAAATAGTTGCAAATGCTCCCCTGAGAGAATTTGCGGTTGAAACAGAAGGCTTTTTATCACAGGAAAAGAAATCAGCCCTCAACAACTTCACCAGCAGAAAAAGGTTTTTTTGAAAAAATCTCTAAGCCCCGGGGTCACAATTTCAGCAGAAATCTGAAGTTCTCCAATTCACTCAAAAATGGTGCCAAACGGTTGCAAATGCTCCTCTGAAAGGTTTGCCGGTCGAAACAGAAGGCTTTTTATCACAGGACAAGAAATCAGCCCTCAACAACTTCACCAGCAGAAAAAGATTTTTTTGGAAAAAAAATCTGAGCCCCGGGGTCACAATTTCAGCAAAAATCTGACTTTCGGCAATTCACTCAAAAATGGTGCCAAACGGTTGCAAATGCTCCCCTGAAAGGTTTGCCGGTTGAAACGGAAGGCTTTTTATCACAGGACAAGAAATCAGCCCTCAACAACTTCACCAGCAGAAAAAGGTTTTTTTGAAAAAATCCCTAAGCCCCGGGGTCACAATTTCATCAAAAATCTAACTTTCGGCAATTCACTCAAAATTGCTGCCAAACGGTTGCAAATGCTCCCCTGAAAGGTTTGCTGGTCGAAACAGAAGGCTTTTTATCACAGGAGAAGAAATCAGCCCTCAACAACTTCACCAGCAGAAAAAGATTTTTTTGAAAAAAACTCTAAGCCCCGGGGTCACAATTTCAGCAAAAATCTGACTTTCGGCAATTCACTCAAAAATGGTGCCAAACGGTTGCAAATGCTCCCCTGAAAGGTTTGCCAGTCGAAACAGAAGGCTTTTTATCACAGGACAAGAAATCAGCCCTCAACAACTTTACCAGCAGAAAAAGATTTTTTTGAAAAAAATCCCTAAGCCCCGGGGTCACAATTTCAGGAAAAATCTGACTTTCGGCAATTCACTCAAAAATGCTGACATACGGTTGCAAATGCTCCCCTGAAAGGTTTGCAGGTTGAAACAGAAGGCTTTTTATCTCAGGAAAAGAAATCAACCCTCGACAACTTAACCTGTAGAATTTTTTTTTTGAAAAAATCCCTAAGCCCCGGGGTCACTATTTGATCAAAAATCTGACTTTCGGCCATTCACTCAAAAATGGTGCCAAACGGTTGCAAATTCTTCCCTGAGAGGTTTGCCAGTTGAAACGGAAGGCTTTTTATCTCAGGAAAAGAAATCATCCCTCGACAACTTAACCGGCAAAAAATGATTTTTTTTCAAAAAATCCCTAATCCCCGCAGTCACAATTTTATCAGAAATCTGACTTTTGGCCATTCACTCAAAAATGTTCCCAAACGGTTGAGAGGTTTGGCGGTCGAAACAGAAGGGTTTTTATGAAAGGAAAAGAAATCAGCCCTCGACAACTTTACCGGCAGAAAAAGATTCTTTTGAAAAAATCCCTAACCCCCGGGGTTACAATTTCATCAAAAATCTGTCTTTCGGCCATTCACTCAAATATGGTGCCAAACGGTTGCAAACGCTCTCCTGAGAGGTTTGGCGGTCGAAACAGAAGGCTTTTTATGAAAGGAAAAGAAATCAGCCCTTGACCACACAACCGGTAGAAAAAGATTCTTTGGAAAAAAAATCCCTAAGCCCCGGGGTCACAATTTCATCAAAAATCTGACTTTCGGCCATTCACTCAAAAATGGTACCAAACGGATGCAAATGCTCCCCTGAGAGGTTTGTCGGTCGAAACAGAAGGCTTTTTATTACAGGAACAGAAATTAACCCTCGACTACTTAACCGGCAGAAAAAGATTCTTTTTTAAAAAATCACAATTTCATCAAAAATCTTTCTTTCGGCCATTCACTCAAAAATGGTGCCAAACGGATGCAAATGCTCCCGTGATAGGTTTGGTGGTCAGAAACAGAAGGCTTTTTATCACAGGATAAGAAATTAACCCTCGACAGCTTAACAGGGAGAAAAAGATTTTTTTTAAAAAAAATCCCTCAGTCACAATTTCATCAAAAATCTAACTTTCGGCCATTCACGCAAAAATGGTGCCAAACGGATGCAAATGCTCCCCTGAGAGGTGTGGCGGTCAAAACAGAAGGCATCTTATCTCAGGAAAAGAAATCAGCCCTCGACAACTTGAAGCGCAGAAAAAGATTTTTTTGAAAAAATCCCTAAGCCCCGGGGTCACAATTTCATCAAAAATCTGACTTTCGGCCATTCACTCAAAAATGGTGCCAAACGGTTGAAAATATTCCCCTGAGAGGTTTGGCGGTCGAAACAGAAGGCTTTTTATCTCAGGAAAAGAAATCAGCCCTTGACAACTTAACCGGCAGAAAAATATTTTTTTGAAAAAATCCCTAATGTCCGTGGTCACAATTACATCAAAAATCTGACTTTCGGCCGTTCACTCAAAAATGGTGCCAAACGGTTGCAAATGCTCCCCTGAGAGGTTTGGCGGTCGAAACAGAAGTCTTTTTATCACAGGAAAAGAAATTAGCCCTCGACAACTTAACCTGCAGAATTTTTTTTTTGAAAAAATCCCTAAGCCCCAGGGTCACAATTGCATCAAAAATCTGACTTTCGGCCATTCACTCCAAAATGGTCCCAAACGGTTGCAAATGCTCCCCTGAGAGGTTTGGCAGTCGAAACAGAAGGCTTTTTATCACAGGAAAAGAAATCAGCCCTCGACAACTTAACCTGCAGATTTTTTTTTTTTGAAAAAATCCCTAAGCCCCGGGGTCACAATTTGATCAAAAATCTGACTTTCAGCCATTCACTCAAAAATGGTGCCAAACGGTTGCAAATGCTCCCCTGAGAGGTTTGGCGGTCGAAACAGAAGGCTTTTTTATCACAGGAAAAGAAATTAGCCCTCGACAACTTAACCTGCAGAAAAATATTTTTTTGTAAAAATCCCTAAGCTACGTGGTCACAATTACATCAAAATTCTGACTTTCGGCCATTCACTCAAAAATGGTGACAAACGGTTGCAAATGCTCCCCTGAGCGGTTTGGCGGTCGTAACAGAAGGGTTTTTATGAAAGGAAAAGAAATCAGCCCTCGACAACTTAACTGGCAGAAAAAGATTCTTTTGAAAAAATCCCTAACCCCCGGGGTTACAATTTCATCAAAAATCTGTCTTTCGGCCATTCACTCAAATATGGTGCCAAACGGTTGCAAACGCTCTCCTGAGAGGTTTGGCGGTCGAAACAGAAAGCTTTTTAGGAAAGGAAAAGAAATCAGCCCTCGACAACTTAATGGGTAGAAAAAGATTCTTTTGAAAAAATCCCTAATGTCCGTGGTCACAATTACATCAAAATTCTGACTTTCGGCCATTCACTCAAAAATGGTGCCAAACGGTTGCAAATGCCCCCCTGAAAGGTTTGCCGGTCGAAACAGAAGGCTTTTTATCACAGGACAAGAAATCAGCCCTCAACAACTTTACCGGCAGAAAAAGATTTTTTTGAAAAAAATCCCTAAGCCCTGGGGTCACAATTTCAGGAAAAATCTGACTTTCGGCAATTCACGCAAAAATGCTGACATACGGTTGCAAATGCTCCCCTGAAAGGTTTGCCGGTTGAAACAGAAGGCTTTTTATCACAGGGAAAGAAATCAGCCCTCGACAATTTAACCGGGAGAAAAAGATTTTTTTGAAAAAATCTCTAAGCCCCGGGGTCACAATTTCAGCAAAAATCTGAAGTTCTCCAATTCACTCAAAAATGGTGCCAAACGGTTGCAAATGCTCCCCTGAAAGGTTTGCCGGTCGAAACAGAAGGCTTTTTATCACAGGACAAGAAATCAGCCCTCAACAACTTCACCGGCAGAAAAAGGTTTTTTTGAAAAAATCCCTAAGGGTCACAATTTCAGGAAAAATCTGACTTTCGGCAATTCACTCAAAAATGCTGCCAAATAGTTGCAAATGCTCCCCTGAGATAATTTGTGGTTGAAACAGAAGGCTTTTTATCACAGGAAAAGAAATCAACCCCCGACAATTTAACCGGGAGGAAAAGATTTTTTTGAAAAAATCCCTAAGCCCTGGGGTCACAATTTCATCAAAAATCTAACTTTCGGCAATTCACTCAAAAATGGTGCCAAACGGTTGCAAATGCTCCCCTGAAAGGTTTGCCGGTTGAAACGGAAGGCTTTTTATCACAGGACAAGAAATCAGCCCTCAACAACTTCACCAGCAGAAAAAGGTTTTTTTGAAAAAATCCCTAAGCCCCGGGGTCACAATTTCATCAAAAATCTAACTTTCGGCAATTCACTCAAAATTGCTGCCAAACGGTTGCAAATGCTCCCCTGAAAGGTTTGCTGGTCGAAACAGAAGGCTTTTTATCACAGGAGAAGAAATCAGCCCTCAACAACTTCACCAGCAGAAAAAGATTTTTTTGGGAAAAAAATCTGAGCCCCGGGGTCACAATTTCAGCAAAAATCTGACTTTCGGCAATTCACTCAAAAATGGTGCCAAACGGTTGCAAATGCTCCCCTGAAAGGTTTGCAGGTTGAAACGGAAGGCTTTTTATCACAGGACAAGAAATCAGCCCTCAACAACTTCACCAGCAGAAAAATGTTTTTTTGAAAAAATCCCTAAGCCCCGGGGTCACAATTTCATCAAAAATCTAACTTTCGGCAATTCACTCAAAATTGCTGCCAAACGGTTGCAAATGCTCCCCTGAAAGGTTTACCGGTCGAAACAGAAGGCTTTTTATCACAGGACAAGAAATCAGCCCTCGACAATTTAACCGGGAGAAAAAGATTTTTTTGAAAAAATCCCTAATGTCCGTGGTCACAATTACATCAAAAATCTGACTTTCGGCCGTTCACTCAAAAATGGTGCCAAACGGTTGCAAATGCTCCCCTGAGAGGTTTGGCGGTCGAAACAGAAGTCTTTTTATCACAGGAAAAGATATTAGCCCTCGACAACTTAACCTGCAGAATTTTTTTTTTGAAAAAATCCCTAAGCCCCAGGGTCACAATTTCATCAAAAATCTGACTTTCGGCCATTCACTCCAAAATGGTCCCAAACGGTTGCAAATGCTCCCCTGAGAGGTTTGGCAGTCGAAACAGAAGGCTTTTTATCACAGGAAAAGAAATCAGCCCTCGACAACTTAACCTGCAGATTTTTTTTTTTTGAAAAAATCCCTAAGCCCCGGGGTCACAATTTGATCAAAAATCTGACTTTCAGCCATTCACTCAAAAATGGTGCCAAACGGTTGCAAATGCTCCCCTGAGAGGTTTGGCGGTCGAAACAGAAGGCTTTTTTATCACAGGAAAAGAAATTAGCCCTCGACAACTTAACCTGCAGAAAAATATTTTTTTGTAAAAATCCCTAAGCTACGTGGTCACAATTACATCAAAATTCTGACTTTCGGCCATTCACTCAAAAATGGTGACAAACGGTTGCAAATGCTCCCCTGAGCGGTTTGGCGGTCGTAACAGAAGGGTTTTTATGAAAGGAAAAGAAATCAGCCCTCGACAACTTAACTGGCAGAAAAAGATTCTTTTGAAAAAATCCCTAACCCCTGGGGTTACAATTTCATCAAAAATCTGTCTTTCGGCCATTCACTCAAATATTGTGCCAAACGGTTGCAAACGCTCTCCTGAGAGGTTTGGCGGTCGAAACAGAAAGCTTTTTAGGAAAGGAAAAGAAATCAGCCCTCGACAACTTAACGGGTAGAAAAAGATTCTTTTGAAAAAATCCCTAATGTCCGTGGTCACAATTACATCAAAATTCTGACTTTCGGCCATTCACTCAAAAATGGTGCCAAACGGTTGCAAATGCCCCCCTGAAAGGTTTGCCGGTCGAAACAGAAGGCTTTTTATCACAGGACAAGAAATCAGCCCTCAACAACTTTACCGGCAGAAAAAGATTTTTTTGAAAAAAATCCCTAAGCCCTGGGGTCACAATTTCAGGAAAAATCTGACTTTCGGCAATTCACGCAAAAATGCTGACATACGGTTGCAAATGCTCCCCTGAAAGGTTTGCCGGTTGAAACAGAAGGCTTTTTATCACAGGGAAAGAAATCAGCCCTCGACAATTTAACCGGGAGAAAAAGATTTTTTTGAAAAAATCTCTAAGCCCCGGGGTCACAATTTCAGCAAAAATCTGAAGTTCTCCAATTCACTCAAAAATGGTGCCAAACGGTTGCAAATGCTCCCCTGAAAGGTTTGCCGGTCGAAACAGAAGGCTTTTTATCACAGGACAAGAAATCAGCCCTCAACAACTTCACCGGCAGAAAAAGGTTTTTTTGAAAAAATCCCTAAGGGTCACAATTTCAGGAAAAATCTGACTTTCGGCAATTCACTCAAAAATGCTGCCAAATAGTTGCAAATGCTCCCCTGAGATAATTTGTGGTTGAAACAGAAGGCTTTTTATCACAGGAAAAGAAATCAACCCCCGACAATTTAACCGGGAGGAAAAGATTTTTTTGAAAAAATCCCTAAGCCCTGGGGTCACAATTTCATCAAAAATCTAACTTTCGGCAATTCACTCAAAAATGGTGCCAAACGGTTGCAAATGCTCCCCTGAAAGGTTTGCCGGTTGAAACGGAAGGCTTTTTATCACAGGACAAGAAATCAGCCCTCAACAACTTCACCAGCAGAAAAAGGTTTTTTTGAAAAAATCCCTAAGCCCCGGGGTCACAATTTCATCAAAAATCTAACTTTCGGCAATTCACTCAAAATTGCTGCCAAACGGTTGCAAATGCTCCCCTGAAAGGTTTGCTGGTCGAAACAGAAGGCTTTTTATCACAGGAGAAGAAATCAGCCCTCAACAACTTCACCAGCAGAAAAAGATTTTTTTGGAAAAAAAATCTGAGCCCCGGGGTCACAATTTCAGCAAAAATCTGACTTTCGGCAATTCACTCAAAAATGGTGCCAAACGGTTGCAAATGCTCCCCTGAAAGGTTTGCCGGTTGAAACGGAAGGCTTTTTATCACAGGACAAGAAATCAGCCCTCAACAACTTCACCAGCAGAAAAAGGTTTTTTTGAAAAAATCCCTAAGCCCCGGGGTCACAATTTCATCAAAAATCTAACTTTCGGCAATTCACTCAAAATTGCTGCCAAACGGTTGCAAATGCCCCCCTGAAAGGTTTGCTGGTCGAAACAGAAGGCTTTTTATCACAGGAGAAGAAATCAGCCCTCGACAATTTAACCGGGAGAAAAAGATTTTTTTGAAAAAAAAATCTGAGCCCCGGGGTCACAATTTCAGCAAAAATCTGACTTTCGGCAATTCACTCAAAAATGGTGCCAAACGGTTGCAAATGCTCCCCTGAAAGGTTTGCCGGTTGAAACAGAAGGCTTTTTATCACAGGAGAAGAAATCAGCCCTCAACAACTTCACCAGCAGAAAAAGGTTTTTTTGAAAAAATCCCTAAGCCCCGGGGTCACAATTTCAGCAAAAATCTGAAGTTGTCCAATTCACTCAAAAATGGTGCCAAACGGTTGAAAATGCTCCCCTAAAAGGTTTGGCGGTCGAAACAGAAGGCTTTTTATCACAGGACAAGAAATCAGCCCTCAACAACTTCACCAGCAGAAAAAGATTTTTTTGAAAAAAACACTAAGCCCCGGGGTCACAATTTCGGGAAAAATCTAAAGTTCTCCAATTCACTCAAAAATGGTGCCAAGCGGTTGCAAATGCTCCCCTGAAAGGTTTTCCGGTCGAAACAGAAGGCTTTTTATCACAGGACAAGAAATCAGCCCTCAACAACTTCACCGGCAGAAAAAGGTTTTTTTGAAAAAAATCCCTAAGGGTCACAATTTCAGGAAAAATCTGACTTTCGGCAATTCACTCAAAAATGCTGCCAAATAGTTGCAAATGCTCCCCTGAGATAATTTGTGGTTGAAACAGAAGGCTTTTTATCACAGGAAAAGAAATCAACCCCCGACAATTTAACCGGGAGGAAAAGATTTTTTTGAAAAAAATCCCTAAGGGTCACAATTTCAGGAAAAATCTGACTTTCGGCAATTCACTCAAAAATGCTGCCAAATAGTTGCAAATGCTCCCCTGAGAGAATTTGCGGTTGAAACAGAAGGCTTTTTATCACAGGAAAAGAAATCAGCCCTCAACAACTTCACCAGCAGAAAAAGGTTTTTTTGAAAAAATCCCTAAGCCCCGGGGTCACAATTTCATCAAAAATCTAACTTTCGGCAATTCACTCAAAATTGCTGCCAAACGGTTGTAAATGCTCCCCTGAAAGGTTTGCTGGTCGAAACAGAAGGCTTTTTATCACAGGAGAAGAAATCAGCCCTCAACAACTTCACCAGCAGAAAAAGATTTTTTTGAAAAAAACTCTAAGCCCCGGGGTCACAATTTCAGCAAAAATCTGCCTTTCGGCAATTCACTCAAAAATGGTGCCAAACGGTTGCAAATGCTCCCCTGACTGGTTTGCCGGTCGAAACAGAAGGCTTTTTATCACAGGACAAGAAATCAGCCCTCAACAACTTTACCAGCAGAAAAAGATTTTTTTGAAAAAAATCCCTAAGCCCCGGGGTCACAATTTCAGGAAAAATCTGACTTTCGGCAATTCACTCAAAAATGCTGACATACGGTTGCAAATGCTCCCCTGAAAGGTTTGCAGGTTGAAACAGAAGGCTTTTTATCTCAGGAAAAGAAATCAACCCTCGACAACTTAACCTGTAGAATTTTTTTTTTGAAAAAATCCCTAAGCCCCGGGGTCACTATTTGATCAAAAATCTGACTTTCGGCCATTCACTCAAAAATGGTGCCAAACGGTTGCAAATGCTCCCCTGAAAGGTTTGCCGGTTGAAACGGAAGGCTTTTTATCACAGGACAAGAAATCAGCCCTCAACAACTTCACCAGCAGAAAAAGGTTTTTTTGAAAAAATCCCTAAGCCCCGGGGTCACAATTTCATCAAAAATCTAACTTTCGGCAATTCACTCAAAATTGCTGCCAAACGGTTGCAAATGCTCCCCTGAAAGGTTTGCTGGTCGAAACAGAAGGCTTTTTATCACAGGAGAAGAAATCAGCCCTCAACAACTTCACCAGCAGAAAAAGATTTTTTTGAAAAAAACTCTAAGCCCCGGGGTCACAATTTCAGCAAAAATCTGCCTTTCGGCAATTCACTCAAAAATGGTGCCAAACGGTTGCAAATGCTCCCCTGACTGGTTTGCCGGTCGAAACAGAAGGCTTTTTATCACAGGACAAGAAATCAGCCCTCAACAACTTTACCAGCAGAAAAAGATTTTTTTGAAAAAAATCCCTAAGCCCCGGGGTCACAATTTCAGGAAAAATCTGACTTTCGGCAATTCACTCCAAAAATGCTGACATACGGTTGCAAATGCTCCCCTGAAAGGTTTGCAGGTTGAAACAGAAGGCTTTTTATCTCAGGAAAAGAAATCAACCCTCGACAACTTAACCTGTAGAATTTTTTTTTTGAAAAAATCCCTAAGCCCCGGGGTCACTATTTGATCAAAAATCTGACTTTCGGCCATTCACTCAAAAATGGTGCCAAACGGTTGCAAATGCTCCCCTGAAAGGTTTGCCGGTTGAAACGGAAGGCTTTTTATCACAGGACAAGAAATCAGCCCTCAACAACTTCACCAGCAGAAAAAGGTTTTTTTGAAAAAATCCCTAAGCCCCGGGGTCACAATTTCATCAAAAATCTAACTTTCGGCAATTCACTCAAAATTGCTGCCAAACGGTTGCAAATGCTCCCCTGAAAGGTTTGCTGGTCGAAACAGAAGGCTTTTTATCACAGGAGAAGAAATCAGCCCTCAACAACTTCACCAGCAGAAAAAGATTTTTTTGAAAAAAACTCTAAGCCCCGGGGTCACAATTTCAGCAAAAATCTGCCTTTCGGCAATTCACTCAAAAATGGTGCCAAACGGTTGCAAATGCTCCCCTGACTGGTTTGCCGGTCGAAACAGAAGGCTTTTTATCACAGGACAAGAAATCAGCCCTCAACAACTTTACCAGCAGAAAAAGATTTTTTTGAAAAAAATCCCTAAGCCCCGGGGTCACAATTTCAGGAAAAATCTGACTTTCGGCAATTCACTCAAAAATGCTGACATACGGTTGCAAATGCTCCCCTGAAAGGTTTGCAGGTTGAAACAGAAGGCTTTTTATCTCAGGAAAAGAAATCAACCCTCGACAACTTAACCTGTAGAATTTTTTTTTTGAAAAAATCCCTAAGCCCCGGGGTCACTATTTGATCAAAAATCTGACTTTCGGCCATTCACTCAAAAATGGTGCCAAACGGTTGCAAATTCTTCCCTGAGAGGTTTGCCAGTTGAAACGGAAGGCTTTTTATCTCAGGAAAAGAAATCATCCCTCGACAACTTAACCGGCAAAAAATGATTTTTTTTCAAAAAATCCCTAATCCCCGGAGTCACAATTTTATCAGAAATCTGACTTTTGGCCATTCACTCAAAAATGTTCCCAAACGGTTGAGAGGTTTGGCGGTCGAAACAGAAGGGTTTTTATGAAAGGAAAAGAAATCAGCCCTCGACAACTTTACCGGCAGAAAAAGATTCTTTTGAAAAAATCCCTAACCCCCGGGGTTACAATTTCATCAAAAATCTGTCTTTCGGCCATTCACTCAAATATGGTGCCAAACGGTTGCAAACGCTCTCCTGAGAGGTTTGGCGGTCGAAACAGAAGGCTTTTTATGAAAGGAAAAGAAATCAGCCCTTGACCACACAACCGGTAGAAAAAGATTCTTTGGAAAAAAAATCCCTAAGCCCCGGGGTCACAATTTCATCAAAAATCTGACTTTCGGCCATTCACTCAAAAATGGTACCAAACGGATGCAAATGCTCCCCTGAGAGGTTTGTCGGTCGAAACAGAAGGCTTTTTATTACAGGAACAGAAATTAACCCTCGACTACTTAACCGGCAGAAAAAGATTCTTTTTAAAAAAATCACAATTTCATCAAAAATCTTTCTTTCGGCCATTCACTCAAAAATGGTGCCAAACGGATGCAAATGCTCCCGTGATAGGTTTGGTGGTCAGAAACAGAAGGCTTTTTATCACAGGATAAGAAATTAACCCTCGACAGCTTAACAGGGAGAAAAAGATTTTTTTAAAAAAAAAATCCCTCAGTCACAATTTCATCAAAAATCTAACTTTCGGCCATTCACGCAAAAATGGTGCCAAACTGATGCAAATGCTCCCCTGAGAGGTGTGGCGGTCAAAACAGAAGGCTTCTTATCTCAGGAAAAGAAATCAGCCCTCGACAACTTGAAGCGCAGAAAAAGATTTTTTTGAAAAAATCCCTAAGCCCCGGGGTCACAATTTCATCAAAAATCTGACTTTCGGCCATTCACTCAAAAATGGTGCCAAACGGTTGAAAATATTCCCCTGAGAGGTTTGGCGGTCGAAACAGAAGGCTTTTTATCTCAGGAAAAGAAATCAGCCCTTGACAACTTAACCGGCAGAAAAATATTTTTTTGAAAAAATCCCTAATGTCCGTGGTCACAATTACATCAAAAATCTGACTTTCGGCCGTTCACTCAAAAATGGTGCCAAACGGTTGCAAATGCTCCCCTGAGAGGTTTGGCGGTCGAAACAGAAGTCTTTTTATCACAGGAAAAGAAATTAGCCCTCGACAACTTAACCTGCAGAATTTTTTTTTTGAAAAAATCCCTAAGCCCCAGGGTCACAATTTCATCAAAAATCTGACTTTCGGCCATTCACTCCAAAATGGTCCCAAACGGTTGCAAATGCTCCCCTGAGAGGTTTGGCAGTCGAAACAGAAGGCTTTTTATCACAGGAAAAGAAATCAGCCCTCGACAACTTAACCTGCAGATTTTTTTTTTTTGAAAAAATCCCTAAGCCCCGGGGTCACAATTTGATCAAAAATCAGACTTTCAGCCATTCACTCAAAAATGGTGCCAAACGGTTGCAAATGCTCCCCTGAGAGGTTTGGCGGTCGAAACAGAAGGCTTTTTTATCACAGGAAAAGAAATTAGCCCTCGACAACTTAACCTGCAGAAAAATATTTTTTTGTAAAAATCCCTAAGCTACGTGGTCACAATTACATCAAAATTCTGACTTTCGGCCATTCACTCAAAAATGGTGACAAACGGTTGCAAATGCTCCCCTGAGCGGTTTGGCGGTCGTAACAGAAGGGTTTTTATGAAAGGAAAAGAAATCAGCCCTCGACAACTTAACTGGCAGAAAAAGATTCTTTTGAAAAAATCCCTAACCCCCGGGGTTACAATTTCATCAAAAATCTGTCTTTCGGCCATTCACTCAAATATGGTGCCAAACGGTTGCAAACGCTCTCCTGAGAGGTTTGGCGGTCGAAACAGAAAGCTTTTTAGGAAAGGAAAAGAAATCAGCCCTCGACAACTTAACGGGTAGAAAAAGATTCTTTTGAAAAAATCCCTAATGTCCGTGGTCACAATTACATCAAAATTCTGACTTTCGGCCATTCACTCAAAAATGGTGCCAAACGGTTGCAAATGCCCCCCTGAAAGGTTTGCCGGTCGAAATAGAAGGCTTTTTATCACAGGACAAGAAATCAGCCCTCAACAACTTTACCGGCAGAAAAAGATTTTTTTGAAAAAAATCCCTAAGCCCTGGGGTCACAATTTCAGGAAAAATCTGACTTTCGGCAAATCACGCAAAAATGCTGACATACGGTTGCAAATGCTCCCCTGAAAGGTTTGCCGGTTGAAACAGAAGGCTTTTTATCACAGGGAAAGAAATCAGCCCTCGACAATTTAACCGGGAGAAAAAGATTTTTTTGAAAAAATCTCTAAGCCCCGGGGTCACAATTTCAGCAAAAATCTGAAGTTCTCCAATTCACTCAAAAATGGTGCCAAACGGTTGCAAATGCTCCCCTGAAAGGTTTGCCGGTCGAAACAGAAGGCTTTTTATCACAGGACAAGAAATCAGCCCTCAACAACTTCACCGGCAGAAAAAGGTTTTTTTGAAAAAATCCCTAAGGGTCACAATTTCAGGAAAAATCTGACTTTCGGCAATTCACTCAAAAATGCTGCCAAATAGTTGCAAATGCTCCCCTGAGATAATTTGTGGTTGAAACAGAAGGCTTTTTATCACAGGAAAAGAAATCAACCCCCGACAATTTAACCGGGAGGAAAAGATTTTTTTGAAAAAATCCCTAAGCCCTGGGGTCACAATTTCATCAAAAATCTAACTTTCGGCAATTCACTCAAAAATGGTGCCAAACGGTTGCAAATGCTCCCCTGAAAGGTTTGCCGGTTGAAACGGAAGGCTTTTTATCACAGGACAAGAAATCAGCCCTCAACAACTTCACCAGCAGAAAAAGGTTTTTTTGAAAAAATCCCTAAGCCCCGGGGTCACAATTTCATCAAAAATCTAACTTTCGGCAATTCACTCAAAATTGCTGCCAAACGGTTGCAAATGCTCCCCTGAAAGGTTTGCTGGTCGAAACAGAAGGCTTTTTATCACAGGAGAAGAAATCAGCCCTCAACAACTTCACCAGCAGAAAAAGATTTTTTTGGAAAAAAAATCTGAGCCCCGGGGTCACAATTTCAGCAAAAATCTGACTTTCGGCAATTCACTCAAAAATGGTGCCAAACGGTTGCAAATGCTCCCCTGAAAGGTTTGCCGGTTGAAACGGAAGGCTTTTTATCACAGGACAAGAAATCAGCCCTCAACAACTTCACCAGCAGAAAAAGGTTTTTTTGAAAAAATCCCTAAGCCCCGGGGTCACAATTTCATCAAAAATCTAACTTTCGGCAATTCACTCAAAATTGCTGCCAAACGGTTGCAAATGCTCCCCTGAAAGGTTTGCTGGTCGAAACAGAAGGCTTTTTATCACAGGAGAAGAAATCAGCCCTCGACAATTTAACCGGGAGAAAAAGATTTTTTTGAAAAAAAAATCTGAGCCCCGGGGTCACAATTTCAGCAAAAATCTGACTTTCGGCAATTCACTCAAAAATGGTGCCAAACGGTTGCAAATGCTCCCCTGAAAGGTTTGCCGGTTGAAACAGAAGGCTTTTTATCACAGGAGAAGAAATCAGCCCTCAACAACTTCACCAGCAGAAAAAGGTTTTTTTGAAAAAATCCCTAAGCCCCGGGGTCACAATTTCAGCAAAAATCTGAAGTTGTCCAATTCACTCAAAAATGGTGCCAAACGGTTGAAAATGCTCCCCTAAAAGGTTTGGCGGTCGAAACGGAAGGCTTTTTATCACAGGACAAGACATCAGCCCTCAACAACTTCACCAGCAGAAAAAGATTTTTTTGAAAAAATCCCTAAGCCCCGGGGTCACAATTTCGGGAAAAATCTAAAGTTCTCCAATTCACTCAAAAATGGTGCCAAACGGTTGCAAATGCTCCCCTGAAAGGTTTTCCGGTCGAAACAGAAGGCTTTTTATCACAGGACAAGAAATCAGCCCTCAACAACTTCACCGGCAGAAAAAGGTTTTTTTGAAAAAAATCCCTAAGGGTCACAATTTCAGGAAAAATCTGACTTTCGGCAATTCACTCAAAAATGCTGCCAAATAATTGCAAATGCTCCCCTGAGAGAATTTGCGGTTGAAACAGAAGGCTTTTTATCACAGGAAAAGAAATCAGCCCTCAACAACTTCACCAGCAGAAAAAGGTTTTTTTGAAAAAATCTCTAAGCCCCGGGGTCACAATTTCAGCAAAAATCTGAAGTTCTCCAATTCACTCAAAAATGGTGCCAAACGGTTGCAAATGCTCCTCTGAAAGGTTTGCCGGTCGAAACAGAAGGCTTTTTATCACAGGACAAGAAATCAGCCCTCAACAACTTCACCAGCAGAAAAAGATTTTTTTGGAAAAAAAATCTGAGCCCCGGGGTCACAATTTCAGCAAAAATCTGACTTTCGGCAATTCACTCAAAAATGGTGCCAAACGGTTGCAAATGCTCCCCTGAAAGGTTTGCCGGTTGAAACGGAAGGCTTTTTATCACAGGACAAGAAATCAGCCCTCAACAACTTCACCAGCAGAAAAAGGTTTTTTTGAAAAAATCCCTAAGCCCCGGGGTCACAATTTCATCAAAAATCTAACTTTCGGCAATTCACTCAAAATTGCTGCCAAACGGTTGCAAATGCTCCCCTGAAAGGTTTGCTGGTCGAAACAGAAGGCTTTTTATCACAGGAGAAGAAATCAGCCCTCAACAACTTCACCAGCAGAAAAAGATTTTTTTGAAAAAAACTCTAAGCCCCGGGGTCACAATTTCAGCAAAAATCTGACTTTCGGCAATTCACTCAAAAATGGTGCCAAACGGTTGCAAATGCTCCCCTGAAAGGTTTGCCGGTCGAAACAGAAGGCTTTTTATCACAGGACAAGAAATCAGCCCTCAACAACTTTACCAGCAGAAAAAGATTTTTTTGAAAAAAATCCCTAAGCCCCGGGGTCACAATTTCAGGAAAAATCTGACTTTCGGCAATTCACTCAAAAATGCTGACATACGGTTGCAAATGCTCCCCTGAAAGGTTTGCAGGTTGAAACAGAAGGCTTTTTATCACAGGAAAAGAAATCAGCCCTCGACAACTTAACCTGCAGATTTTTTTTTTTTGAAAAAATCCCTAAGCCCCGGGGTCACAATTTGATCAAAAATCTGACTTTCAGCCATTCACTCAAAAATGGTGCCAAACGGTTGCAAATGCTCCCCTGAGAGGTTTGGCGGTCGAAACAGAAGGCTTTTTTATCACAGGAAAAGAAATCAACCCCCGACAATTTAACCGGGAGGAAAAGATTTTTTTGAAAAAATCCCTAAGCCCTGGGGTCACAATTTCATCAAAAATCTAACTTTCGGCAATTCACTCAAAAATGGTGCCAAACGGTTGCAAATGCTCCCCTGAAAGGTTTGCCGGTTGAAACGGAAGGCTTTTTATCACAGGACAAGAAATCAGCCCTCAACAACTTCACCAGCAGAAAAAGGTTTTTTTGAAAAAATCCCTAAGCCCCGGGGTCACAATTTCATCAAAAATCTAACTTTCGGCAATTCACTCAAAATTGCTGCCAAACGGTTGCAAATGCTCCCCTGAAAGGTTTGCTGGTCGAAACAGAAGGCTTTTTATCACAGGAGAAGAAATCAGCCCTCAACAACTTCACCAGCAGAAAAAGATTTTTTTGGAAAAAAAATCTGAGCCCCGGGGTCACAATTTCAGCAAAAATCTGACTTTCGGCAATTCACTCAAAAATGGTGCCAAACGGTTGCAAATGCTCCCCTGAAAGGTTTGCCGGTTGAAACGGAAGGCTTTTTATCACAGGACAAGAAATCAGCCCTCAACAACTTCACCAGCAGAAAAAGGTTTTTTTGAAAAAATCCCTAAGCCCCGGGGTCACAATTTCATCAAAAATCTAACTTTCGGCAATTCACTCAAAATTGCTGCCAAACGGTTGCAAATGCTCCCCTGAAAGGTTTGCTGGTCGAAACAGAAGGCTTTTTATCACAGGAGAAGAAATCAGCCCTCGACAATTTAACCGGGAGAAAAAGATTTTTTTGAAAAAAAAATCTGAGCCCCGGGGTCACAATTTCAGCAAAAATCTGACTTTCGGCAATTCACTCAAAAATGGTGCCAAACGGTTGCAAATGCTCCCCTGAAAGGTTTGCCGGTTGAAACAGAAGGCTTTTTATCACAGGAGAAGAAATCAGCCCTCAACAACTTCACCAGCAGAAAAAGGTTTTTTTGAAAAAATCCCTAAGCCCCGGGGTCACAATTTCAGCAAAAATCTGAAGTTGTCCAATTCACTCAAAAATGGTGCCAAACGGTTGAAAATGCTCCCCTAAAAGGTTTGGCGGTCGAAACAGAAGGCTTTTTATCACAGGACAAGAAATCAGCCCTCAACAACTTCACCAGCAGAAAAAGATATTTTTGAAAAAAACACTAAGCCCCGGGGTCACAATTTCGGGAAAAATCTAAAGTTCTCCAATTCACTCAAAAATGGTGCCAAACGGTTGCAAATGCTCCCCTGAAAGGTTTTCCGGTCGAAACAGAAGGCTTTTTATCACAGGACAAGAAATCAGCCCTCAACAACTTCACCGGCAGAAAAAGGGTTTTTTGAAAAAAATCCCTAAGGGTCACAATTTCAGGAAAAATCTGACTTTCGGCAATTCACTCAAAAATGCTGCCAAATAGTTGCAAATGCTCCCCTGAGAGAATTTGCGGTTGAAACAGAAGGCTTTTTATCACAGGAAAAGAAATCAGCCCTCAACAACTTCACCAGCAGAAAAAGGTTTTTTTGAAAAAATCTCTAAGCCCCGGGGTCACAATTTCAGCAAAAATCTGAAGTTCTCCAATTCACTCAAAAATGGTGCCAAACGGTTGCAAATGCTCCTCTGAAAGGTTTGCCGGTCGAAACAGAAGGCTTTTTATCACAGGACAAGAAATCAGCCCTCAACAACTTCACCAGCAGAAAAAGATTTTTTTGGAAAAAAAATCTGAGCCCCGGGGTCACAATTTCAGCAAAAATCTGACTTTCGGCAATTCACTCAAAAATGGTGCCAAACGGTTGCAAATGCTCCCCTGAAAGGTTTGCCGGTTGAAACGGAAGGCTTTTTATCACAGGACAAGAAATCAGCCCTCAACAACTTCACCAGCAGAAAAAGGTTTTTTTGAAAAAATCCCTAAGCCCCGGGGTCACAATTTCATCAAAAATCTAACTTTCGGCAATTCACTCAAAATTGCTGCCAAACGGTTGCAAATGCTCCCCTGAAAGGTTTGCTGGTCGAAACAGAAGGCTTTTTATCACAGGAGAAGAAATCAGCCCTCAACAACTTCACCAGCAGAAAAAGATTTTTTTGAAAAAAACTCTAAGCCCCGGGGTCACAATTTCAGCAAAAATCTGACTTTCGGCAATTCACTCAAAAATGGTGCCAAACGGTTGCAAATGCTCCCCTGAAAGGTTTGCCGGTCGAAACAGAAGGCTTTTTATCACAGGACAAGAAATCAGCCCTCAACAACTTTACCAGCAGAAAAAGATTTTTTTGAAAAAAATCCCTAAGCCCCGGGGTCACAATTTCAGGAAAAATCTGACTTTCGGCAATTCACTCAAAAATGCTGACATACGGTTGCAAATGCTCCCCTGAAAGGTTTGCAGGTTGAAACAGAAGGCTTTTTATCACAGGAAAAGAAATCAGCCCTCGACAACTTAACCTGCAGATTTTTTTTTTTTGAAAAAATCCCTAAGCCCCGGGGTCACAATTTGATCAAAAATCTGACTTTCAGCCATTCACTCAAAAATGGTGCCAAACGGTTGCAAATGCTCCCCTGAGAGGTTTGGCGGTCGAAACAGAAGGCTTTTTTATCACAGGAAAAGAAATTAGCCCTCGACAACTTAACCTGCAGAAAAATATTTTTTTGTAAAAATCCCTAAGCTACGTGGTCACAATTACATCAAAATTCTGACTTTCGGCCATTCACTCAAAAATGGTGACAAACGGTTGCAAATGCTCCCCTGAGCGGTTTGGCGGTCGTAACAGAAGGGTTTTTATGAAAGGAAAAGAAATCAGCCCTCGACAACTTAACTGGCAGAAAAAGATTCTTTTGAAAAAATCCCTAACCCCCGGGGTTACAATTTCATCAAAAATCTGTCTTTCGGCCATTCACTCAAATATGGTGCCAAACGGTTGCAAACGCTCTCCTGAGAGGTTTGGCGGTCGAAACAGAAAGCTTTTTAGGAAAGGAAAAGAAATCAGCCCTCGACAACTTAACGGGTAGAAAAAGATTCTTTTGAAAAAATCCCTAATGTCCGTGGTCACAATTACATCAAAATTCTGACTTTCGGCCATTCACTCAAAAATGGTGCCAAACGGTTGCAAATGCCCCCCTGAAAGGTTTGCCGGTCGAAACAGAAGGCTTTTTATCACAGGACAAGAAATCAGCCCTCAACAACTTTACCGGCAGAAAAAGATTTTTTTGAAAAAAATCCCTAAGCCCTGGGGTCACAATTTCAGGAAAAATCTGACTTTCGGCAATTCACGCAAAAATGCTGACATACGGTTGCAAATGCTCCCCTGAAAGGTTTGCCGGTTGAAACAGAAGGCTTTTTATCACAGGGAAAGAAATCAGCCCTCGACAATTTAACCGGGAGAAAAAGATTTTTTTGAAAAAATCTCTAAGCCCCGGGGTCACAATTTCAGCAAAAATCTGAAGTTCTCCAATTCACTCAAAAATGGTGCCAAACGGTTGCAAATGCTCCCCTGAAAGGTTTGCCGGTCGAAACAGAAGGCTTTTTATCACAGGACAAGAAATCAGCCCTCAACAACTTCACCGGCAGAAAAAGGTTTTTTTGAAAAAATCCCTAAGGGTCACAATTTCAGGAAAAATCTGACTTTCGGCAATTCACTCAAAAATGCTGCCAAATAGTTGCAAATGCTCCCCTGAGATAATTTGTGGTTGAAACAGAAGGCTTTTTATCACAGGAAAAGAAATCAACCCCCGACAATTTAACCGGGAGGAAAAGATTTTTTTGAAAAAATCCCTAAGCCCTGGGGTCACAATTTCATCAAAAATCTAACTTTCGGCAATTCACTCAAAAATGGTGCCAAACGGTTGCAAATGCTCCCCTGAAAGGTTTGCCGGTTGAAACGGAAGGCTTTTTATCACAGGACAAGAAATCAGCCCTCAACAACTTCACCAGCAGAAAAAGGTTTTTTTGAAAAAATCCCTAAGCCCCGGGGTCACAATTTCATCAAAAATCTAACTTTCGGCAATTCACTCAAAATTGCTGCCAAACGGTTGCAAATGCTCCCCTGAAAGGTTTGCTGGTCGAAACAGAAGGCTTTTTATCACAGGAGAAGAAATCAGCCCTCAACAACTTCACCAGCAGAAAAAGATTTTTTTGGAAAAAAAATCTGAGCCCCGGGGTCACAATTTCAGCAAAAATCTGACTTTCGGCAATTCACTCAAAAATCGTGCCAAACGGTTGCAAATGCTCCCCTGAAAGGTTTGCCGGTTGAAACGGAAGGCTTTTTATCACAGGAGAAGAAATCAGCCCTCAACAACTTCACCAGCAGAAAAAGATTTTTTTGGAAAAAAAATCTGAGCCCCGGGGTCACAATTTCAGCAAAAATCTGACTTTCGGCAATTCACTCAAAAATGGTGCCAAACGGTTGCAAATGCTCCCCTGAAAGGTTTGCCGGTCGAAACGGAAGGCTTTTTATCACAGGACAAGACATCAGCCCTCAACAACTTCACCAGCAGAAAAAGATTTTTTTGAAAAAATCCCTAAGCCCCGGGGTCACAATTTCGGGAAAAATCTAAAGTTCTCCAATTCACTCAAAAATGGTGCCAAACGGTTGCAAATGCTCCCCTGAAAGGTTTTCCGGTCGAAACAGAAGGCTTTTTATCACAGGACAAGAAATCAGCCCTCAACAACTTCACCGGCAGAAAAAGGTTTTTTTGAAAAAAATCCCTAAGGGTCACAATTTCAGGAAAAATCTGACTTTCGGCAATTCACTCAAAAATGCTGCCAAATAATTGCAAATGCTCCCCTGAGAGAATTTGCGGTTGAAACAGAAGGCTTTTTATCACAGGAAAAGAAATCAGCCCTCAACAACTTCACCAGCAGAAAAAGGTTTTTTTGAAAAAATCTCTAAGCCCCGGGGTCACAATTTCAGCAAAAATCTGAAGTTCTCCAATTCACTCAAAAATGGTGCCAAACGGTTGCAAATGCTCCTCTGAAAGGTTTGCCGGTCGAAACAGAAGGCTTTTTATCACAGGACAAGAAATCAGCCCTCAACAACTTCACCAGCAGAAAAAGATTTTTTTGGGGAAAAAATCTGAGCCCCGGGGTCACAATTTCAGCAAAAATCTGACTTTCGGCAATTCACTCAAAAATGGTGCCAAACGGTTGCAAATGCTCCCCTGAAAGGTTTGCCGGTTGAAACGGAAGGCTTTTTATCACAGGACAAGAAATCAGCCCTCAACAACTTCACCAGCAGAAAAAGGTTTTTTTGAAAAAATCCCTAAGCCCCGGGGTCACAATTTCATCAAAAATATAACTTTCGGCAATTCACTCAAAATTGCTGCCAAACGGTTGCAAATGCTCCCCTGAAAGGTTTGCTGGTCGAAACAGAAGGCTTTTTATCACAGGAGAAGAAATCAGCCCTCAACAACTTCACCAGCAGAAAAAGATTTTTTTGAAAAAAACTCTAAGCCCCGGGGTCACAATTTCAGCAATTTCTGACTTTCGGCAATTCACTCAAAAATGGTGCCAAACGGTTGCAAATGCTCCCCTGAAAGGTTTGCCGGTCGAAACAGAAGGCTTTTTATCACAGGAAAAGAAATCAGCCCTCGACAATTTAACCGGGAGAAAAAGATTTTTTTGAAAAAATCTCTAAGCCTCGGGGTCACAATTTCAGCAAAAATCTGAAGTTCTCCAATTCACTCAATAATGGTGCCAAACGGTTGCAAATGCTCCCCTGAAAGGTTTGCCGGTCGAAACAGAAGGCTTTTTATCACAGGACAAGAAATCAGCCCTCAACAACTTCACCAGCAGAAAAAGGTTTTTTTGAAAAAATCCCTAAGCCCCGGGGTCACAATTTCATCAAAAATCTGACGTTTTTACTCCTACTTTACTACTGCTTTACTACTACTTTACTACCATTTTACTACTGCTTTACTACTACTTTACTACCATTTTACTACTGATTTACTACTACTTTACTACCATTTTACTACTACTTTACTACCATTTTACTACTGCTTTACTAACGCTTTACTACTACTTTATTGCCATTTTACTACTGCTTTACTACTACTTCAATACTGTTTTACTATGATTTTACTACTAATTTACTACAATTTTACTACTACTTTACTACTACTTTAAAGCTATTTTACTACTATTCCACCACTCAAAAATGGTGCCAAACGGATGCAAATGCTCCCCTGAGAGGTTTGGCGGTCGAAACAGAAGGCTTTTTATCTCAGGAAAAGAAATCAGCCCTCGACAACTTCACCAGCAGAAAAAGGTTTTTTTGAAAAAATCCCTAAGCCCCGGAGTCACAATTTCATCAAAAATCTGACTTTTTTACTACTACTTTACTACTGCTTTACTACTACTTTATTCCGCTTTACTACTACTTTACTACCATTTTACTACTGCTTTACTACTACTTTACAACCATTTTACTACTGCTTTACTACCATTTTACTACTGCTTTACTACTACTTTACTACCATTTTACTACTACTTTACTACTACTTTACTACCATTTAACTACTGCTTTACTACCATTTTACTACTGCTTTACTACTACTTTACTACCATTTTATTACTACTTTACTACTACTTTACTGCCATTTTACTACTGTTTTACTACTTCACTACTGTTTTATTATGATTTTACTACTAATTTACTACAATTTTACTACTACTTTTCTACTACTTTAAAGCTATTTTACTACTATTCCACCACTCAAAAATGGTGCCAAACGGATGCAAATGCTCCCCTGAGAGGTTTGGCGGTCGAAACAGAAGGCTTTTTATCTCAGGAAAAGAAAGCAGCCCTCGACAACTTAAGCTGCAGATTTTTTTAATTTTTTTTTAAAAATCATCAAAAATCTTACTTTCGGCCATTCACTCAGAAATGTTGCCAAACGGTTGCAAATGCTCCCCTGAGAGGTTTGGCGGTCGAAACAGAAGGCTTTTTATCACAGGAAAAGAAATCAGCCCTCGACAACTTAACCGGCTGAAAAATCTTCTTTTGAAAAAATCCCTAAGCCCCAGGGTCACAATTTGATCAAAAATCTTACTTTCGGCTATTCAGTCAAAAATGGTGCCAAACGGTCGCACATGCTCCCCTGCGAGTTTTGCGGTCGAAACAGAAGGCTTTTTATCACAGGACAAGAAATCAGCCCTCAACAACTTTACCAGCAGAAAAAGATTTTTTTGAAAAAAATCCCTAAGCCCCGGGGTCACAATTTCAGGAAAAATCTGACTTTCGGCAATTCACTCAAAAATGCTGACATACGGTTGCAAATGCTCCCCTGAAAGGTTTGCAGGTTGAAACAGAAGGCTTTTTATCACAGGAAAAGAAATCAGCCCTCGACAATTTAACCGGGAGAAAAAGATTTTTTTGAAAAAATCCCTAAGCCCCGGGGTCACAATTTCAGCAAAAATCTGAAGTTCTCCAATTCACTCAAAAATGGTGCCAAACGGTTGCAAATGCTACTCTGAAAGGTTTGCCGGTCGAAACAGAAGGCTTTTTATCACAGGACAAGAAATCAGCCCTCAACAACTTCACCGGCAGAAAAAGGTATTTTTGAAAAAATCCCTAAGGGTCACAATTTCAGCAAAAATCTAAAGTTCTCCAATTCACTCAAAAATGGTTCCAAACGGTTGCAAATGCTCCCCTGCGAGGTTTGGCGGTCGAAACAGAATGCCTTTTATGAAAGGAAAAGAAATCAGCCCTCGACAGCTTAGCCGGCAGAAATTTTTTCTGTGACAAAATCCCTAAGCCCCGGGGTCACAATTTCATCAAAAATCTGACTTTTTTACTACTACTTTACTACTGCTTTACTACTACTTTGCTACTGCTTTACTACTGCTTTACTACTACTTTACAACCATTTTACTACTGCTTTACTACTACTTTATTACTGCTTTACTACCATTTTACTACTACTTTACTACCATTTTACTACTGCTTTACTACTACTTTACTACCATTTTACTACTGATTTACTACTACTTTACTACCATTTTACTACTGCTTTACTACCATTTTACTACTGCTTTACTAACGCTTTACTACTACTTTATTGCCATTTTACTACTGCTATACTACTACTTCACTACTGTTTTACTATGATTTTACTACTAATTTACTACAATTTTACTACTACTTTACTACTACATTAAAGCTATTTTACTACTATTCCACCACTCAAAAATGGTGCCAAACGGATGCAAATGCTCCCCTGAGAGGTTTGGCGGTCGAAACAGAAGGCTTTTTATCTCAGGAAAAGAAATCAGCCCTCGACAACTTCACCAGCAGAAAAAGGTTTTTTTGAAAAAATCCCTAAGCCCCGGAGTCACAATTTCATCAAAAATCTGACTTTTTTACTACTACTTTACTACTGCTTTACTACTACTTTATTCCGCTTTACTACTACTTTACTACCATTTTACTACTGCTTTACTACTACTTTACAACCATTTTACTACTGCTTTACTACCATTTTACTACTGCTTTACTACTACTTTACTACCATTTTACTACTACTTTACTACTACTTTACTACCATTTTACTACTGCTTTACTACCATTTTACTACTGCTTTACTACTACTTTACTACCATTTTATTACTACTTTACTACTACTTTACTGCCATTTTACTACTGCTTTACTACTTCTTCACTACTGTTTTATTATGATTTTACTACTAATTTACTACAATTTTACTACTACTTTACTACTACTTTAAAGCTATTTTACTACTATTCCACCACTCAAAAATGGTGCCAAACGGATGCAAATGCTCCCCTGAGAGGTTTGGCGGTCGAAACAGATGGCTTTTTGTCTCAGGAAAAGAAATCAGCCCTCGACAACTTCACCGGCAGAAAAAGATTTTTTTGAAAAAAATACCTAAGCCCCAGGGTCACAATTTCATCAAAAATCTGACTTTCGGCAATTCACTCAAAAATGGTACCAAACGGTTGCATATGCTCCACTGCGAGGTTTGGCGGTCAAAACAGAAGGCTTTTTATCACAGGAAAAGAAATCAGCCCTCGACAACTTAACCTGCAGAATTATTTTTTTTAAAAAAAAATCATCAAAAATTTGACTTTCGGCCATTCACTCAAAAATGGTGCCAAACGGTTGCACATGCTCCCCTGAGAGGTTTGGGAGTCGAAACAGAAGGCTTTTTATCTCAGAAAAAGAAATCAGCCCTCGACAACTTAAGCGGCAGAAAAAGATTTTTTTTGAAAAAATCCCTAAGCCCCGGGGCCACAATTTCATCAAAAATCTGACTTTCGGCCATTCACTCAAAAATGGTGCCAAACGGTTGCAAATGCTCCCCTGAGAGGTTTGGCGGTCGAAACAGAGGCTTTTTGTCTCAGGAAAAGAAATCAGCCCTCAACAACTTCACCGGCAGAAAAAGATTTTTTTGAAAAAAATACCTAAGCCCCAGGGTCACAATTTCATCAAAAATCTGACTTTCGGCCATTCACTCAAAAATGGTGCCAAACGGTTGCAAATGCTCCCCTGAGAGGTTTGGCGGTTGAAACAGATGGCTTTTTGTCTCAGGAAAAGAAATCAGCCCTCGACAACTTCACCAGCAGAAAAAGGTTTTTTTGAAAAAATCCCTAAGCCCCGGGGTCACAATTTCATCAAAAATCTGACTTTCGGCAATTCACTCAAAATGGTACCAAACGGTTGCATATGATCCACTGCGACGTTTGGCGGTCAAAACAGAAGGCTTCTTATCACAGGAAAAGAAATCAGCCCTCGACAACTTAACCGGCTGAAAAATCTTCTTTTGAAAAAATCCCTAAGCCCCAGGGTCACAATTTGATCAAAAATCTTACTTTCGGCTATTCAGTCAAAAATGGTGCCAAACGGTCGCAGATGCTCCCCTGCGAGGTTTGCGGTCGAAACAGAAGGCTTTTTATGAAAGGAAAAGAAATCAGCCCTCGACAACTTAACCGGCAGAAATTTTTTCTGTGAAAAAATCCCTAAGCCCCGGGGTCACAATTTCATCAAAAATCTGACTTTTTTACTACTACTTTACTACTGCTTTACTACGACTTTGCTACTGCTTTACTACTGCTTTACTACTACTTTACAACCATTTTACTACTGCTTTACTACTACTTTACTACTGCTTTACTACCATTTTACTACTACTTTACTACCATTTTACTACTGCTTTACTACTACTTTACTACCATTTTACTACTGCTTTACTAACGCTTTACTACTACTTTATTGCCATTTTACTACTGCTTTACTACTACTTCACTACCATTTTACTACTGCTTTACTACCATTTTACTACTGCTTTACTACAACTTTACTGCCATTTTACTACTGCTTTACTACTACTTCACTACTTTTTTACTATGATTTTACTACTAATTTACTACAATTTTACTACTACTTTACAGCTATTTTACTAGTATTCCACCACTCAAAAATGGTGCCAAACGGTTGCACATGCTCCCCTGAGAGGTTTGGCGGTCAAAACAGAAGGCTTTTTATCTCAGGAAAAGAAATCAGCCCTCGACAACTTAAGCGGCAGAAAAAGATTTTTTTAAAAAAAATCCCTATGCCCCGGGGTCACAATTTCATCAAAAATCTGACTTTCGGCCATTCACTCAAAAATGGTGCCAAACGGTTGCAAATGCTCCCCTGAGAGGTTTGGCGGTCGAAACAGAGGCTTTTTGTCTCAGGAAAGGAAATCAGCCCTCGACAACTTCACCGGCAGAAAAAGATTTTTTTGAAAAAAATACCTAAGCCCCAGGGTCACAATTTCATCAAAAATCTGACTTTCAGCCATTCACTCAAAAATGGTGCCAAACGGTCGCAAATGCTCCCCTGAGAGGTTTGGCGGTCGAAACAGAGGCTTTTTGTCTCAGGAAAGGAAATCAGCCCTCGACAACTTCACCGGCAGAAAAAGATTTTTTTGAAAAAAATACCTAAGCCCCAGGGTCACAATTTCATCAAAAATCTGACTTTCAGCCATTCACTCAAAAATGTTGCCAAACGGTTGCAAATGCTCCCCTGAGAGGTTTGGCGGTCGAAACAGAAGGCTTTTTATCACAGGAAAAGAAATCTGCCCTCGGCAACTTAACCGGCAGAAAAATCTTCTTTTGAAAAAATCCCTAAGCCCCAGGGTCACAATTTGATCAAAAATTTGACTTTCGGCTATTCAGTCAAAAATGGTGCCAAACGGTCGCACATGCTCCCCTGCGAGGTTTGGCGGTTGAAACAGAAGGCTTTTTATGAAAGGAAAAGAAATCAGCCCTCGACAATTTAACCGGCAGAAATTTTTTCTGTGAAAAAATCCCTAAGCCCCGGAGTCACAATTTCATCAAAAATCTGACTTTTTTACTCCTACTTTACTACTGCTTTACTACTACTTTACTACCATTTTACTACTGCTTTACTACTACTTTACTACCATTTTACTACTGATTTACTACTACTTACTACCATTTTACTACTGCTTTACTAACGCTTTACTACTACTTTATTGCCATTTTACTACTGCTTTACTACTACTTCACTACTGTTTTACTATGATTTTACTACTAATTTACTACAATTTTACTACTACTTTACTACTACTTTAAAGCTATTTTACTACTATTCCACCACTCAAAAATGGTGCCAAACGGATGCAAATGCTCCCCTGAGAGGTTTGGCGGTCGAAACAGAAGGCTTTTTATCTCAGGAAAAGAAATCAGCCCTCGACAACTTCACCAGCAGAATTTTTTTTTAAAAAAATCCCTAAGCCCCGGGGTCACAATTTCATCAAAAATCTGACTTTCGGCAATTCACTCAAAATGGTACCAAACGGTTGCATATGATCCACTGCGACGTTTGACGGTCAAAACAGAAGGCTTCTTATCACAGGAAAAGAAATCAGCCCTCGACAACTTCACCAGCAGAAAAGGGTTTTTTTGAAAAAATCCCTGAGCCCCGGGGTCACTATTTGATCAAAAATCTGACTTTCGGCCATTCACTCAAAAATGGTGCCAAACGGATGCAAATGCTCCCCTGAGAGGTTTGGCGGTGAAAACAGAAGGCTTTTTATCTCAGCAAAAGAAATCAGCCCTCGACAAATTTACCGGCAGAAAAAGATTTTTTTTGAAAAAATCCCTAAGCCCCGGGGTCACAATTTCATCAAAAATCTGACATTCCGCCATTCACTCACAAATGTTTCCCTACGGATGCAAATGCTCCCCTGAGAGGTTTGGTAGTCGAAACAGAAGGCTTTTTATCTCAGGAAAAGAAATCAGCCCTCGACAACTTAACCTGTAGAATTTTTTTTTTGAAAAAACCCCTAAGCCCCGGGGTCACAATTTGATCAAAAATCTGACTTTCGGCCATTCACTCAAAAATGGTGCCAAACGGTTGCAAATTCTTCCCTGAGAGGTTTGCCAGTTGAAACGGAAGGCTTTTTATCTCAGGAAAAGAAATCATCCCTCGACAACTTAACCGGCAAAAAATGATTTTTTTTCAAAAAATCCCTAATCCCCGGAGTCACAATTTTATCAGAAATCTGACTTTTGGCCATTCATTCAAAAATGTTCCCAAACGGTTGAGAGGTTTGGCGGTCGAAACAGAAGGGTTTTTATCTCAGGAAAAGAAATCATCCCTCGGCAACTTAACCGGCAGAAAAAGATTCTTTTGAAAAAATCCCTAACTCCCGGGGTTACAATTTCATCAAAAATTTGTCTTTCGGCCATTCACTCAAAAATGGTGCCAAACGGTTGCAAACGCTCTCCTGAGAGGTTTGGCGGTCGAAACAGAAGGCTTTTTATGAAAGGAAAAGAAATCAGCCCTCGACCACACAACCGGTAGAAAAAGATTCTTTGGAAAAAAATCCCTAAGCCCCGGGGTCACAATTTCATCAAAAATCTGACTTTCGGCCATTCACTAAAAAATGGTACCAAACGGATGCAAATGCTGCCCTGAGAGGTTTGTCGGTCGAAACAGAAGGCTTTTTATTACAGGAACAGAAATTAACCCTCGACGACTTAACCGGCAGAAAAAGATTCTTTTTAAAAAATCACAATTTCATCAAAAATCTTTCTTTCGGCCATTCACTCAAAAATGGTGCCAAACGGATGCAAATGCTCCCGTGAGAGGTTTGGTGGTCAGAAACAGAAGGCTTTTTATCACAGGATAAGAAATTAACCCTCGACAGCTTAACAGGGAGAAAAAGATTTTTTTAAAAAAAATCCCTCAGTCACAATTTCATCAAAAATCTAACTTTCGGCCATTCACTCAAAAATGGTGCCAAACGGATGCAAATGCTCCCCTGAGAGGTTTGGCGGTCAAAACAGAAGGCTTTTTATCTCAGGAAAAGAAATCAGCCCTCGACAACTTAAGCGGTAGAAAAAGATTTTTTTTGAAAAAATCCCTAAGCCCCGGGGTCACAATTTCATCAAAAATCTGACTTTCGGCCATTCATTCAAAAATGGTGCCAAACGGTTGAAAATATTCCCCTGAGAGGTTTGGCGTTCGAAACAGAAGGCTTTTTATCTCAGGAAAAGAAATCAGCCCTTGACAACTTAACCGGCAGAAAAATATTTTTTTGAAAAAATCCCTAATGTCTGTGGTCACAATTACATCAAAAATCTGACTTTCGGCCATTCACTCAAAAATGGTGCCAAACGGTTGCAAATGCTCCCCTGAGAGGTTTCGCGGTCGAAACAGAAGGCTTTTTATCATAGGAAAAGAAATTAGCCCTCGACAACTTAACCTGCAGAATTTTTTTTGAAAAAATCCCTAATGTCCGTGGTCACAATTACATCAAAAATCTGACTTTCGGCCATTCACTCAAAAATGGTGCCAAACGGTTGCAAATGCTCCCCTGAGAGGTTTCGCGGTCGAAACAGAAGGCTTTTTATCATAGGAAAAGAAATTAGCCCTCGACAACTTAACCTGCAGAATTTTTTTTTGAAAAAATCCCTAAGCCCCGGGGTCACAATTTCATCAAAAATCTGACTTTCGGCCATTCACTCCAAAATGGTCCCAAACGGTTGCAAAGGCTCCCCTGAGAGGTTTGGCAGTCGAAACAGAAGGCTTTTTTATCACAGGAAAAGAAATCAGCCCTCGACAACTTAACCTGCAGATTTTTTTTTTTGAAAAAATCCCTAAGCCCCGGGGTCACAATTTGATCAAAAATCTGACTTTCAGCCATTCACTCAAAAATGGTGCCAAACGGTTGCAAATGCTCCCCTGAGAGGTTTGGCGGTCAAAACAGAAGGCTTTTTTATCACAGGAAAAGAAATTAGCCCTCGACAACTTAACCTGCAGAAAAATATTTTTTTGTAAAAATCCCTAAGCTAGGTGGTCACAATTACATCAAAATTCTGACTTTCGGCCATTCACTCAAAAATGGTGCCAAACGGTTGCAAATGCTCCCCTGAGAGGTTTGGCGGTCGAAACAGAAGGGTTTTTATGAAAGGAAAAGAAATCAGCCCTCGACAACTTAACTGGCAGAAAAAGATTCTTTTGAAAAAATCCCTAACCCCCGGGGTTACAATTTCATCAAAAATCTGTCTTTCGGCCATTCACTCAAATATGGTGCCAAACGGTTGCAAACGCTCTCCTGAGAGGTTTGGCGGTCGAAGCAGAAAGCTTTTTAGGAAAGGAAAAGAAATCAGCCCTCGACAACTTAACGGGTAGAAAAAGATTCTTTTGAAAAAATCCCTAATGTCCGTGGTCACAATTACATCAAAAATCTGACTTTCGGCCATTCACTCAAAAATGATGCCAAACGGATGCAAATGCTCCCCTGAGAGGTTTGGCGGTCGAAACAGAAGGCTTTTTTATCACAGGAAAAGAAATTAGCCCTCGACAACATAACCTGCAGAAAAATATTTTTTTGTAAAAATCCCTAACCCCCGGGGTTACAATTTCATCAAAAATCTGTCTTTCGGCCATTCACTCAAATATGGTGCCAAACGGTTGCAAACGCTCTCCTGAGAGGTTTGGCGGTCGAAACAGAAGGCTTTTTTATCACAGGAAAAGAAATTAGCCCTCGACAACTTAACCTGCAGAAAAATATTTTTTTGTAAAAATCCCTAACCCCCGGGGTTACAATTTCATCAAAAATCTGTCTTTCGGCCATTCACTCAAATATGGTGCCAAACGGTTGCAAACGCTCTCCTGAGAGGTTTGGCGGTCGAAACAGAAGGCTTTTTTATCACAGGAAAAGAAATTAGCCCTCGACAACTTAACCTGCAGAAAAATATTTTTTTGTAAAAATCCCTAAGCTCCGTGGTCACAATTACATCAAAATTCTGACTTTCGGCCATTCACTCAAAAATGGTGCCAAACGGTTGCAAATGCTCCCCTGAGAGGTTTGGCGGTTGAAACAGAAGGCTTTTTATCACAGGAAAAGAAATCTGCCCTCGGCAACTTAACCGGCAGAAAAATCTTCTTTTGAAAAAATCCCTAAGCCCCAGGGTCACAATTTGATCAAAAATTTGACTTTCGGCTATTCAGTCAAAAATGGTGCCAAACGGTCGCACATGCTCCCCTGCGATGTTTGGCGGTTGAAACAGAAGGCTTTTTATGAAAGGAAAAGAAATCAGCCCTCGACAATTTAACCGGCAGAATTTTTTTCTGTGAAAAAATCCCTAAGCCCCGGAGTCACAATTTCATCAAAAATCTGACTTTTTTACTCCTACTTTACTACTGCTTTACTACTACTTTACTACCATTTTACTACTGCTTTACTACTACTTTACTACCATTTTACTACTGATTTACTACTACTTACTACCATTTTACTACTGCTTTACTAACGCTTTACTACTACTTTATTGCCATTTTACTACTGCTTTACTACTACTTCACTACTGTTTTACTATGATTTTACTACTAATTTACTACAATTTTACTACTACTTTACTACTACTTTAAAGCTATTTTACTACTATTCCACCACTCAAAAATGGTGCCAAACGGATTCAAATGCTCCCCTGAGAGGTTTGGCGGTCGAAACAGAAGGCTTTTTATCTCAGGAAAAGAAATCAGCCCTCGACAACTTCACCAGCAGAAATTTTTTTTAAAAAAATCCCTAAGCCCCGGGGTCACAATTTCATCAAAAATCTGACTTTCGGCCATTCACTCCAAAATGGTCCCAAACGGTTGCAAAGGCTCCCCTGAGAGGTTTGGCAGTCGAAACAGAAGGCTTTTTTATCACAGGAAAAGAAATCAGCCCTCGACAACTTAACCTGCAGATTTTTTTTTTTGAAAAAATCCCTAAGCCCCGTGGTCACAATTTGATCAAAAATCTGACTTTCAGCCATTCACTCAAAAATGGTGCCAAACGGTTGCAAATGCTCCCCTGAGAGGTTTGGCGGTCGAAACAGAAGGCTTTTTTATCACAGGAAAAGAAATTAGCCCTCGACAACTTAACCTGCAGAAAAATATTTTTTTGTAAAAATCCCTAAGCTAGGTGGTCACAATTACATCAAAATTCTGACTTTCGGCCATTCACTCAAAAATGGTGCCAAACGGTTGCAAATGCTCCCCTGAGAGGTTTGGCGGTCGAAACAGAAGGCTTTTTTATCACAGGAAAAGAAATTAGCCCTCGACAACTTAACCTGCAGAAAAATATTTTTTTGTAAAAATCCCAAAGCTAGGTGGTCACAATTACATCAAAATTCTGACTTTCGGCCATTCACTCAAATATGGTTCCAAACGGTTGCAAATGCTCCCCTGAGAGGTTTGGCGGTCGAAACAGAAGGGTTTTTATGAAAGGAAAAGAAATCAGCATTCGACAACTTAACTGGCAGAAAAAGATTCTTTTGAAAAAATCCCTAACCCCCGGGGTTACAATTTCATCAAAAATCTGTCTTTCGGCCATTCACTCAAATATGGTGCCAAACGGTTGCAAACGCTCTCCTGAGAGGTTTGGCGGTCGAAACAGAAGGCTTTTTTATCACAGGAAAAGAAATTAGCCCTCGACAACTTAACCTGCAGAAAAATATTTTTTTGTAAAAATCCCTAAGCTCCGTGGTCACAATTACATCAAAATTCTGACTTTCGGCCATTCACTCAAAAATGGTGCCAAACGGTTGCAAATGCTCCCCTGAGAGGTTTGGCGGTCGAAACAGAAGGCTTTTTATCACAGGAAAAGAAATCTGCCCTCGGCAACTTAACCGGCAGAAAAATCTTCTTTTGAAAAAATCCCTAAGCCCCAGGGTCACAATTTGATCAAAAATTTGACTTTCGGCTATTCAGTCAAAAATGGTGCCAAACGGTCGCACATGCTCCCCTGCGAGGTTTGGCGGTTGAAACAGAAGGCTTTTTATGAAAGGAAAAGAAATCAGCCCTCGACAATTTAACCGGCAGAAATTTTTTCTGTGAAAAAATCCCTAAGCCCCGGAGTCACAATTTCATCAAAAATCTGACTTTTTTACTCCTACTTTACTACTGCTTTACTACTACTTTACTACCATTTTACTACTGCTTTACTACTACTTTACTACCATTTTACTACTGATTTACTACTACTTACTACCATTTTACTACTGCTTTACTAACGCTTTACTACTACTTTATTGCCATTTTACTACTGCTTTACTACTACTTCACTACTGTTTTACTATGATTTTACTACTAATTTACTACAATTTTACTACTACTTTACTACTACTTTAAAGCTATTTTACTACTATTCCACCACTCAAAAATGGTGCCAAACGGATGCAAATGCTCCCCTGAGAGGTTTGGCGGTCGAAACAGAAGGCTTTTTATCTCAGGAAAAGAAATCAGCCCTCGACAACTTCACCAGCAGAATTTTTTTTAAAAAAAATCCCTAAGCCCCGGGGTCACAATTTCATCAAAAATCTGACTTTCGGCAATTCACTCAAAATGGTACCAAACGGTTGCATATGATCCACTGCGACGTTTGACGGTCAAAACAGAAGGCTTCTTATCACAGGAAAAGAAATCAGCCCTCGACAACTTCACCAGCAGAAAAGGGTTTTTTTGAAAAAATCCCTGAGCCCCGGGGTCACTATTTGATCAAAAATCTGACTTTCGGCCATTCACTCAAAAATGGTGCCAAACGGATGCAAATGCTCCCCTGAGAGGTTTGGCGGTGAAAACAGAAGGCTTTTTATCTCAGCAAAAGAAATCAGCCCTCGACAAATTTACCGGCAGAAAAAGATTTTTTTTGAAAAAATCCCTAAGCCCCGGGGTCACAATTTCATCAAAAATCTGACATTCCGCCATTCACTCACAAATGTTTCCCTACGGATGCAAATGCTCCCCTGAGAGGTTTGGTAGTCGAAACAGAAGGCTTTTTATCTCAGGAAAAGAAATCAGCCCTCGACAACTTAACCTGTAGAATTTTTTTTTTGAAAAAACCCCTAAGCCCCGGGGTCACAATTTGATCAAAAATCTGACTTTCGGCCATTCACTCAAAAATGGTGCCAAACGGTTGAAAATATTCCCCTGAGAGGTTTGGCGGTCGAAACAGAAGGCTTTTTATCTCAGGAAAAGAAATCAGCCCTTGACAACTTAACCGGCAGAAAAATATTTTTTTGAAAAAATCCCTAATGTCCGTGGTCACAATTACATCAAAAATCTGACTTTCGGCCATTCACTCAAAAATGGTGCCAAACGGTTGCAAATGCTCCCCTGAGAGGTTTCGCGGTCGAAACAGAAGGCTTTTTATCATAGGAAAAGAAATTAGCCCTCGACAACTTAACCTGCAGAATTTTTTTTGAAAAAATCCCTAATGTCCGTGGTCACAATTACATCAAAAATCTGACTTTCGGCCATTCACTCAAAAATGGTGCCAAACGGTTGCAAATGCTCCCCTGAGAGGTTTCGCGGTCGAAACAGAAGGCTTTTTATCATAGGAAAAGAAATTAGCCCTCGACAACTTAACCTGCAGAATTTTTTTTTGAAAAAATCCCTAAGCCCCGGGGTCACAATTTCATCAAAAATCTGACTTTCGGCCATTCACTCCAAAATGGTCCCAAACGGTTGCAAAGGCTCCCCTGAGAGGTTTGGCAGTCGAAACAGAAGGCTTTTTTATCACAGGAAAAGAAATCAGCCCTCGACAACTTAACCTGCAGATTTTTTTTTTTGAAAAAATCCCTAAGCCCCGGGGTCACAATTTGATCAAAAATCTGACTTTCAGCCATTCACTCAAAAATGGTGCCAAACGGTTGCAAATGCTCCCCTGAGAGGTTTGGCGGTCGAAACAGAAGGCTTTTTTATCACAGGAAAAGAAATTAGCCCTCGACAACTTAACCTGCAGAAAAATATTTTTTTGTAAAAATCCCTAAGCTAGGTGGTCACAATTACATCAAAATTCTGACTTTCGGCCATTCACTCAAATATGGTGCCAAACGGTTGCAAACGCTCTCCTGAGAGGTTTGGCGGTCGAAACAGAAGGCTTTTTTATCACAGGAAAAGAAATTAGCCCTCGACAACTTAACCTGCAGAAAAATATTTTTTTGTAAAAATCCCAAAGCTAGGTGGTCACAATTACATCAAAATTCTGACTTTCGGCCATTCACTCAAAAATGGTTCCAAACGGTTGCAAATGCTCCCCTGAGAGGTTTGGCGGCCGAAACAGAAGGGTTTTTATGAAAGGAAAAGAAATCAGCATTCGACAACTTAACTGGCAGAAAAAGATTCTTTTGAAAAAATCCCTAACCCCCGGGGTTACAATTTCATCAAAAATCTGACTTTCGGCCATTCACTCAAAAATGGTGCCAAACGGTTGAAAATGCTCCCCTGAGAGGTTTCGCGGTCGAAACAGAAGGCTTTTTATCACAGGAAAAGAAATTAGCCCTCGACAACTTAACCTGCAGATTTTTTTTTTTTAAAAAAATCCCTAAGCCCCGGGGTCACAATTTCATCAAAAATCTGACTTTCGGCCATTCACTCCAAAATGGTCCCAAACGGTTGCAAATGCTCCCCTGAGAGGTTTGGCAGTCGAAACAGAAGGCTTTTTATCACAGGAAAAGAAATCAGCCCTCGACAACTTAACCTGCAGATATTTTTTTTTAAAAAAAATCCCTAAGCCCCGGGGTCACAATTTGATCAAAAATCTGACTTTCAGCCATTCACTCAAAAATGGTGCCAAACGGTTGCAAATGCTCCCCTGAGAGGTTTGGCGGTCGAAACAGAAGGGTTTTTATGAAAGGAAAAGAAATCAGCCCTAGACAACTTAACTGGCAGAAAAAGATTCTTTTGAAAAAATGCCTAACCCCCGGGGTTACAATTTCATCAAAAATCTGTCTTTCGGCCATTCACTCAAATATGGTGCCAAACGGTTGCAAACGCTCTCCTGAGAGGTTTGGCGGTCGAAACAGAAAGCTTTTTAGGAAAGGAAAAGAAATCAGCCCTCGACAACTTAACGGGTAGAAAAAGATTCTTTTGAAAAAATCCCTAATGTCCGTGGTCACAATTACATCAAAAATCTGACTTTCGGCCATTCACTTAAAAATGATGCCAAACGGATGCAAATGCTCCCCTGAGAGGTTTGGCGGTCGAAAAAGAAGGCTTTTTTATCACAGGAAAAGAAATTAGCCCTCGACAACTTAACCTGCAGAAAAATATTTTTTTGTAAAAATCCCTAAGCTCCGTGGTCACAATTACATCAAAATTCTGACTTTCGGCCATTCACTCAAAAATGGTGCCAAACGGTTGCAAATGCCCCCCTGAGATGTTTGGCGGTCAAAACAGAAGGCTTTTTATCTCAGGAAAAGAAATCAGCCCTTGACAACTTAACCGGCAGAAAAATATTTTTTTGAAAAAATCCCTAATGTCCGTGGTCATAATTACATCAAAAATCTGACTTTCGGCCATTCACTTAAAAATGGTGCCAAACGGTTGCAAATGCTCCCCTGAGAGGTTTCGCGGTCGAAACAGAAGGCTTTTTATCACAGGAAAAGAAATTAGCCCTCGACAACTTAACCTGCAGAATTTTTTTTTTGAAAAAATCCCTAAGCCCCGGGGTCACAATTTGATAAAAAATCTGACTTTCAGCCATTCACTCAAAAATGGTGCCAAACGGGTGCAAATGCTCCCCTGAGAGGTTTGGCGGCCGAAACAGAAGGGTTTTTATGAAAGGAAAAGAAATCAGCATTCGACAACTTAACTGGCAGAAAAAGATTCTTTTGAAAAAATCCCTAACCCCCGGGGTTACAATTTCATCAAAAATCTGACTTTCGGCCATTCACTCAAAAATGGTGCCAAACGGTTGCAAATGCTCCCCTGAGAGGTTTGGCGGTCGAAACAGAAGGCTTTTTTATCACATGAAAAGAAATTAGCCCTCGACAACTTAACCTGCAGAAAAATATTTTTTTGTAAAAATCCCTAAGCTACGTGGTCACAATTACATCAAAATTCTGACTTTCGGCCATTCACTCAAAAATGGTGCCAAACGGTTGCAAATGCTCCCCTGAGAGGTTTGGCGGTCGAAACAGAAGGCTTTTTTATCACAGGAAAAGAAATTAGCCCTCGACAACTTAACCTGCAGAAAAATATTTTTTTGTAAAAATCCCAAAGCTAGGTGGTCACAATTACATCAAAATTCTGACTTTCGGCCATTCACTCAAAAATGGTCCCAAACGGTTGCAAATGCTCCCCTGAGAGGTTTGGCAGTCGAAACAGAAGGCTTTTTATCACAGGAAAAGAAATCATCCCTCAACAACATAACCGGCAGAAAAAGATTCTTTTGAAAAAATCCCTAAGCCCCGGGGTTACAATTTCATCAAAAATCTGACTTTCGGCCATTCACTCAAAAATGGTGCCAAACGGTTGAAAATGCTCCCCTGAGAGGTTTCGCGGTCGAAACAGAAGGCTTTTTATCACAGGAAAAGAAATTAGCCCTCGACAACTTAACCTGCAGATTTTTTTTTTTTTAAAAAATCCCTAAGCCCCGGGGTCACAATTTCATCAAAAATCTGACTTTCGGCCATTCACTCCAAAATGGTCCCAAACGGTTGCAAATGCTCCCCTGAGAGGTTTGGCAGTCGAAACAGAAGGCTTTTTATCACAGGAAAAGAAATCAGCCCTCGACAACTTAACCTGCAGATATTTTTTTTTTAAAAAAATGCCTAAGCCCCGGGGTCACAATTTGATCAAAAATCTGACTTTCAGCCATTCACTCAAAAATGGTGCCAAACGGTTGCAAATGCTCCCCTGAGAGGTTTGGCGGTCGAAACAGAAGGCTTTTTATCTCAGGAAAAGAAATCAGCCCTTGACAACTTAACCGGCAGAAAAAAATTCTTTTGAAAAAATCCCTAAGCCCCGGGGTCACAATTTGATCAAAAATCTGACTTTCAGCTATTCACTCAAAAATGGTGCGAAACGGTCGCAAATGCTCGCCTGCGAGGTTTGGCGGTCGAAACAGAAGGGTTTTTATCACAGGACAAGAAATCAGCCCTCAACAACTTCACCGGCAGAAAAAGACTGTTTTAAAAAAATCTCTAAGCCCCAGGGTCACAATTTCATAAAAAATCTCCTCCCCTGAGAGGTTTGGCGGTCGAAACAGAAGGCTTTTTATGAAAGGAAAGGAAATCAGCCCTCGACAACTTAACCAGCAGAAATTTTTTCTTTGAAAAAAATTGCTAAGCCCCCGGCTTCACAATTTCATCAAAAATCTGACTTTCAGCCATTTACTCAAAAATGTTGCCAAACGGTTGCAAATGCTCCCCTGAGAGGTTTGGCGGTCGAAACAGAAGGCTTTTTATCACAGGAAAAGAAATCTGCCCTTGGCAACTTAACCGGCAGAAAAATCTTCTTTTGAAAAAATCCCTAAGCCCCAGGGTCACAATTTGATCAAAAATCTGACTTTCGGCTATTCAGTCAAAAATGTTGCCAAACGGTTGCAAATGCTCCCCTGCGAGGTTTGGCGGTCGAAACAGAAGGCTTTTTATGAAAGGAAAAGAAATCAGCCCTCGACAATTTAACCGGCAGAAATTTTTTCTGTGAAAAAATCCCTAAGCCCCGGGGTCACAATTTCATCAAAAATCTGACTTTTTTACTACTACTTTACTACTGCTTTACTACTACTTTACTACCATTTTACTACTGATTTACTACCATTTTACTACTGCTTTACTACTACTTTACTACTGCTTTACTACCATTTTACTACTGCTTTACTACCATTTTACTACTACTTTACTAACACTTTACTACTACTTTACTGCCATTTTACTACTGCTTTACTACTTCTTCACTACTGTTTTATTATGATTTTACTACTAATTTACTACAATTTTACTACTACTTTACTACTACTTTAAAGCTATTTTACTACTATTCCACCACTCAAAAATGGTGCCAAACGGATGCAAATGCTCCCCTGAGAGGTTTGGCGGTCGAAACAGAAGGCTTTTTATCAAAGGAGAAGAAATCAGCCCTCGACAATTTAACCGGGAGAAAAAGATTTTTTTGAAAAAAATCCCTAAGCCCCGGGGTCACAATTTCATCAAAAATCTGACTTTCGGCAATTCACTCAAAAATGGTGCCAAACGGTTGCAAATGCTCCCCTGAAAGGTTTGCCGGTCGAAACAGAAGGCTTTTTATCACAGGACAAGAAATCAGCCCTCAACAACTTTACCGGCAGAAAAAGATTTTTTTGAAAAAAATCCCTAAGCCCCGGGGTCACAATTTCAGAAAAAATCTGACTTTCGGCAATTCACTCAAAAATGCTGACATACGGTTGCAAATGCTCCCCTGAAAGGTTTGCCGGTTGAAACAGAAGGCTTTTTATCACAGGAAAAGAAATCAGCCCTCGACAATTTAACCGGGAGAAAAAGATTTTTTTTGAAAAAATCTCTAAGCCCCGGGGTCACAATTTCAGCAAAAATCTGAAGTTCTCCAATTCACTCAAAAATGGTTCCAAACGGTTGCAAATGCTCCCCTGCGAGGTTTGGCGGTCGAAACAGAAGGCTTTTTATGAAAGGAAAAGAAATCAGCCCTCGACAACTTAACCGGCAGAAATATTTTCTGTGAAAAAATCCCTAAGCCCCGGGGTCACAATTTCATCAAAAATCTGACTTTTTTACTACTACTTTACTACTGCTTTTTTACTACTTTACTACTGCTTTACTACCATTTTACTACTACTTTACTACCATTTTACTACTACTTTACTACTACTTTACTACCATTTTACTACTGCTTTACTACTACTTTACTGCCATTTTACTACTGCTTTACTACTACTTTACTGCCATTTTACTACTGCTTTACTACTACTTCACTACTTTTTTACTATGATTTTACTACTAATTTACTACAATTTTACTACTACTTTACTACTACTTTAAAGCTATTTTAATACTATTCCACCACTCAAAAATGGTGCCAAACGGATGCAAATGCTACCCTGAGAGGTTTGGCGGTCGAAACAGATGGCTTCTTGTCTCAGGAAAAGAAATCAGCCCTCGACAACTTCACCGGCAGAAAAAGGTTTTTTTGAAAAAATCCCTAAGCCCCGGGGTCACAATTTCAGCAAAAATCTGAAGTTCTCCAATTCACTCAAAAATGGTGCCAAACGGTTGCAAATGCTCCTCTGAAAGGTTTGCCGGTCGAAACAGAAGGCTTTTTATCACAGGACAAGAAATCAGCCCTCAACAACTTCACCGGCAGAAAAAGGTATTTTTGAAAAAATCCCTAAGGGTCACAATTTCAGCAAAAATCTAAAGTTCTCCAATTCACTCAAAAATGGTTCCAAACGGTTGCAAATGCTCCCCTGCGAGGTTTGGCGCTCGAAACAGAAGGCTTTTTATGAAAGGAAAAGAAATCAGCCCTCGACAATTTAACTGGGAGAAAAAGATATTTTTCAAAAAATCTCTAAGCCCCGGGGTCACAATTTCAGGAAAAATCTGACTTTCGGCAATTCACTCAAAAATGCTGACATACGGTTGCAAATGCTCCCCTGAAAGGTTTGCAGGTTGAAACAGAAGGCTTTTTATCACAGGAAAAGAAATCAGCCCTCAACAACTTCACCAGCAGAAAAAGGTTTTTTTGAAAAAATCCCTAAGCCCCGGGGTAACAATTTCAGCAAAAATCTGAAGTTCTCCAATTCACTCAAAAATGGTGCCAAACGGTTGCAAATGCTCCCCTGAAAGGTTTGCCGGTCGAAACAGAAGGCTTTTTATCACAGGACAAGAAATCAGCCCTCAACAACTTCACCAGCAGAAAAAGGTTTTTTTGAAAAAATCCCTAAGCCCCGGGGTAACAATTTCAGCAAAAATCTGAAGTTCTCCAATTCACTCAAAAATGCTGCCAAACGGTTGCAAATGCTCCTCTGAAAGGTTTGCCGGTCGAAACAGAAGGCTTTTTATCACAGGACAAGAAATCAGCCCTCAACAACTTCACCGGCAGAAAAAGGTATTTTTGAAAAAATCCCTAAGGGTCACAATTTCAGCAAAAATCTAAAGTTCTCCAATTCACTCAAAAATGGTTCCAAACGGTTGCAAATGCTCCCCTGCGAGGTTTGGCGGTCGAAACAGAAGGCTTTTTATGAAAGGAAAAGAAATCAGCCCTCGACAACTTAACCGGCAGAAATATTTTCTGTGAAAAAATCCCTAAGCCCCAGGGTCACAATTTCATCAAAAATCTGACTTTTTTACTACTACTTTACTACTGCTTTATTACTACTTTACTACTGCTTTACTACCATTTTACTACTACTTTACTACCATTTTACTACTGCTTTACTACTACTTTACTACCATTTTACTACTACTTTACTACCATTTTACTACTGCTTTACTACTACTTTACTGCCATTTTACTACTGCTTTACTACTACTTCACTACTTTTTTACTATGATTTTACTACTAATTTACTACAATTTTACTACTACTTTACTACTACTTTAAAGCTATTTTACTACTATTCCACCACTCAAAAATGGTGCCAAACGGATGCAAATGCTCCCCTGAGAGGTTTGGCGGTCGAAACAGATGGCTTTTTGTCTCAGGAAAAGAAATCAGCCCTCGAAAACTTCACCGGCAGAAAAAGATTTTTTTGAAAAAAATACCTAAGCCCCAGGGTCACAATTTCATCAAAAATCTGACTTTCGGCCATTCACTCAAAAATGGTACCAAACGGTTGCATATGCTCCACTGCGAGGTTTGGCGGTCAAAACAGAAGGCTTTTTATCACAGGAAAAGAAATGAGCCCTCGACAACTTAACCTGCAGAATTATTTTTTTTAAAAAAAAAATCATCAAAAATCTGACTTTCGGCCATCACTCAAAAATGGTGCCAAACGGTTGCACATGCTCCCCTGAGAGGTTTGGGAGTCGAAACAGAAGGCTTTTTATCTCAGAAAAAGAAATCAGCCCTCGACAACTTCACCGGCAGAAAAAGATTTTTTTGAAAAAAATACTTAAGCCCCAGGGTCACAATTTCATCAAAAATCTGACTTTCAGCCATTCACTCAAAAATGTTGCCAAACGGTTGCAAATGCTCCCCTGAGAGGTTTGGCGGTCGAAACAGAAGGCTTTTTATCACAGCTGCCCTCGGCAACTTAACCGGCAGAAAAATCTTCTTTTTAAAAAATCCCTAAGCCCCAGGGTCACAATTTGATCAAAAATCTGACTTTCGGCTATTCAGTCAAAAATGGTGCCAAACGGTCGCACATGCTCCCCTGCGAGGTTTGGCGGTTGAAACAGAAGGCTTTTTATGAAAGGAAAAGAAATCAGCCCTCGACAATTTAACCGGCAGAAATTTTTTCTGTGAAAAAATCCCTAAGCCCCGGAGTCACAATTTCATCAAAAATCTGACTTTTTTACTACTACTTTACTACTACTTTACTACTGCTTTACTACTACTTTACTACTGCTTTACTACCATTTTACTACTACTTTACTACCATTTTACTACTGCTTTACTACTACTTTACTACCATTTTACTACTACTTTACTACTACTTTACTACCATTTTACTACTGCTTTACTACTACTTTACTACCATTTTACTACTGCTTTACTACCATTTTACTACTGCTTTACTACTACTTTACTACCATTTTACTACTACTTTACTACTGCTTTACTACCATTTTACTACTGCTTTACTACCATTTTACTACTGCTTTACTACCATTTTACTACTGCTTTACTACTACTTTACTACAATTTTACTACCACTTTACTACTACTTTACTGCCATTTTACTACTGCTTTACTACTTCTTCACTACTGTTTTATTATGATTTTACTACTAATTTACTACAATTTTACTACTACTTTACTACTACTTTAAAGCTATTTTACTACTATTCCACCACTCAAAAATGGTGCCAAACGGTTGCAAATGCTCCCCTGAGAGGTTTGGCGGTCGAAACAGATGGCTTTTTGTCTCAGGAAAAGAAATCAGCCCTCGACAACTTCACCGGCAGAAAAAGATTTTTTTGAAAAAAATACTTAAGCCCCAGGGTCACAATTTCATAAAAAATCTGACTTTCAGCCATTCACTCAAAAATGTTGCCAAACGGTTGCAAATGCTCCCCTGAGAGGTTTGGCGGTCGAAACAGAAGGCTTTTTATCACAGGAAAAGAAATCTGCCCTCGGCAACTTAACCGGCAGAAAAATCTTCTTTTGAAAAAATCCCTAAGCCCCAGGGTCACAATTTGATCAAAAATCTGACTTTCGGCTATTCAGTCAAAAATGGTGCCAAACGGTCGCACATGCTCCCCTGCGAGGTTTGCCGGTTGAAACAGAAGGCTTTTTATGAAAGGAAAAGAAATCAGCCCTCGACAATTTAACCGGCAGAAATTTTTTCTGTGAAAAAATCCCTAAGCCCCGGAGTCACAATTTCATCAAAAATCTGACTTTTTTACTACTACTTTACTACTACTTTACTACTGCTTTACTACTACTTTACTACCATTTTACTACCATTTTACTACTGCTTTACTACTACTTTACTACTGCTTTACTACCATTTTACTACTACTTTACTACCATTTTACTACTGCTTTACTACTACTTTACTACCATTTTACTACTACTTTACTACTACTTTACTACCATTTTACTACTACTTTACTACTACTTTACTACCATTTTACTACTGCTTTACTACCATTTTACTACTGCTTTACTACTACTTTACTACCATTTTACTACTACTTTACTACTGCTTTACTACCATTTTACTACTGCTTTACTACCATTTTACTACCATTTTACTACTACTTTACTGCCATTTTACTACTGCTTTACTACTACTTCACTACTTTTTTACTATGATTTTACTACTAATTTACTACAATTTTACTACTACTTTACTACTACTTTAAAGCTATTTTACTACTATTCCACCACTCAAAAATGGTGCCAAACGGATGCAAATGCTCCCCTGAGAGGTTTGGCGGTCGAAAAAGATGGCTTTTTGTCTCAGGAAAAGAAATCAGCCCTCGACAACTTCACCGGCAGAAAAAGATTTTTTTGAAAAAAGTACCTAAGCCCCAGGGTCACAATTTCATCAAAAATCTGACTTTCGGCAATTCACTCAAAAATGGTACCAAACGGTTGCATATGCTCCACTGCGAGGTTTGGCGGTCAAAACAGAAGGCTTTTTATCACAGGAAAAGAAATCAGCCCTCGACAACTTAACCTGCTGAATATTTTTTTTAAAAAAAAAATCATCAAAAATCTGACTTTCGGCCATTCACTCAAAAATGGTGCCAAACGGTTGCACATGCTCCCCTGAGAGGTTTTGTGGTCGAAACAGATGGCTTTTCGTCTAAGGAAAAGAAATCAGCCCTCGACAACTTCACCGGCAGAAAAAGATTTTTTTCAAAAAAATACCTAAGCCCCAGGGTCACAATTTCATCAAAAATCTGACTTTCAGCCATTCACTCAAAAATGTTGCCAAAGGGTTGCAAATGCTCCCCTGAGAGGTTTGGCGGTCGAAACAGAAGGCTTTTTATCACAGGAAAAGAAATCTGCCCTCGGCAACTTAACCGGCAGAAAAATCTTCTTTTGAAAAAATCCCTAAACCCCAGGGTCACAATTTCAGCAAAAATCTGACTTTCGGCAATTCACTCAAAAATGGTGCCAAACGGTTGCAAATGCTCCCCTGAAAGGTTTGCCGGTCGAAACAGAAGGCTTTTTATCACAGGACAAGAAATCAGCCCTCAACAACTTTACCAGCAGAAAAAGATTTTTTTGAAAAAAATCCCTAAGCCCCGGGGTCACAATTTCAGGAAAAATCTGACTTTCGGCAATTCACTCAAAAATGCTGACATACGGTTGCAAATGCTCGCCTGAAAGGTTTGCAGGTTGAAACAGAAGGCTTTTTATCACAGGAAAAGAAATCAACCCTCGACCATTTAACCGGGAGAAAAAGATTTTTTTGAAAAAATCTCTAAGCCCCGGGGTCACAATTTCAGCAAAAATCTGAAGTTCTCCAATTCACTCAAAAATGGTGCCAAACGGTTGCAAATGCTCCCCTGAAAGGTTTGCCGGTCGAAACAGAAGGCTTTTTATCACAGGACAAGAAATCAGCCTACAACAACTTCACCAGCAGAAAAAGGTTTTTTTGAAAAAATCCCTAAGGGTCACAATTTCAGCAAAAATCTAAAGTTCTCCAATTCACTCAAAAATGGTTCCAAACGGTTGCAAATGCTCCCCTGCGAGGTTTGGCGGTCGAAACAGAAGGCTTTTTATGAAAGGAAAAGAAATCAGCCCTCGACAACTTAACCGGCAGAAATATTTTCTGTGAAAAAATCCCTAAGCCCCAGGGTCACAATTTCATCAAAAATCTGACTTTCAGCCATTCACTCAAAAATGTTGCCAAACGGTTGCAAATGCTCCCCTGAGAGGTTTGGCGGTCGAAACAGAAGGCTTTTTATCACAGCTGCCCTCGGCAACTTAACCGGCAGAAAAATCTTCTTTTTAAAAAATCCCTAAGCCCCAGGGTCACAATTTGATCAAAAATCTGACTTTCGGCTATTCAGTCAAAAATGGTGCCAAACGGTCGCACATGCTCCCCTGCGAGGTTTGGCGGTTGAAACAGAAGGCTTTTTATGAAAGGAAAAGAAATCAGCCCTCGACAATTTAACCGGCAGAAATTTTTTGTGTGAAAAAATCCCTAAGCCCCGGAGTCACAATTTCATCAAAAATCTGACTTTTTTACTACTACTTTACTACTACTTTACTACTGCTTTACTACTACTTTACTACCATTTTACTACCATTTTACTACTGCTTTACTACTACTTTACTACTGCTTTACTACCATTTTACTACTACTTTACTACCATTTTACTACTGCTTTACTACCATTTTACTACTACTTTACTACTACTTTACTACCATTTTACTACTACTTTACTACTACTTTCCTACCATTTTACTACTGCTTTACTACCATTTTACTACTGCTTTACTACTACTTTACTATCATTTTACTACTACTTTACTACTGCTTTACTACCATTTTACTACTGCTTTACTACCATTTTACTACTGCTTTACTACTACTTTACTACCATTTTACTACCACTTTACTACTACTTTACTGCCATTTTACTACTGCTTTACTACTTCTTCACTACTGTTTTATTATGATTTTACTACTAATTTACTACAATTTTACTACTACTTTACTACTACTTTAAAGCTATTTTACTACTATTCCACCACTCAAAAATGGTGCCAAACGGTTGCAAATGCTCCCCTGAGAGGTTTGGCGGTCGAAACAGATGGCTTTTTGTCTCAGGAAAAGAAATCAGCCCTCGACAACTTCACCAGCAGAAAAAGATTTTTTTGAAAAAAATACCTAAGCCCCAGGGTCACAATTTCATCAAAAATCTGACTTTCAGCCATTCACTCAAAAATGTTGCCAAACGGTTGCAAATGCTCCCCTGAGAGGTTTGGCGGTCGAAACAGAAGGCTTTTTATCACAGGAAAAGAAATCTGCCCTCGGCAACTTAACCGGCAGAAAAATCTTCTTTTGAAAAAATCCCTAAGCCCCAGGGTCACAATTTCAGCAAAAATCTGACTTTCGGCAATTCACTCAAAAATGGTGCCAAACGGTTGCAAATGCTCCCCTGAAAGGTTTGCCGGTCGAAACAGAAGGCTTTTTATCACAGGACAAGAAATCAGCCCTCAACAACTTTACCAGCAGAAAAAGATTTTTTTGAAAAAAAATCCCTAAGCCCCGGGGTCACAATTTCAGGAAAAATCTGACTTTCGGCAATTCACTCAAAAATGCTGACATACGGTTGCAAATGCTCCCCTGAAAGGTTTGCAGGTTGAAACAGAAGGCTTTTTATCACAGGAAAAGAAATCAGCCCTCGACAATTTAACCGGGAGAAAAAGATTTTTTTGAAAAAATCTCTAAGCCCCGGGGTCACAATTTCAGCAAAAATCTGAAGTTCTCCAATTCACTCAAAAATGGTGCCAAACGGTTGCAAATGCTCCCCTGAAAGGTTTGCCGGTCGAAACAGAAGGATTTTTATCACAGGACAAGAAATCAGCCCTCAACAACTTCACCAGCAGAAAAAGGTTTTTTTGATAAAATCCCTAAGGGTCACAATTTCAGCAAAAATCTAAAGTTCTCCAATTCACTCAAAAATGGTTTCAAACGGTTGCAAATGCTTCCATGCGAGGTTTGGTAGTCGAATCAGAAGGCTTTTTATCACAGGAAAAGAAAGCAGCCCTCGACAACTTAACCACAGGTTTGGTGGTCGAAACAGAAGGCTTTTTATGAAAGGAAAAGAAATCAGCCCTCGACAACTTAACCGGTATAAAAAGATTTTTTTAAAAAAATCCCTAAGCCCCGGGGTCACAATTTGATAAAAAATCTGACTTTCAGTCATTCACTCAAAAATGGTGCCAAACGGTTGTAAATGCTCCCCTGAGAGGTTTGGCGGTCGAAACAGAAGGCTTTTTTATCACAGGAAAAGAAATCAGCCCTTGACAACTTAACCGGCAGAAAAATATTTTTTGGTAAAAATCCCTAAGCTACGTGGTCACAATTACATCAAAATTCTGACTTTCGGCCATTCACTCAAAAATGGTGCCAAACGGTTGCAAATGCTCCCCTGAGAGGTTTGGCGGTCGAAACAGAAGGGTTTTTATTACAGGAACAGAAATTAACCCTCGACAACTTAACCGGCAGAAAAAGATTCTTTTGAAAAAATCACAATTTCATCAAAAATCTTACTTTCGGCCATTCACTCAAAAATGGTGCCAAACGGATGCAAATGCTTCCCTGCGAGGTTTGGGAGTCGAATCAGAAGGCTTTTTATCACAGGAAAAGAAATCAGCCCTCGACAACTTAACCACAGGTTTGGTGGTCGAAACAGAAGGCTTTTTATGAAAGGAAAAGAAATCAGCCCTCGACAACTTAACCGGTATAAAAAGATTTTTTTAAAAAAATCCCTAAGCCCCGGGGTCACAATTTCATCAATAATCTGACTTTCGGCCATTCACTCAAAAATGGTGCCAAACGGTTCCAAATTCTCCCCTGCGAGGTTTGGGGGTCGAAACAGAAGGCTTTTTATCACAGGACAAGAAATCAGCACTCGACAACTTAACCGGCAGAAAAAGATTCTTTTGAAAAAATCCCTAAGCCCCGGGGTCACAATTTGATCAAAAATCTGACTTTCGGCTATTCACTCAAAAATGGTGCCAAACGGTCGCAAATGCTCGCCTGCGAGGTTTGGCGGTCGAAACAGAAGGGTTTTTATCACAGGACAAGAAATCAGCCCTCAACAACTTCACCGGCAGAAAAAGACTGTTTTAAAAAAATCTCTAAGCCCCAGGGTCACAATTTCATAAAAAATCTGACTTTCGGCAATTCACTCAAAAATGGTGCCAAACGGTTGCAAATGCTCCCCTGAGAGGTTTGGCGGTCGAAACAGAAGGCTTTTTATGAAAGGAAAGGAAATCAGCCCTCGACAACTTAACCAGCAGAAAAAGTATTTTTTTGAAAAAATCCCTAAACCCCGGGGTCACAATTTCAGGAAAAATCTGACTTTCGGCAATTCACTCAAAATTATGATGCCAAACGGTTGCAAATGCTCCTCTGAAAGGTTTGCCGGTCGAAACAGAAGGCTTTTAATCACAGCAGAAGAAATCAGTCCTCAACAACTTCACCGGCAGAAAAAGATTTTTTTTAAAAAAATCCCTAAGCCCCGGGGTCACAAATTCATCAAAAATCTGACTTTCGGCATTTCACTTAAAAATGGTGCCAAACGGTTTCAAATGCTCCCCTGTGAGGTTTTGCGGTCGAATCAGAAGGCTTTTTATCACAGGACAAGAAATCAGCCCTGGACAAGTTAACCGGGAGAAAAAGTTTTATTTGAAAAAATCCCTAAGCCCCGGGGTCACAATTTCAGGAAAAATCTGACTTTCGGCAATTCACTCAAAAATGATGCCAAACGGTTGCAAATGCTCCTCTGAAAGGTTTGCCGGTCGAAACAGAAGGCTTTTTATCACAGGACAAGAAATCAGCCCTCAACAACTTCACCGGCAGAAAAAGATTTTTTTGAAAAAATCCCTAAGCCCGGGTCACAATTTCATCAAAAATCTGACTTTCGGCAATTCACTCAAAAATGGTGCCACACGGTTGCAAATGCTCCCCTGAGAGGTTTGGCAGTCGAAACAGAAGGCTTTTTATCACAGGACAAGAAATCAGTCCTCAACAACTTCACCGGCAGAAAAAGATTTTTTTGAAAAAAACTCTAAACCCCGGGGTCACAATTTCAGGAAAAATCTAACTTTCGGCAATTCACTCAAAAATGGTGCCAAACGGTTGCAAATGCTCCCCCGAGAGGTTTTGCGGTCGAAACAGAAGGCTTTTTATCACAGGACAAGAAATCAGCCCTCGACAAGCTAACCGGGAGAAAAAGTTTTTTTTGAAAAAATCCCTAAGCCCCGGGGTCACAATTTCAGGAAAAATCTGACTTTTGGCAATTCATTCAAAAATGGTTCCAAACGGTTGCAAATGCTCCCCTGCGAGGTTTGGCGGTCGAAACAGAAGGCTTTTTATGAAAGGAAAGGAAATCAGCCCTCGACAACTTAACCAGCAGAAAAAGTATTTTTTTGAAAAAATCCCTAAACCCCGGGGTCACAATTTCAGGAAAAATCTGACTTTCGGCAATTCACTCAAAATTATGATGCCAAACGGTTGCAAATGCTCCTCTGAAAGGTTTGCCGGTCGAAACAGAAGGCTTTTAATCACAGCAGAAGAAATCAGTCCTCAACAACTTCACTGGCAGAAAAAGATTTTTTTTAAAAAAATCCCTAAGCCCCGGGGTCACAAATTCATCAAAAATCTGACTTTCGGCATTTCACTTAAAAATGGTGCCAAACGGTTTCAAATGCTCCCCTGTGAGGTTTTGCGGTCGAATCAGAAGGCTTTTTATCACAGGACAAGAAATCAGCCCTGGACAAGTTAACCGGGAGAAAAAGTTTTATTTGAAAAAATCCCTAAGCCCCGGGGTCACAATTTCAGGAAAAATCTGACTTTCGGCAATTCACTCAAAAATGATGCCAAACGGTTGCAAATGCTCCTCTGAAAGGTTTGCCGGTCGAAACAGAAGGCTTTTTATCACAGGACAAGAAATCAGCCCTCAACAACTTCACCGGCAGAAAAAGATTTTTTTGAAAAAATCCCTAAGCCCGGGTCACAATTTCATCAAAAATCTGACTTTCGGCAATTCACTCAAAAATGGTGCCACACGGTTGCAAATGCTCCCCTGAGAGGTTTGGCAGTCGAAACAGAAGGCTTTTTATCACAGGACAAGAAATCAGTCCTCAACAACTTCACCGGCAGAAAAAGATTTTTTTGAAAAAAACTCTAAACCCCGGGGTCACAATTTCAGGAAAAATCTAACTTTCGGCAATTCACTCAAAAATGGTGCCAAACGGTTGCAAATGCTCCCCCGAGAGGTTTTGCGGTCGAAACAGAAGGCTTTTTATCACAGGACAAGAAATCAGCCCTCGACAAGCTAACCGGGAGAAAAAGTTTTTTTTGAAAAAATCCCTAAGCCCCGGGGTCACAATTTCAGGAAAAATCTGACTTTTGGCAATTCATTCAAAAATGGTTCCAAACGGTTGCAAATGCTCCCCTGCGAGGTTTGGCGGTCGAAACAGAAGGCTTTTTATGAAAGGAAAAGAAATCAGCCCTCAACAACTTCACCGACAGAAAAAGATTTTTTTTGAAAAAATCCCTAAGCCCCGGGGTCACAATTTCAGGAAAAATCTGACTTTTGGCAATTCACTTAATAATGGTGCCACACGGTTGCAAATGCTCCCCTGAGAGGTTTGGCGGTCAAAACAGAAGGCTTTTCATCACAGGACAAGATATCAGCCGAAAACAACTTCACCGGCAGAAAAAAAAATTTTTTAAAAAAAATTCCTAAACCCCGGAGTCACAATTTCAGGAAAAATCTGATTTTTGGCAATTCACTTAAAAATGTTGCCAAATGCTTGAAAATGCTCCCCTAAGAGGTTTTGGCGGTTGAAACAGAAGGATTTTTATCACAGGATAAGAAATCAGCCCTCGACAACTTCACCGGCAGAAAAAGATTTTTTTGAAAAAATCCCTAAGCCCCGGATTCACAATTTCAGGAAAAATCTGACTTTCGGCAATTCACTCAAAAATGGTGCCAAACGGTTGCAAATGCTCCCCTGAGAGGTTTGGCGGTCAAAACAGAAGGCTTTTCATCACAGGACAAGATATCAACCCCAAACAACTTCACCGGCAGAAAAATATTTTTTTTAAAAAAAATCCCTAAGCCCCGGGGTCACAATTTCAGCAAAAATCTGACTTTTGGCTATTCACTCAAAAAAGGTGCCAAATGCTTGCAAAAACTCCCCTGAAAGGTTTGCCGGTCGAAATAGAAGGCTTTTTATCACAGGACAAGAAATCAGCCCTCAACAACTTCACCGGCAGAAAAAGATCTTTTTGAAAAAATCCCTAAGCCCCGGGGCCACAGTTTCATAAAAAATCTGACTTTCGGCAAGTCACTCAAAAATGGTGCCAAACGGTTTCAAATGCTCCCCTGTGAGGTTTTGCGGTCGAATCAGAAGGCTTTTTATCACAGGAGAAGAAATCAGCCCTCGACAAGTTAACCGGCAGAAAAAGATTTTTTTGAAAAAATCCCTAAGCCCCGGAGTCACAATTTCAGGAAAAATCTGACTTTCGGCAATTCACTTAAAAATGGTGCCAAACAGTTTCAAATGCTCCCCTGTGAGTTTTTGCGGTCGAATCAGAAGGCTTTTTATCACAGGACAAGAAATCAGCCCTGGACAAGTTAACCGGGAAAAAAAGATTTTTTTGAAAAAATCCCAAACCCCAGGGCCACAGTTTCATAAAAAATCTAACTTTCGCCAATTCACTGAAAAATGGTGCCAAATGCTTGCAAATTCTCCTCTGAAAGGTTTGCCGGTCGAAACAGAAGCCTTTATATCACAGGACAAGAAACCAGCCCTCGACAACTTCATCGGCAGAAAAAGATTTTTTTGAAAAAATCCCTAAGCCCCGGATTCACAATTTCAGGAAAAATCTGACTTTCGGCAATTCACTCAAAAATGGTGCCAAACGGTTGCAAATGCTCCCCTGAGAGGTTTGGCGGTCAAAACAGAAGGCTTTTCATCACAGGACAAGATATCAGCCCCAAACAACTTCACAGGCAGAAAAATATTTTTTTTAAAAAAAAACCCTAAGCCCCGGGGTCACAATTTCAGCAAAAATCTGACTTTTGGCTATTCACTCAAAAATGGTGCCAAACGGTTGCAAAAACTCCCCTGAAAGGTTTGCCGGTCGAAACAGAAGGCTTTTTATCACAGGACAAGAAATCAGCCCTCAACAACTTCACCGGCAGAAAAAGATCTTTTTGAAAAATTCCCTAAGCCCCGGGGTCACAATTTCATCAAAAATCTGACTTCCGGCAATTCACTTAAAAATGGTGCCAAACGGTTTCAAATGCTCCCCTGTGAGGTTTTGCGGTCGAATCAGAAGGCTTTTTATCACAGGACAAGAAATCAGCCCTGGACAAGTTAACCGGGAAAAAAAGATTTTTTTGAAAAAATCCCAAACCCCGGGGCCACAGTTTCATAAAAAATCTGACTTTCGGCAATTCACTGAAAAATGGTGCCAAATGCTTGCAAATGCTCCTCTGAAAGGTTTGCCGGTCGAAACAGAAGCCTTTATATCACAGGACAAGAAACCAGCCCTCGACAACTTCACCGGGAGAAAAAGATTTTTTTGACAAAATCCCTAAGCCCCGGGGCCACAGTTTCATAAAAAATCTGACTTTCGGCAAGTCACTCAAAAATGGTGCCAAACGGTTTCAAATGCTCCCCTGTGAGGTTTTGCGGTCGAATCAGAAGGCTTTTTATCACAGGAGAAGAAATCAGCCCTCGACAAGTTAACCGGCAGAAAAAGATTTTTTTGAAAAAATCCCTAAGCCCCGGGGTCACAATTTCAGGAAAAATCTGACTTTCGGCAATTCACTCAAAAATGGTGCCAAACGGTTGCAAATGCTCCTCTGAACGGTTTGCCGGTCGAAACAGAAGGCTTTATATCACTGGACAAGAAATCAGCCCTCAACAACTTCACCGGCAGAAAAAGAATTTTTTGAAAAAATCCCTAAGCCCCGGAGTCACAATTTCAGGAAAAATCTGACTTTCGGCAATTCACTCAAAAATGGTGCCAAACGGTTGCAAATGCTCCCCTGAGAGGTTTGGCGGTCAAAACAGAAGGCTTTTCATCACAGGACAAGATATCAGCCCTAAACAACTTCACCGGCAGAAAAATATTTTTTTTTCAAAAAAAATCCCTAAGCCCCGGGGTCACAATTTCAGGAAAAATCTGACTTTCGGCAATTCACTCAAAAATGGTGCCAAACGGTTGCAAATGCTCCCCTGAGAGGTTTGGCGGTCAAAACAGAAGGCTTTTCATCACAGGACAAGATATCAACCCCAAACAACTTCACCGGCAGAAAAATATTTTTTTTAAAAAAAATCCCTAAGCCCCGGGGTCACAATTTCAGCAAAAATCTGACTTTCGGCTATTCACTCAAAAAAGGTGCCAAATGCTTGCAAAAACTCCCCTGAAAGGTTTTCCGGTCGAAATAGAAGGCTTTTTATTACAGGACAAGAAATCAGCCCTCAACAACTTCACCGGCAGAAAAAGATCTTTTTGAAAAAATCCCTAAGCCCCGGGGCCACAGTTTCATAAAAAATCTGACTTTCGGCAAGTCACTCAAAAATGGTGCCAAACGGTTTCAAATGCTCCCCTGTGAGGTTTTGCGGTCGAATCAGAAGGCTTTTTATCACAGGAGAAGAAATCAGCCCTCGACAAGTTAACCGGCAGAAAAAGATTTTTTTGAAAAAATCCCTAAGCCCCGGGGTCACAATTTCAGGAAAAATCTGACTTTCGGCAATTCACTCAAAAATGGTGCCAAACGGTTGCAAATGCTCCTCTGAACGGTTTGCCGGTCGAAACAGAAGGCTTTATATCACTCGACAAGAAATCAGCCCTCAACAACTTCACCGGCAGAAAAAGAATTTTTGGAAAAAATCCCTAAGCCCCGGAGTCACAATTTCAGGAAAAATCTGACTTTCGGCAATTCACTCAAAAATGGTGCCAAACGGTTGCAAATGCTCCCCTGAGAGGTTTGGCGGTCAAAACAGAAGGCTTTTCATCACAGGACAAGATATCAGCCCTAAACAACTTCACCGGCAGAAAAATATTTTTTTTAAAAAAAAATCCCTAAGCCCCGGGGTCACAATTTCAGCAAAAATCTGACTTTTGGCTATTCACTAAAAAAGGTGCCAAATGCTTGCAAAAACTCCCCTGAAAGGTTTGCCGGTCGAAACAGAAGGCTTTTTATCACAGGACAAGAAATCAGCCCTCAACAACTTCACCGGCAGGAAAAGATCTTTTTGAAAAAATCCCTAAGCCCCGGGGTCACAATTTCATCAAAAATCTGACTTTCGGCAATTCACTTAAAAATGGTGCCAAACAGTTTCAAATGCTCCCCTGTGAGGTTTTGCGGTCGAATCAGAAGGCTTTTTATCACAGGACAAGAAATCAGCCCTGGACAAGTTAACCGGGAAAAAAAGATTTTTTTGAAAAAATCCCAAACCCCGGGGCCACAGTTTCATAAAAAATCTGACTTTCGGCAATTCACTGAAAAATGGTGCCAAATGCTTGCAAATGCTCCTCTGAAAGGTTTGCCGGTCGAAACAGAAGCCTTTATATCACAGGACAAGAAACCAGCCCTCGACAACTTCATCGGCAGAAAAAGATTTTTTTGAAAAAATCCCTAAGCCCCGGATTCACAATTTCAGGAAAAATCTGACTTTCGGCAATTCACTCAAAAATGGTGCCAAACGGTTGCAAATGCTCCCCTGAGAGGTTTGGCGGTCAAAACAGAAGGCTTTTCATCACAGGACAAGATATCAGCCCCAAACAACTTCACCGGCAGAAAAATATTTTTTTTAAAAAAAAAACCCTAAGCCCCGGGGTCACAATTTCAGCAAAAATCTGACTTTTGGCTATTCACTCAAAAATGGTGCCAAACGGTTGCAAAAACTCCCCTGAAAGGTTTGCCGGTCGAAACAGAAGGCTTTTTATCACAGGACAAGAAATCAGCCCTCAACAACTTCACCGGCAGAAAAAGATCTTTTTGAAAAAATCCCTAAGCCCCGGGGTCACAATTTCATCAAAAATCTGACTTCCGGCAATTCACTTAAAAATGGTGCCAAACGGTTTCAAATGCTCCCCTGTGAGGTTTTGCGGTCGAATCAGAAGGCTTTTTATTACAGGACAAGAAATCAGCCCTGGACAAGTTAACCGGGAAAAAAAGATTTTTTTGAAAAAATCCCAAACCCCGGGGCCACAGTTTCATAAAAAATCTGACTTTCGGCAATTCACTGAAAAATGGTGCCAAATGCTTGCAAATGCTCCTCTGAAAGGTTTGCCGGTCGAAACAGAAGCCTTTATATCACAGGACAAGAAAACAGCCCTCGACAACTTCACCGGGAGAAAAAGATTTTTTTGACAAAATCCCTAAGCCCCGGGGCCACAGTTTCATAAAAAATCTGACTTTCGGCAAGTCACTCAAAAATGGTGCCAAACGGTTTCAAATGCTCCCCTGTGAGGTTTTGCGGTCGAATCAGAAGGCTTTTTATCACAGGAGAAGAAATCAGCCCTCGACAAGTTAACCGGCAGAAAAAGATTTTTTTGAAAAAATCCCTAAGCCCCGGGGTCACAATTTCAGGAAAAATCTGACTTTCGGCAATTCACTCAAAAATGGTGCCAAACGGTTGCAAATGCTCCTCTGAACGGTTTGCCGGTCGAAACAGAAGGCTTTATATCACTGGACAAGAAATCAGCCCTCAACAACTTCACCGGCAGAAAAAGAATTTTTTGAAAAAATCCCTAAGCCCCGGAGTCACAATTTCAGGAAAAATCTGACTTTCGGCAATTCACTCAAAAATGGTGCCAAACGGTTGCAAATGCTCCCCTGAGAGGTTTGGCGGTCAAAACAGAAGGCTTTTCATCACAGGACAAGATATCAGCCCTAAACAACTTCACCGGCAGAAAAATATTTTTTTTAAAAAAAAAATCCCTAAGCCCCGGGGTCACAATTTCAGCAAAAATCTGACTTTCGGCAATTCACTCAAAAATGGTGCCAAACGGTTGCAAATGCTCCCCTGAGAGGTTTGGCGGTCAAAACAGAAGGCTTTTCATCACAGGACAAGATATCAACCCCAAACAACTTCACCGGCAGAAAAATATTTTTTTAAAAAAAAATCCCTAAGCCCCGGGGTCACAATTTCAGCAAAAATCTGACTTTCGTCTATTCACTGAAAAATGGTGCCAAATGCTTGCAAATGCTCCTCTGAAAGGTTTGCCGGTCGAAACAGAAGCCTTTATATCACAGGACAAGAAACCAGCCCTCGACAACTTCACCGGGAGAAAAAGATTTTTTTGACAAAATCCCTAAGCCCCGGGGCCACAGTTTCATAAAAAATCTGACTTTCGGCAAGTCACTCAAAAATGGTGCCAAACGGTTTCAAATGCTCCCCTGTGAGGTTTTGCGGTCGAATCAGAAGGCTTTTTATCACAGGAGAAGAAATCAGCCCTCGACAAGTTAACCGGCAGAAAAAGATTTTTTTGAAAAAATCCCTAAGCCCCGGGGTCACAATTTCAGGAAAAATCTGACTTTTGGCAATTCACTCAAGAATGGTGACAAATGCTTGCAAATGCTCCTCTGAAAGGTTTGCCAGTCGAAACAGAAGGCTTTTTATCACAGGACAAGAAATCAGCCCTCAACAACTTCACCGTCAGAAAAAGATTTTTTTGAAAAAATCCCTAAGCCCTGGGGCCACAATTTCAGGAAAAATCTGACTTTCGGCAATTCACTCAAAAATGGTGCCAAATGCTTGCAAATGCTACCCTGAGAGGTTTTGCGGTCGAAACAGAAGGCTTTTTATCACAGGATAAGAAATCAGCCCTAAACAACTTCACCGACAGAAAAAGATTTTTTTTGAAAAAATCCCTAAGCCCTGGGGTCACAATTTCAGGAAAAATCTGACTTTTGGCAATTCACTTAATAATGCTGCCACACGGTTGCAAATGCTCCCCTGAGAGGTTTGGCGGTCAAAACAGAAGGCTTTTTATCACAGGACAAGATATCAGCCGAAAACAACTTCACCGGCAGAAAAAAATTTTTTTTAAATAAATTCCTAAACCCCGGAGTCACAATTTCAGAAAAAATCTGATTTTTGGCAATTCACTTAAAAATGGTGCCAAATGCTTGAAAATGCTCCCCTAAGAGGTTTTGGCGTTCGGAACAGAATGCTTTTTATCACAGGATAAGAAATCAGCCCTCGACAACTTCACCGTCAGAAAAAGTTTTTTGTAAAAAACTCCCTAAGCCCCGGGGTCACAATTTCAGCCAAAATCTGACTTTTGACAATTCACTCAAAAATGGTGCCAAGTGCTTGCAAATGCTCCCCTAAGAGGTTTTGGCGGTCAAAACAGAAGGATTTTTATCACAGGATAAGAAATCAGCCCTCGACAACTTCACCGTCAGAAAAACTTTTTTGTAAAAAACTCCCTAAGCACCGGGGTCACAATTTCAGCCAAAATCTGACTTTTGACAATTCACTCAAAAATGGTGCCAAGTGCTTGCAAATGCTCCCCTAAGAGGTTTTGGCGGTCAAAACAGAAGGATTTTTATCACAGGATAAGAAATCAGCCCTCGAAAACTTCACCGGCAGAAAAAGATTTTTTTGAAATAATCCCTAAGCCCCGGAGTCACAATTTCAGGAAAAATCTGACTTTCGGCAATTCACTCAAAAATGGTGCCAAACGGTTGCAAATGCTCCCCTGAGAGGTTTGGCGGTCAAAACAGAAGGCTTTTCATCACAGGACAAGATATCAGCCCTAAACAACTTCACCGGCAGAAAAATATTTTTTTTAAAAAAAATCCCTAAGCCCCGGGGTCACAATTTCAGCAAAAATCTGACTTTTGGCTATTCACTCAAAAATGGTGCCAAATGCTTGCAAAAACTCCCCTGAAAGGTTTGCCGGTCGAAACAGAAGGCTTTTTATCACAGGACAAGAAACCAGCCCTCGACAACTTCACCGGGAGAAAAAGATTTTTTTGACAAAATCCCTAAGCCCCGGGGCCACAGTTTCATAAAAAATCTGACTTTCGGCAAGTCACTCAAAAATGGTGCCAAACGGTTTCAAATGCTCCCCTGTGATTTTTTGCGGTCGAATCAGAAGGCTTTTTATCACAGAAGAAGAAATCAGCCCTCGACAAGTTAACCGGCAGAAAAAGATTTTTTTGAAAAAATCCCTAAACCGGGCCGGGGGTCACAATTTCATAAAAAATCTGACTTTCGGCAATTCACTCAAAAATGGTGACAAATGCTTGTAAATGCTCCCCTGAGACGTTTTTCGGTCGAAAAAGAAGGCTTTTTATCACAGGAGAAGAAATCAGCCGTCGACAAGTTAACCGGGAGAAAAAGTTTTATTTGAAAAAATCCCTAAGCCCCTGGGTCACAATTTCAGGAAAAATCTGACTTTCGGCAATTCACTCAAAAATGATGCCAAACGGTTGCAAATGCTCCTCTGAAAGGTTTGCCGGTCGAAACAGAAGGCTTTATATCACTGGACAAGAAATCAGCCCTCAACAACTTCACCGGCAGAAAAAGATTTTTTTGAAAAAATCCCTAAGCCCCGGGGTCACAATTTCAGGAAAAATCTGACTTTTGGCAATTCACTCAAGAATCGTGACAAATGCTTGCAAATGCTCCTCTGAAAGGTTTGCCAGTCGAAACAGAAGGCTTTTTATCACAGGACAAGATATCAGCCCTAAACAACTTCACCGTCAGAAAAAGATTTTTTTGAAAAAATCCCTAAGGCTCGGGGCCACAATTTCAGGAAAAATCTGACTTTCGGCAATTCACTCAAAAATGGTGCCAAATGCTTGCAAATGCTACCCTGAGAGGTTTTGCGGTCGAAACAGAAGGCTTTTTATCACAGGATAAGAAATCAGCCCTCGACAAGTTAACCAGCAGAAAAAGATTTTTTTGAAAAAATCCCTAAGCCCCGGGGTCACAATTTCAGGAAAAATCTGACTTTTGGCAATTCACTTAATAATGGTGCCACACGGTTGCAAATGCTCCCCTGAGAGGTTTGGCGGTCAAAACAGAAGGCTTTTTATCACAGGACAAGATATCAGCCGAAAACAACTTCACCGGCAGAAAAAAAAAATTTTTTAAAAAATTCCTAAACCCCGGAGTCACAATTTCAGAAAAAAATCTGATTTTTGGCAATTCACTTAAAAATGGTGCCAAATGCTTGAAAATGCTCCCCTAAGAGGTTTTGGCGTTCGAAACAGAATGCTTTTTATCACAGGATAAGAAATCAGCCCTCGACAACTTCACCGTAAGAAAAAGTTTTTTGTAAAAAACTCCCTAAGCCCCGGGGTCACAATTTCATAAAAAATCTGACTTTCGGCAATTCAATCAAAAATGGTGACAAATGCTTGTAAATGCTCCCCTGAGACGTTTTTCGGTCGAAAAAGAAGGCTTTTTATCACAGGATAAGAAATCAGCCCTCGACAAGTTAACCGGCAGAGAAAGATTTTTTTGAAAAAATCCCTAAGCCCCGGGGTCACAATTTCAGGAAAAATCTGACTTTCGGCAATTCACTCAAAAATGGTGACAAATGCTTGTAAATGCTCCCCTGAGACGTTTTTCGGTCGAAAAAGAAGGCTTTTTATCACAGGATAAGAAATCAGCCCTCGACAAGTTAACCGGGAGAAAAAGTTTTATTTGAAAAAATCCCTAAGCCCCGGGGTCAAAATTTCAGGAAAAATCTGACTTTCGGCAATTCACTCAAAATTGATGCCAAACGGTTGCAAATGCTCCTCTGAAAGGTTTGCCGGTCGAAACAGAAGGCTTTATATCACTGGACAAGAAATCAGCCCTCAACAACTTCACCGGCAGAAAAAGATTTTTTTGAAAAAATCCCTAAGCCCCGGGGTCACAATTTCAGGAAAAATCTGACTTTTGGCAAATCACTCAAGAATGGTGACAAATGCTTGCAAATGCTCCTCTGAAAGGTTTGCCAGTCGAAACAGAAGGCTTTTTATCACAGGACAAGATATCAGCCCTAAACAACTTCACCGTCAGAAAAAGATTTTTTTGAAAAAATCCCTAAGGCTCGGGGCCACAATTTCAGGAAAAATCTGACTTTCGGCAATTCACTCAAAAATGGTGCCAAATGCTTGCAAATGCTACCCTGAGAGGTTTTGCGGTCGAAACAGAAGGCTTTTTATCACAGGATAAGAAATCAGCCCTCGACAAGTTAACCAGCAGAAAAAGATTTTTTTGAAAAAATCCCTAAGCCCCGGGGTCACAATTTCAGGAAAAATCTGACTTTTGGCAATTCACTTAATAATGGTGCCACACGGTTGCAAATGCTCCCCTGAGAGGTTTGGCGGTCAAAACAGAAGGCTTTTTATCACAGGACAAGATATCAGCCGAAAACAACTTCACCGGCAGAAAAAAAAAATTTTTTAAAAAATTCCTAAACCCCGGAGTCACAATTTCAGAAAAAAATCTGATTTTTGGCAATTCACTTAAAAATGGTGCCAAATGCTTGAAAATGCTCCCCTAAGAGGTTTTGGCGTTCGAAACAGAATGCTTTTTATCACAGGATAAGAAATCAGCCCTCGACAACTTCACCGTAAGAAAAAGTTTTTTGTAAAAAACTCCCTAAGCCCCGGGGTCACAATTTCATAAAAAATCTGACTTTCGGCAATTCAATCAAAAATGGTGACAAATGCTTGTAAATGCTCCCCTGAGACGTTTTTCGGTCGAAAAAGAAGGCTTTTTATCACAGGATAAGAAATCAGCCCTCGACAAGTTAACCGGCAGAGAAAGATTTTTTTGAAAAAATCCCTAAGCCCCGGGGTCACAATTTCAGGAAAAATCTGACTTTCGGCAATTCACTCAAAAATGGTGACAAATGCTTGTAAATGCTCCCCTGAGACGTTTTTCGGTCGAAAAAGAAGGCTTTTTATCACAGGATAAGAAATCAGCCCTCGACAAGTTAACCGGGAGAAAAAGTTTTATTTGAAAAAATCCCTAAGCCCCGGGGTCAAAATTTCAGGAAAAATCTGACTTTCGGCAATTCACTCAAAATTGATGCCAAACGGTTGCAAATGCTCCTCTGAAAGGTTTGCCGGTCGAAACAGAAGGCTTTATATCACTGGACAAGAAATCAGCCCTCAACAACTTCACCGGCAGAAAAAGATTTTTTTGAAAAAATCCCTAAGCCCCGGGGTCACAATTTCAGGAAAAATCTGACTTTTGGCAAATCACTCAAGAATGGTGACAAATGCTTGCAAATGCTCCCCTGAGAGGTTTGGCGGTCAAAACAGAAGGCTTTTTATCACAGGACAAGATATCAGCCGAAAACAACTTCACCGGCAGAAAAAAAAATTTTTAAAAAAAATTCCTAAACCCCGGAGTCACAATTTCAGAAAAAATCTGATTTTTGGCAATTCACTTAAAAATGGTGCCAAATGCTTGCAAATGCTCCTCTGAAAGGTTTGCCAGTCGAAACAGAAGGCTTTTTATCACAGGACAAGATATCAGCCCTAAACAACTTCACCGTCAGAAAAAGATTTTTTTGAAAAAATCCCTAAGCCCCGGGGCCACAATTTCAGGAAAAATCTGACTTTCGGCAATTCACTCAAAAATGGTGCCAAATGCTTGCAAATGCTACCCTGAGAGGTTTTACGGTCGAAACAGAAGGCTTTTTATCACAGGATAAGAAATCAGCCCTAAACAACTTCACCGACAGAAAAAGATTTTTTTTGAAAAAATCCCTACGCCCCGGGGTCACAATTTCAGCAAAAATCTAAAGTTCTCCAATTCACTCAAAAATGGTTTCAAACGGTTGCAAATGCTCCCCTGCGAGGTTTGGCGGTCGAAACAGAAGGCTTTTTATGAAAGGAAAAGAAATCAGCCCTCGACAACTTAACCGGCAGAAATATTTTCTGTGAAAAAATCCCTAAGCCCCGGGGTCACAATTTCATCAAAAATCTGACTTTTTTACTACTACTTTACTACTGCTTTATTACTACTTTACTACTGCTTTACTACCATTTTACTACTACTTTACTACCATTTTACTACTGCTTTACTACTACTTTACTACCATTTTACTACTGCTTTACTACCATTTTACTACTGCTTTACTACTACTTTACTGCCATTTTACTACTGCTTTACTACTACTCCTTCACTACTTTTTTACTATGATTTTACTACTAATTTACTACAATTTTACTACTACTTTACTACTACTTTAAAGCTATTTTAATACTATTCCAACACTCAAAAATGGTGCCAAACGGATGCAAATGCTCCCCTGAGAGGTTTGGCGGTCGAAACAGATGGCTTTTTGTCTCAGGAAGAGAAATCAGCCCTCGACAACTTCACCGGCAGAAAAAGATTTTTTTGAAAAAAATACCTAAGCCCCAGGGTCACAATTTCATCAAAAATCTGACTTTCAGCAATTCACTCAAAAATGGTACCAAACGGTTGCATATGCTCCACTGCGAGGTTTGGCGGTCAAAACAGAAGGCTTTTTATCACAGGAAAAGAAATCAGCCCTCGACAACTTAACCTGCAGAATATTTTTTTTAAAAAAAAAATCATCAAAAATCTGACTTTCGGCCATTCACTCAAAAATGGTGCCAAACGGTTGCACATGCTCCCCTGAGAGTTTTGGGAGTCGAAACAGAAGGCTTTTTATCTCAGAAAAAGAAATCAGCCCTCGACAACTTCACCGGCAGAAAAAGATTTTTTGAAAAAAATACCTAAGCCCCAGGGTCACAATTTCATCAAAAATCTGACTTTCAGCCATTCACTCAAAAATGTTGCCAAAAGGTTGCAAATGCTCCCCTGAGAGGTTTGGCGGTCGAAACAGAAGGCTTTTTATCACAGGAAAAGAAATCTGCCCTCGGCAACTTAACCGGCAGAAAAATCTTCTTTTGAAAAAATCCCTAAGCCCCAGGGTCACAATTTCATCAAAAATCTGACTTTTTTACTACTACTTTACTACTGCTTTACTACTACTTTACTACCATTTTACTACTGATTTACTACTACTTTACTACCATTTTACTACTGATTTACTACTACTTTACTTCCATTTTACTACTGCTTTACTAACACTTTACTACTACTTTACTAACACTTTACTACTACTTTACTGCCATTTTACTACTGCTTTACTACTTCTTCACTACTGTTTTATTATGATTTTACTACTAATTTACTACAATTTTACTACTACTTTACTACTACTTTAAAGCTATTTTACTACTATTCCACCACTCAAAAATGGTGCCAAGTGCTTGCAAATGCTCCCCTAAGAGGTTTTGGCGGTCAAAACAGAAGGATTTTTATCACAGGATAAGAAATCAGCCCTCGACAACTTCACCGGCAGAAAAAGATTTTTTTGAAATAATCCCTAAGCCCCGGAGTCACAATTTCAGGAAAAATCTGACTTTCGGCAATTCACTCAAAAATGGTGCCAAACGGTTGCAAATGCTCCCCTGAGAGGTTTGGCGGTCAAAACAGAAGGCTTTTCATCACAGGACAAGATATCAGCCCTAAACAACTTCACCGGCAGAAAAATATTTTTTTTAAAAAAAATCCCTAAGCCCCGGGGTCACAATTTCAGCAAAAATCTGACTTTTGGCTATTCACTCAAAAATGGTGCCAAATGCTTGCAAAAACTCCCCTGAAAGGTTTGCCGGTCGAAACAGAAGGCTTTTTATCACAGGACAAGAAATCAGCCCTCAACAACTTCACCGGCAGAAAAAGATCTTTTTGAAAAAATCCCTAAGCCCCGGGGTCACAATTTCATCAAAAATCTGACTTTCGGCAATTCACTTAAAAATGGTGCCAAACGGTTCCAAATGTTCCCCTGAAAGGTTTGCCAGTCGAAACAGAAGCCTTTTTATCACAGGACAAGAAATCAGCCCTCAACAACTTCACCGGCAGAAAAAGATCTTTTTGAAAAAATCCCTAAGCCCCGGGGTCACAATTTCATCAAAAATCTGACTTTCGCCAATTCACTCAAAAATGGTGCCAAACGGTTTCAAATGCTCCCCTGTGAGGTTTTGCGGTCGAATCAGAAGGCTTTTTATCACAGGATAAGAAATCAGCCCTGGACAAGTTAACCGGGAAAAAAGATTCTTTTGAAAAAATCCCAAACCCCGGGGCCACAGTTTCATAAAAAATCTGACTTTCGGCAATTCACTGAAAAATGGTGCCAAATGCTTGCAAATGCTCCTCTGAAAGGTTTGCCGGTCGAAACAGAAGCCTTTATATCACAGGACAAGAAACCAGCCCTCGACAACTTCACCGGGAGAAAAAGATTTTTTTGACAAAATCCCTAAGCCCCGGGGCCACAGTTTCATAAAAAATCTGACTTTCGGCAAGTCACTCAAAAATGGTGCCAAACGGTTTCAAATGCTCCCCTGTGATTTTTTGCTGTCGAATCAGAAGGCTTTTTATCACAGGAGAAGAAATCAGCCCTCGACAAGTTAACCGGCAGAGAAAGATTTTTTTGAAAAAATCCCTAAGCCCCGGGGTCACAATTTCAGGAAAAATCTGACTTTCGGCAATTCACTCAAAAATGGTGCCAAACGGTTGCAAATGCTCCTCTGAAAGGTTTGCCGGTCGAAACAGAAGGCTTTATATCACTGGACAAGAAATCAGCCCTCAACAACTTAACCGGCAGAAAAAGATTTTTTTGAAAAAATCCCTAAACCGGGCCCGGGGTCACAATTTCATAAAAAATCTGACTTTCGGCAATTCACTCAAAAATGGTGACAAATGCTTGTAAATGCTCCCCTGAGACGTTTTTCGGTCGAAAAAGAAGGCTTTTTATCACAGGATAAGAAATCAGCCGTCGACAAGTTAACCGGGAGAAAAAGTTTTATTTGAAAAAATCCCTAAGCCCCGGGGTCACAATTTCAGGAAAAATCTGACTTTCGGCAATTCACTCAAAAATGATGCCAAACGGTTGCAAATGCTCCTCTGAAAGGTTTGCCGGTCGAAACAGAAGGCTTTATATCACTGGACAAGAAATCAGCCCTCAACAACTTCACCGGCAGAAAAAGATTTTTTTGAAAAAATCCCTAAGCCCCGGGGTCACAATTTCAGGAAAAATCTGACTTTTGGCAATTCACTCAAGAATGGTGACAAATGCTTGCAAATGCTCCTCTGAAAGGTTTGCCAGTCGAAACAGAAGGCTTTTTATCACAGGACAAGATATCAGCCCTAAACAACTTCACCGTCAGAAAAAGATTTTTTTGAAAAAATCCCTAAGCCCCGGGGCCACAATTTCAGGAAAAATCTGACTTTCGGCAATTCACTCAAAAATGGTGCCAAATGCTTGCAAATGCTACCCTGAGAGGTTTTGCGGTCGAAACAGAAGGCTTTTTATCACAGGATAAGAAATCAGCCCTCGACAAGTTAACCGGCAGAAAAAGATTTTTTTGAAAAAATCCCTAAGCCCCGGGGTCACAATTTCAGGAAAAATCTGACTTTTGGCAATTCACTTAATAATGGTGCCACACGGTTGCAAATGCTCCCCTGAGAGGTTTGGCGGTCAAAACAGAAGGCTTTTTATCACAGGACAAGATATCAGCCGAAAACAACTTCACCGGCAGAAAAAAATTTTTTTAAAAAAAATTCCTAAACCCCGGAGTCACAATTTCAGAAAAAAATCTGATTTTTGGCAATTCACTTAAAAATGGTGCCAAATGCTTGAAAATGCTCCCCTAAGAGGTTTTGGCGTTCGAAACAGAATGCTTTTTATCACAGGATAAGAAATCAGCCCTCGACAACTTCACCGTCAGAAAAAGTTTTTTGTAAAAAACTCCCTAAGCCCCGGGGTCACAATTTCATAAAAAATCTGACTTTCGGCAATTCAATCAAAAATGGTGACAAATGCTTGTAAATGCTCCCCTGAGACGTTTTTCGGTCGAAAAAGAAGGCTTTTTATCACAGGATAAGAAATCAGCCCTCGACAAGTTAACCGGCAGAGAAAGATTTTTTTGAAAAAATCCCTAAGCCCCGGGGTCACAATTTCAGGAAAAATCTGACTTTCGGCAATTCACTCAAAAATGGTGACAAATGCTTGTAAATGCTCCCCTGAGACGTTTTTCGGTCGAAAAAGAAGGCTTTTTATCACAGGATAAGAAATCAGCCCTCGACAAGTTAACCGGGAGAAAAAGTTTTATTTGAAAAAATCCCTAAGCCCCGGGGTCACAATTTCAGGAAAAATCTGACTTTCGGCAATTCACTCAAAATTGATGCCAAACGGTTGCAAATGCTCCTCTGAAAGTTTTGCCGGTCGAAACAGAAGGCTTTATATCACTGGACAAGAAATCAGCCCTCAACATTTTCACCGGCAGAAAAAGATTTTTTTGAAAAAATCCCTAAGCCCCAGGGTCACAATTTCAGGAAAAATCTGACTTTTGGCAATTCACTCAAGAATGGTGACAAATGCTTGCAAATGCTCCTCTGAAAGGTTTGCCAGTCGAAACAGAAGGCTTTTTATCACAGGACAAGATATCAGCCCTAAACAACTTCACCGTCAGAAAAAGATTTTTTTGAAAAAATCCCTAAGCCCCGAGGCCACAATTTCAGGAAAAATCTGACTTTCGGCAATTCACTCAAAAATGGTGCCAAATGCTTGCAAATGCTACCCTGAGAGGTTTTGCGGTCGAAACAGAAGGCTTTTTATCACAGGATAAGAAATCAGCCCTCAACAACTTCACCGACAGAAAAAGATTTTTTTTGAAAAAATCCCTACGCCCCGGGGTCACAATTTCAGCAAAAATCTAAAGTTCTCCAATTCACTCAAAAATGGTTCCAAACGGTTGCAAATGCTCCCCTGCGAGGTTTGGCGGTCGAAACAGAAGGCTTTTTATGAAAGGAAAAGAAATCAGCCCTCGACAACTTAACCGGCAGAAATATTTTCTGTGAAAAAATCCCTAAGCCCCGGGGTCACAATTTCATCAAAAATCTGACTTTTTTACTACTACTTTACTACTGCTTTATTACTACTTTACTACTGCTTTACTACCATTTTGCTACTACTTTACTACCATTTTACTACTGCTTTACTACTACTTTACTACCATTTTACTACTGCTTTACTACCATTTTACTACTGCTTTACTACTACTTTACTGCCATTTTACTACTGCTTTACTATTACTTCACTACCTTTTTACTATGATTTTACTACTAATTTACTACAATTTTACTACTACTTTACTACTACTTTAAAGCTATTTTAATACTATTCCCCCACTCAAAAATGGTGCCAAACAGATGCAAATGCTCCCCTGAGAGGTTTGGCGGTCGAAACAGATGGCTTTTTGTCTCAGGAAAAGAAATCAGCCCTCGACAACTTCACCGGCACAAAAAGATTTTTTTTAAAAAAAAAACCTAAGCCCCAGGGTCACAATTTCATCAAAAATCTGACTTTCAGCCATTCACTCAAAAATGTTGCCAAACGGTTGCAAATGCTCCCCTGAGAGGTTTGGCGGTCGAAACAGAAGGCTTTTTATCACAGGACAAGAAATCAGCCCTCAACAACTTCACCAGCAGAAAAAGATTTTTTTGAAAAAATCCCTAAGCCCCGGGGTCACAATTTCATCAAAAATCTGACATTCCGCCATTCACTCACAAGTGTTTCCCTACGGATGCAAATGCTCCCCTGAGAGGTTTGGTAGTCGAAACAGAAGCCTTTTTATCTCAGGAAAAGAAATCAACCCTCGACAACTTAACCTGTAGAATTTTTTTTTTGAAAAAATCCCTAAGCCCCGGGGTCACAATTTGATCAAAAATCTGACTTTCGGCCATTCACTCAAAAATGGTGCCAAACGGTTGCAAATGCTCCCCTGAGAGGTTTGCCAGTTGAAACGGAAGGCTTTTTATCTCAGGAAAAGAAATCATCCCTCGACAACTTAACCGGCAAAAAATGATTTTTTTTCAAAAAATCCCTAATCCCCGGAGTCACAATTTTATCAGAAATCTGACTTTTGGCCATTCACTCAAAAATGTTCCCAAACGGTTGAGAGGTTTGGCGGTCGAAACAGAAGGGTTTTTATGAAAGGAAAAGAAATCAGCCCTCGACAACTTTACCGGCAGAAAAAGATTCTTTTGAAAAAATCCCTAACCCCCGGGGTTACAATTTCATCAAAAATCTGTCTTTCGGCCATTCACTCAAATATGGTGCCAAACGGTTGCAAACGCTCTCCTGAGAGGTTTGGCGGTCGAAACAGAAGGCTTTTTATGAAAGGAAAAGAAATCAGCCCTCGACCACACAACCGGTAGAAAAAGATTCTTTGGAAAAAAATCCCTAAGCCCCGGGGTCACAATTTCATCAAAAATCTGACTTTCGGCCATTCACTCAAAAATGGTACCAAACGGATGCAAATGCTCCCCTGAGAGGTTTGTCGGTCGAAACAGAAGGCTTTTTATTACAGGAACAGAAATTAACCCTCGAGTACTTAACCGGCAGAAAAAGATTCTTTTTTAAAAAATCACAATTTCATCAAAAATCTAACTTTCGGCCATTCACGCAAAAATGGTGCCAAACGGATGCAAATGCTCCCCTGAGAGGTGTGGCGTTCAAAACAGAAGGCTTCTTATCTCAGGAAAAGAAATCAGCCCTCGACAACTTGAAGCGCAGAAAAAGATTTTTTTGAAAAAATCCCTAAGCCCCGGGGTCACAATTTCATCAAAAATCTGACTTTCGGCCATTCACTCAAAAATGGTGCCAAACGGTTGAAAATATTCCCCTGAGAGGTTTGGCGGTCGAAACAGAAGGCTTTTTATCTCAGGAAAAGAAATCAGCCCTTGACAACTTAACCGGCAGAAAAATATTTTTTTGAAAAAATCCCTAATGTCCGTGGTCACAATTACATCAAAAATCTGACTTTCGGTCGTTCACTCAAAAATGGTGCCAAACGGTTGCAAATGCTCCCCTGAGAGGTTTGGCGGTCGAAACAGAAGTCTTTTTATCACAGGAAAAGAAATTAGCCCTCGACAACTTAACCTGCAGAATTTTTTTTTTGAAAAAATCCCTAAGCCCCAGGGTCACAATTTCATCAAAAATCTGACTTTCGGCCATTCACTCCAAAATGGTCCCAAACGGTTGCAAATGCTCCCCTGAGAGGTTTGGCAGTCGAAACAGAAGGCTTTTTATCACAGGAAAAGAAATCAGCCCTCGACAACTTAACCTGCAGATTTTTTTTTTTAAAAAAAAAATCCCTAAGCCCCGGGGTCACAATTTGATCAAAAATCTGACTTTCAGCCATTCACTCAAAAATGGTGCCAAACGGTTGCAAATGCTCCCCTGAGAGGTTTGGCGGTCGAAACAGAAGGCTTTTTTTATCACAGGAAAAGAAATTAGCCCTCGACAACTTAACCTGCAGAAAAATATTTTTTTTATAAAAATCCCTAAGCTACGTGGTCACAATTACATCAAAATTCTGACTTTCGGCCATTCACTCAAAAATGGTGCCAAACGGTTGCAAACGCTCTCCTGAGAGGTTTGGCGGTCGAAACAGAAAGCTTTTTAGAAAAAGGAAAAGAAATCAGCCCTCGACAACTTAACGGGTAGAAAAAGATTCTTTTGAAAAAATCCCTAATGTCCGTGGTCACAATTACATCAAAATTCTGACTTTCGGCCATTCACTCAAAAATGGTGCCAAACGGTTGCAAATGCCCCCCTGAAAGGTTTGCCGGTCGAAACAGAAGGCTTTTTATCACAGGACAAGAAATCAGCCCTCAACAACTTTACCGGCAGAAAAAGATTTTTTTGAAAAAAATCCCTAAGCCCTGGGGTCACAATTTCAGGAAAAATCTGACTTTCGGCAATTCACGCAAAAATGCTGACATACGGTTGCAAATGCTCCCCTGAAAGGTTTGCCGGTTGAAACAGAAGGCTTTTTATCACAGGGAAAGAAATCAGCCCTCGACAATTTAACCGGGAGAAAAAGATTTTTTTGAAAAAATCTCTAAGCCCCGGGGTCACAATTTCAGCAAAAATCTGAAGTTCTCCAATTCACTCAATAATGGTGCCAAACGGTTGCAAATGCTCCCCTGAAAGGTTTGCCGGTCGAAACAGAAGGCTTTTTATCACAGGACAAGAAATCAGCCCTCAACAACTTCACCGGCAGAAAAAGGTTTTTTTGAAAAAATCCCTAAGGGTCACAATTTCAGGAAAAATCTGACTTTCGGCAATTCACTCAAAAATGCTGCCAAATAGTTGCAAATTCTCCCCTGAGAGAATTTGTGGTTGAAACAGAAGGCTTTTTATCACAGGAAAAGAAATCAACCCCCGACAATTTAACCGGGAGGAAAAGATTTTTTTGAAAAAATCCCTAAGCCCTGGGGTCACAATTTCATCAAAAATCTAACTTTCGGCAATTCACTCAAAATTGCTGCCAAACGGTTGCAAATGCTCCCCTGAAAGGTTTGCTGGTCGAAACAGAAGGCTTTTTATCACAGGAGAAGAAATCAGCCCTCGACAATTTAACCGGGAGAAAAAGATTTTTTTGAAAAAAAAATCTGAGCCCCGGGGTCACAATTTCAGCAAAAATCTGACTTTCGGCAATTCACTCAAAAATGGTGCCAAACGGTTGCAAATGCTCCCCTGAAAGGTTTGCCGGTTGAAACAGAAGGCTTTTTATCACAGGACAAGAAATCCGCCCTCAACAACTTCACCAGCAGAAAAAGGTTTTTTTGAAAAAATCCCTAAGCCCCGGGGTCACAATTTCATCAAAAATCTAACTTTCGGCAATTCACTCAAAATTGCTGCCAAACGGTTGCAAATGCTCCCCTGAAAGGTTTGCTGGTCGAAACAGAAGGCTTTTTATCACAGGAGAAGAAATCAGCCCTCGACAATTTAACCGGGAGAAAAAGATTTTTTTGAAAAAAAAATCTGAGCCCCGGGGTCACAATTTCAGCAAAAATCTGACTTTCGGCAATTCACTCAAAAATGGTGCCAAACGGTTGCAAATGCTCCCCTGAAAGGTTTGCCGGTTGAAACAGAAGGCTTTTTATCACAGGAGAAGAAATCAGCCCTCAACAACTTCACCAGCAGAAAAAGGTTTTTTTGAAAAAATCCCTAAGCCCCGGGGTCACAATTTCAGCAAAAATCTGAAGTTGTCCAATTCACTCAAAAATGGTGCCAAACGGTTGCAAATGCTCCCCTAAGAGGTTTGGGGGTCGAAACAGAAGGCTTTTTATCACAGGACAAGAAATCAGCCCTCAACAACTTCACCAGCAGAAAAAGATTTTTTTGAAAAAAACACTAAGCCCCGGGGTCACAATTTCGGGAAAAATCTAAAGTTCTCCAATTCACTCAAAAATGGTGCCAAACGGTTGCAAATGCTCCCCTGAATGGTTTTCCGGTTGAAACAGAAGGCTTTTTATCACAGGACAAGAAATCAGCCCTCAACAACTTCACCAGCAGAAAAAGGTTTTTTTTAAAAAATCCCTAAGCCCCGGGGTCACAATTTCATCAAAAATCTAACTTTCGGCAATTCACTCAAAATTGCTGCCAAACGGTTGCAAATGCTCCCCTGAAAGGTTTGCTGGTCGAAACAGAAGGCTTTTTATCACAGGACAAGAAATCAGCCCTCAACAACTTCACCAGCAGAAAAAGGTTTTTTTGAAAAAATCCCTAAGGGTCACAATTTCAGGAAAAATCTGACTTTCGGCAATTCACTCAAAAATGCGGCCAAATAGTTGCAAATGCTCCCCTGAGAGAATTTGCGGTTGAAACAGAAGGCTTTTTATCACAGGAAAAGAAATCAGCCCTCAACAACTTCACCAGCAGAAAAAGGTTTTTTTGAAAAAATCTCTAAGCCCCGGGGTCACAATTTCAGCAAAAATCTGAAGTTCTCCAATTCACTCAAAAATGGTGCCAAACGGTTGCAAATGCTCCTCTGAAAGGTTTGCCGGTCGAAACAGAAGGCTTTTTATCACAGGACAAGAAATCAGCCCTCAACAACTTCACCAGCAGAAAAAGATTTTTTTGGAAAAAAAATCTGAGCCCCGGGGTCACAATTTCAGCAAAAATCTGACTTTCGGCAATTCACTCAAAAATGGTGCCAAACGATTGCAAATGATCCCGTGAAAGGTTTGCCGGTTGAAACAGAAGGCTTTTTATCACAGGACAAGAAATCAGCCCTCAACAACTTCACCAGCAGAAAAAGGTTTTTTTTAAAAAATCCCTAAGCCCCGGGGTCACAATTTCATCAAAAATCTAACTTTCGGCAATTCACTCAAAATTGCTGCCAAACGGTTGCAAATGCTCCCCTGAAAGGTTTGCTGGTCGAAACAGAAGGCTTTTTATCACAGGACAAGAAATCAGCCCTCAACAACTACACCAGCAGAAAAATCTTCTTTTGAAAAAATCCCTAAGCCCCAGGGTCACAATTTGATCAAAAATCTGACTTTCGGCTATTCCGTCAAAAATGGTGCCAAACGGTCGCACATGCTCCCCTGCGAGGTTTGGCGGTCGAAACAGAAGGCTTTTTATGAATGGAAAAGAAATCAGCCCTCGACAATTTAACCGGCAGAAATTTTTTCTGTGAAAAAATCCCTAAGCCCCGGAGTCACAATTTCATCAAAAATCTGACTTTTTTACTACTGCTTTACTACTGCTTTACTACTACTTTACTACCATTTTACTACTGATTTACTACTACTTTACTACCATTTTACTACTGATTTACTACTACTTTACTACCATTTTACTACTGCTTTACTAACGCTTTACTACTACTTTATTGCCATTTTACTACTGCTTTACTACTACTTCACTACTGTTTTACTATGATTTTACTACTAATTTACTACAATTTTACTACTACTTTACTACTACTTTAAAGCTATTTTACTACTATTCCACCACTCAAAAATGGTGCCAAACGGATGCAAATGCTCCCCTGAGAGGTTTGGGGGTCGAAACAGGAGGCTTTTTATCTCAGGAAAAGAAATCAGCCCTCGACAACTTCACCAGCAGAAAAAGGTTTTTTGAAAAAATCCCTAAGCCCAGGGGTCACAATTTCATCAAAATCTGACTTTTTTACTACTACTTTACTACTGCTTTACTACTACTTTACTACTGCTTTACTACTGCTTTACTACCATTTTACTACTGCTTTACTACTACTTTACTACTGCTTTACTACCATTTTACTACTACTTTACTACCATTTTACTACTACTTTATAACACTTTACTACTACTTAACTGCCATTTTACTACTGCTTTACTACTTCTTCACTGCTGTTTTATTATGATTTTACTACTAATTTACTACAATTTTACTACTACTTTACTACTACTTTAAAGCTATTTTACTACTATTCCACCACTCAAAAATGGTGCCAAACGGATGCAAATGCTCCCCTGAGAGTTTGGCGGTCGAAACAGAAGGCTTTTTATCACAGGAGAAGAAATCAGCCCTCGACAATTTAACCGGGAGAAAAAGATTTTTTTGAAAAAAACTGTAAGCCCCGGGGTCACAATTTCAGCAAAAATCTGACTTTCGGCAATTCACTCAAAAATGGTGCCAAACGGTTGCAAATGCTCCCCTGAAAGGTTTGCCGGTCGAAACAGAAGGCTTTTTATCACAGGACAAGAAATAAGCCCTCAACAACTTTACCGGCAGAAAAAGATTTTTTTGAAAAAAATCCCTAAGCCCCGGGGTCACAATTTCAGGAAAAATCTGACTTTCGGCAATTCACTCAAAAATGCTGCCAAATGCTTTTAAATGCTCCCCTGAGAGGTTTTGCGGTCGAAAAAGAAGGCTTTTTATCACAGGACAAGATTTCAGCCCTCAACAACTTCAACGGCAGAAAAAGGATTTTTTGAAAATATCCCTAAGCCCCGGGGTCACAATTTCAGCAAAAATCTGACTTTCGGCAATTCACTCAAAAATGGTGCCAAACGGTTGCAAATGCTCCCCTGCGAGGTTTGGCGGTCGAAACAGAAGGCTTTTTATGAAAGGAAAAGAAATCAGCCCTCGACAACTTAACCGGCAGAAATATTTTCTGTGAAAAAATCCCTAAGCCCCGGGGTCACAATTTCATCAAAAATCTGACTTTTTTACTACTACTTTACTACTGCTTTATTACTACTTTACTACTGCTTTACTACCATTTTACTACTACTTTACTACCATTTTACTACTACTTTACTACCATTTTACTACTGCTTTACAACTACTTTACTGCCATTTTACTACTGCTTTACTACTACTTCACTACTTTTTTACTATGATTTTACTACTAATTTACTACAATTTTACTACTACTTTACTACTACTTTAAAGCTATTTTAATACTATTCCACCACTCAAAAATGGTGCCAAACGGATGCAAATGCTCCCCTGAGAGGTTTGGCGGTCGAAACAGATGGCTTTTTGTCTCAGGAAAAGAAATCAGCCCTCGACAACTTCACCAGCAGAAAAAGATTTTTTTGAAAAAAATACCTAAGCCCCGGGGTCACAATTTCAGCAAAAATCTGACTTTCGGCAATTCCCTCAAAAATGGTACCAAACAGTTGCATATGCTCCCCTGCGAGGTTTGGCGGTCAAAACAGAAGGCTTTTTATCACAGGAAAAGAAATCAGCCCTCGACAACTTAACCTGCAGAATATTTTTTTTAAAAAAAAAATCATCAAAAATCTGACTTTCGGCCATTCACTCAAAAATGGTGCCAAACGGTTGCACATGCTCCCCTGAGAGGTTTGGGAGTCGAAACAGAAGGCTTTTTATCTCAGAAAAAGAAATCAGCCCTCGACAACTTAAGCGGCAGAACAAGATTTTTTTTGAAAAAATCCCTAAGCCCCGGGGTCACAATTTCATCAAAAATCTGACTTTCGGCCATTCACTCAAAAATGGTGCCAAACGGTTGCAAATGCTCCCCTGAGAGGTTTGGCGGTCGAAACAGATGGCTTTTTGTCTCAGGAAAAGAAATCAGCCCTCGACAACTTCACCGGTAGAAAAAGATTTTTTTCAAAAAAATACCTAAGCCCCACGGTCACAATTTCATCAATAATCTGACTTTCAGCCATTCACTCAAAAATGTTGCCAAACGGTTGCAAATGCTCCCCTGAGAGGTTTGGCGGTCGAAACAGAAGGCTTTTTATCACAGGAAAAGAAATCTGCCCTCGGCAACTTAACCGGCAGAAAAATCTTCTTTTGAAAAATTCCCTAAGCCCCAGGGTCACAATTTCAGCAAAAATCTGACTTTCGGCAATTCACTCAAAAATGGTGCCAAACGGTTGCAAATGCTCCCCTGAAAGGTTTGCCGGTCGAAACAGAAGGCTTTTTATCACAGGACAAGAAATCAGCCCTCAACAACTTTACCAGCAGAAAAAGATTTTTTTGAAAAAAATCCCTAAGCCCCGGGGTCACAATTTCAGGAAAAATCTAACTTTCGGCAATTCACTCAAAAATGCTGACATACGGTTGCAAATGCTCCCCTGAAAGGTTTGCAGGTTGAAACAGAAGGCTTTTTATCACAGGAAAAGAAATCAGCCCTCGACAGTTTAACTGGGAGAAAAAGATTTTTTTGAAAAAATCTCTAAGCCCCGGGGTCACAATTTCAGCAAAAATCTGAAGTTCTCCAATTCACTCAAAAATGGTGCCAAACGGTTGCAAATGCTCCCCTGAAAGGTTTGCCGGTCGAAACAGAAGGCTTTTTATCACAGGACAAGAAATCAGCCCTCAACAACTTCACCGGCAGAAAAAGGTATTTTTGAAAAAATCCCTAAGGGTCACAATTTCAGCAAAAATCTAAAGTTCTCCAATTCACTCAAAAATGGTTCCAAACGGTTGCAAATGCTCCCCTGCGAGGTTTGGCGGTCGAAACAGAAGGCTTTTTATGAAAGGAAAAGAAATCAGCCCTCGACAACTTAACCGGCAGAAATATTTTCTGTGAAAAAATCCCTAAGCCCCGGGGTCACAATTTCATCAAAAATCTGACTTTTTTACTACTACTTTACTACTGCTTTATTACTACTTTACTACTACTTTACTACCATTTTACTACTGCTTTACTACTACTTTACTGCCATTTTACTACTGCTTTACTACTACTTTACTGCCATTTTACTACTGCTTTACTACTACTTCACTACTTTTTTACTATGATTTTACTACTAATTTATTACAATTTTACTACTACTTTACTACTACTTTAAAGCTATTTTAATACTATTCCACCACTCAAAAATGGTGCCAAACGGATGCAAATGCTCCCCTGAGAGTTTGGCGGTCGAAACAGAAGGCTTCTTGTCTCAGGAAAAGAAATCAGCCCTCGACAACTTCACCGGCAGAAAAAGGTTTTTTTGAAAAAATCCCTAAGCCCCGGGGTCACAATTTCATCAAAAATCTAACTTTCGGCAATTCACTCAAAATTGCTGCCAAACGGTTGCAAATGCTCCCCTGAAAGGTTTGCTGGTCGAAACAGAAGGCTTTTTATCACAGGAGAAGAAATCAGCCCTCGACAATTTAACCGGGAGAAAAAGATTTTTTTGAAAAAAACTCTAAGCCCCGGGGTCACAATTTCAGCAAAAATCTGACTTTCGGCAATTCACTCAAAAATGGTGCCAAACGGTTGTAAATGCTCCCCTGAAAGGTTTGCCGGTCGAAACAGAAGGCTTTTTATCACAGGACAAGAAATCAGCCCTCAACAACTTTACCAGCAGAAAAAGATTTTTTTGAAAAAAATCCCTAAGCCCCGGGGTCACAATTTCAGGAAAAATCTGACTTTCGGCAATTCACTCAAAAATGCTGACATACGGTTGCAAATGCTCCCCTGAAAGGTTTGCAGGTTGAAACAGAAGGCTTTTTATTACAGGAAAAGAAATCAGCCCTCGACAATTTAACCGGGAGGAAAAGATTTTTTTGAAAAAATCTCTAAGCCCCGAGGTCACAATTTCAGCAAAAATCTGAAGTTCTCCAATTCACTCAAAAATGGTGCCAAACGGTTGCAAATGCTCCCCTGAAAGGTTTGCCGGTCGAAACAGAAGGCTTTTTATCACAGGACAAGAAATCAGCCCTCAACAATTTCACCAGCAGAAAAAGGTTTTTTTGAAAAAATCCCTAAGCCCCGGGGTCACAATTTCAGCAAAAATCTGAAGTTCTCCAATTCACTCAAAAATGGTGCCAAACGGTTGCAAATGCTCCTCTGAAAGGTTTGCCGGTCGAAACAGAAGGCTTTTTATCACAGTACAAGAAATCAGCCCTCAACAACTTCACCGGCAGAAAAAGGTATTTTTGAAAAAATCCCTAAGGGTCACAATTTCAGCAAAAATCTAAAGTTCTCCAATTCACTCAAAAATGGTTCCAAACGGTTGCAAATGCTCCCCTGCGAGGTTTGGCGGTCGAAACAGAAGGCTTTTTATGAAAGGAAAAGAAATCAGCCCTCGACAACTTAACCGGCAGAAATATTTTCTGTGAAAAAATCCCTAAGCCCCGGGGTCACAATTTCATCAAAAATCTGACTTTTTTACTACTACTTTACTACTGCTTTATTACTACTTTACTACTGCTTTACTACCATTTTACTACTACTTTACTACCATTTTACTACTGCTTTACTACTACTTTACTACCATTTTACTACTACTTTACTACCATTTTACTACTGCTTTACTACTACTTTACTGCCATTTTACTACTGCTTTACTACTACTTCACTACTTTTTTACTATGATTTTACTACTAATTTACTACAATTTTACTACTACTTTACTACTACTTTAAAGCTATTTTACTACTATTCCACCACTCAAAAATGGTGCCAAACGGATGCAAATGCTCCCCTGAGAGGTTTGGCGGTCGAAACAGATGGCTTTTTGTCTCAGGAAAAGAAATCAGCCCTCGACAACTTCACCGGCAGAAAAAGATTTTTTTGAAAAAAATACCTAAGCCCCAGGGTCACAATTTCATCAAAAATCTGACTTTCGGCAATTCACTCAAAAATGGTACCAAACGGTTGCATATGCTCCACTGCGAGGTTTGGCGGTCAAAACAGAAGGCTTTTTATCACAGGAAAAGAAATCAGCCCTCGACAACTTAACCTGCAGAATTATTTTTTAAAAAAAATAATCATCAAAAATCTGACTTTCGGCCATTCACTCAAAAATGGTGCCAAACGGTTGCACATGCTCCCCTGAGAGGTTTGGGAGTCGAAACAGAAGGCTTTTTATCTCAGAAAAAGAAATGAGCCCTCGACAACTTAAGCGGCAGAAAAAGATTTTTTTTGAAAAAATCCCTAAGCCCCGGGGTCACAATTTCATCAAAAATCTGACTTTCGGCCATTCACTCAAAAATGGTGCCAAACGGTTGCAAATGCTCCCCTGAGAGGTTTGGCGGTCGAAACAGAGGCTTTTTGTCTCAGGAAAAGAAATCAGCCCTCGACAACTTCACCAGCAGAAAAAGATTTTTTTGAAAAAAATACCTAAGCCCCAGGGTCACAAATTCATCAAAAATCTGACTTTCAGCCATTCACTCAAAAATGTTGCCAAACGGTTGCAAATGCTCCCCTGAGAGGTTTGGCGGTCGAAACAGAAGGCTTTTTATCACAGGAAAAGAAATCTGCCCTCGACAATTTAACCGGCAGAAATTTTTTCTGTGAAAAAATCCCTAAGCCCCGGAGTCACAATTTCATCAAAAATCTGACGTTTTTACTCCTACTTTACTACTACTTTACTACCATTTTACTACTGATTTACTACTACTTTACTACCATTTTACTACTACTTTACTACCATTTTACTACTGCTTTACTACTACTTCACTACTGTTTTACTATGATTTTACTACTAATTTACTACAATTTTACTACTACTTTACTACTACTTTAAAGCTATTTTACTACTATTCCACCACTCAAAAATGGTGCCAAACGGATGCAAATGCTCCCCTGAGAGGTTTGGCGGTCGAAACAGAAGGCTTTTTATCTCAGGAAAAGAAATCAGCCCTCGACAACTTCACCAGCAGAAAAAGGTTTTTTTGAAAAAATCCCTAAGCCTTGGAGTCACAATTTCATCAAAAATCTGACTTTTTTACTACTACTTTACTACTACTTTACTACCATTTTACTACTACTTTACTACTACTTTACTACCATTTTACTACTGCTTTACTACCATTTTACTACTGCTTTACTACTACTTTACTACCATTTTATTACTACTTTACTACTACTTTACTGCCATTTTACTACTGCTTTACTACTTCTTCACTACTGTTTTATTATGATTTTACTACTAATTTACTACAATTTTACTACTACTTTACTACTACTTTAAAGCTATTTTACTACTATTCCACCACTCAAAAATGGTGCCAAACGGATGCAAATGCTCCCCTGAGAGGTTTGGCGGTCGAAACAGAAGGCTTTTTATCACAGGAAAAGAAATTAGCCCTCGACAACTTAACCTGCAGAATTTTTTTTAAAAAAAAAATCCCTAAGCCCCGGGGTCACAATTTCATCAAAAATCTGACTTTCGGCCATTCACTCCAAAATGGTCCCAAACGGTTGCAAATGCTCCCCTGAGAGGTTTGGCAGTAGAAACAGAAGGCTTTTTATCACAGGAAAAGAAATCAGCCGTCGACAACTTAACCTGCAGATTTTTTTTTTTTTGAAAAAATCCCTAAGCCCCGGGGTCACAATTTGATCAAAAATCTGACTTTCAGCCATTCACTCAAAAATGGTGCCAAACGGTTGCAAATGCTCCCCTGAGAGGTTTGGCGGTCGAAACAGAAGGCTTTTTTATCGCAGGAAAAGAAATTAGCCCTCGACAACTTAACCTGCAGAAAAATATTTTTTTGTAAAAATCCCTAAGCTAGGTGGTCACAATGATATCAAAATTCTGACTTTCGGCCATTCACTCAAAAATGGTGCCAAACGGTTGCAAATGCTCCCCTGAGAGGTTTGGCGGTCGAAACAGAAGGGTTTTTATGAAAGGAAAAGAAATCAGCCCTCGACAACTTAACTGGCAGAAAAAGATTCTTTTGAAAAAATGCCTAACCCCTAGGGTTACAATTTCATCAAAAATCTGTCTTTCGGCCATTCACTCAAATATGGTGCCAAACGGTTGCAAACGCTCTCCTGAGAGGTTTGGCGGTCGAAACAGAAAGCTTTTTAGGAAAGGAAAAGAAATCAGCCCTCAACAACTTAAAGGGCAGAAAAAGATTTTTTTGAAAAAATCCCTAAGCCCCGGGGTCACAATTTCATCAAAAGTCTGACTTTCGGCCATTCACTCAAAAATGGTGCCAAACGGTTGAAAATACTCCCCTGAGAGGTTTGGCGGTCGAAACAGAAGGCTTTTTATCACAGGAAAAGAAATTAGCCCTCGACAACTTAACCTGCAGAATTTTTTTTTTTGAAAAAATCCCTAAGCCCTGGGGTCACAATTTGATCAAAAATCTGACTTTCAGCCATTCACTTAAAAATGGTGCCAAACGGTTGCAAATGCTCCCCTGAGAGGTTTCGCGGTCGAAACAGAAGGCTTTTTATCACAGGAAAAGAAATTAGCCCTCGACAACTTAACCTGCAGAATTTTTTTTTTGAAAAAATCCCTGAGCCCCAGGGTCAAAATTTGATAAAAAATCTGACTTTCAGCCATTCACTCAAAAATGGTGCCAAACGGGTGCAAATGCTCCCCTGAGAGGTTTGGCGGTCGAAACAGAAGGCTTTTTTATCACAGGAAAAGAAATTAGCCCTCGACAACTTAACCTGCAGAAAAATATTTTTTTGTAAAAATCCCTAAGCTAGGTGGTCACAATTACATCAAAATTCTGACTTTCGGCCATTCACTCAAAAATGGTGCCAAACGGTTGCAAATGCTCCCCTGAGAGGTTTGGCGGTCGAAACAGAAGGCTTTTTTATCACAGGAAAAGAAATTAGCCCTCGACAACTTAACCTGCAGAAAAATATTTTTTTGTAAAAATCCCTAAGCTACGTGGTCACAATTACATCAAAATTCTGACTTTCGGCCATTCACTCAAAAATGGTGCCAAACGGTTGCAAATGCTCCCCTGAGAGGTTTGGCGGTCGAAACAGAAGGGTTTTTATGAAAGGAAAAGAAATCAGCATTCGACAACTTAACTGGCAGAAAAAGATTCTTTTGAAAAAATCCCTAATGTCTGTGGTCACAATTACATCAAAAATCTGACTTTCGGCCATTCACTCAATAATGATGCCAAACGGATGCAAATCCTCCCCTGAGAGGTTTGGCGGTCGAAACAGAAGGCTTTTTTATCACAGGAAAAGAAATTAGCCCTCGACAACTTAACCTGCAGAAAAATATTTTTTTGTAAAAATCCCTAAGCTCCGTGGTCACAATTACATCAAAATTCTGACTTTCGGCCATTCACTCAAAAATGGTGCCAAACGGTTGCAAATGCCCCCCTGAGAGGTTTGGCGGTGAAAACAGAAGGCTTTTTATCTCAGGAAAAGAAATTAGCCCTCGACAACTTAAAGGGCAGAAAAAGATTTTTTTGAAAAAATCCCTAAGCCCCGGGGTCACAATTTCATCAAAAGTCTGACTTTCGACCATTCACTCAAAAATGGTGCCAAACGGTTGAAAATACTCCCCTGAGAGGTTTGGTGGTCGAAACAGAAGGCTTTTTATCTCAGGAAAAGAAATCATCCCTCGACAACATAACCGGCAGAAAAAGATTTTTTTGAAAAAATCCCTAACCCCCGGGGTCACAATTTCATCAAAAATCTGACTTTCGGCCATTCACTCAAAAATGGTGCCAAACGGTTGCAAATACTCCCCTGAGAGGTTTGGCGGTCGAAACAGAAGGCTTTTTATCTCAGGAAAAGAAATCATCCCTCGACAACTTAACCGGCAGAAAAAGATTTTTTTGAAAAAATCCCTAAGCCCCGGGGTCACAATTTGATCAAAAATCTGACTTTCGGCTATTCACTCAAAAATGGTGCCAAACGGTCGCAAATGCTCGCCTGCGAGGTTTGGCGGTCGAAACAGAAGGGTTTTTATCACAGGACAAGAAATCAGCCCTCAACAACTTCACCGGCAGAAAAAGACTGTTTTAAAAAAATCCCTAAGCCCCAGGGTCACAATTTGATCAAAAATCTGACTTTCGGCTATTCAGTCAAAAATGGTGCCAAACGGTCGCACATGCTCCCCTGCGAGGTTTGGCGGTCGAAACAGAAGGCTTTTTATGAAAGGAAAAGAAATCAGCCCTCGACAATTTAACCGGCAGAATTTTTTTCTGTGAAAAAATCCCTAAGCCCCGGAGTCACAATTTCATCAAAAATCTGACTTTTTTACTACTACTTTACTACTGCTTTACTACTACTTTACTACCATTTTACTACTGATTTACTACTACTTTACTACCATTTTACTACTGATTTACTACTACTTTACTACCATTTTACTACTGCTTTACTAACGCTTTACTACTACTTTATTGCCATTTTACTACTGCTTTACTACTACTTCACTAGTGTTTTACTATGATTTTACTACTAATTTACTACAATTTTACTACTACTTTACTACTACTTTAAAGCTATTTTACTACTATTCCACCGCTCAAAAATGGTGCCAAACGGATGCAAATGCTCCCCTGAGAGGTTTGGGGGTCGAAACAGGAGGCTTTTTACCTCAGGAAAAGAAATCAGCCCTCGACAACTTCACCAGCAGAAAAAGGTTTTTTGAAAAAATCCCTAAGCCCCGGGGTCACAATTTCATCAAAAATCTGACTTTTTTACTACTACTTTACTACTGCTTTACTACTACTTTACTACTGCTTTACTACTGCTTTACTACCATTTTACTACTGCTTTACTACTACTTTACTACTGCTTTACTACCATTTTACTACTACTTTACTACCATTTTACTACTACTTTATAACACTTTACTACTACTTTACTGCCATTTTACTACTGCTTTACTACTTCTTCACTACTGTTTTATTATGATTTTACTACTAATTTACTACAATTTTACTACTACTTTACTACTACTTTAAAGCTATTTTACTACTATTCCACCACTCAAAAATGGTGCCAAACGGATGCAAATGCTTCCCTGAGAGGTTTGGCGGTCGAAACAGAAGGCTTTTTATCACAGGAGAAGAAATCAGCCCTTGACAATTTAACCGGGAGAAAAAGATTTTTTTGAAAAAAACTCTAAGCCCCGGGGTCACAATTTCAGCAAAAATCTGACTTTCGGCCATTCACTCAAAAATGGTGCCAAACGGTTGCAAATGCTCCCCTGAGAGGTTTGGCGGTCGAAACAGAAGGCTTTTTATGAAAGGAAAGGAAATCAGCCCTCGACAACTTAACCAGCAGAAATTTTTTCTTTGAAAAAAATTGCTAAGCCCCGGGGTCACAATTTCATCAAAAATCTGACTTTCAGCCATTTACTCAAAAATGTTGCCAAACGGTTGCAAATGCTCCCCTGAGAGGTTTGGCGGTCGAAACAGAAGGCTTTTTATCACAGGAAAAGAAATCTGCCCTTGGCAACTTAACCGGCAGAAAAATCTTCTTTTGAAAAAATCCCTAAGCCCCAGGGTCACAATTTGATCAAAAATCTGACTTTCGGCTATTCAGTCAAAAATGGTGCCAAACGGTCGCACATGCTCCCCTGCGAGGTTTGGCGGTCGAAACAGAAGGCTTTTTATGAAAGGAAAAGAAATCAGCCCTCGACAATTTAACCGGCAGAAATTTTTTCTGTGAAAAAATCCCTAAGCCCCGGAGTCACAATTTCATCAAAAATCTGACTTTTTTACTACTGCTTTACTACTGCTTTACTACTACTTTACTACCATTTTACTACTGATTTACTACTACTTTACTACCATTTTACTACTGATTTACTACTACTTTACTACCATTTTACTACTGCTTTACTAACGCTTTACTACTACTTTATTGCCATTTTACTACTGCTTTACTACTACTTCACTACTGTTTTACTATGATTTTACTAATAATTTACTACAATTTTACTACTACTTTACTACTACTTTAAAGCTATTTTACTACTATTCCACCACTCAAAAATGGTGCCAAACGGATGCAAATGCTCCCCTGAGAGGTTTGGGGGTCGAAACAGGAGGCTTTTTATCTCAGGAAAAGAAATCAGCCCTCGACAACTTCACCAGCAGAAAAAGGTTTTTTGAAAAAATCCCTAAGCCCCGGGGTCACAATTTCATCAAAATCTGACTTTTTTACTACTACTTTACTACTGCTTTACTACTACTTTACTACTGCTTTACTACTGCTTTACTACCATTTTACTACTGCTTTACTACTACTTTACTACTGCTTTACTACCATTTTACTACTACTTTACTACCATTTTACTACTACTTTATAACACTTTACTACTACTTAACTGCCATTTTACTACTGCTTTACTACTTCTTCACTACTGTTTTATTATGATTTTACTACTAATTTACTACAATTTTACTACTACTTTACTACTACTTTAAAGCTATTTTACTACTATTCCACCACTCAAAAATGGTGCCAAACGGATGCAAATGCTCCCCTGAGAGTTTGGCGGTCGAAACAGAAGGCTTTTTATCACAGGAGAAGAAATCAGCCCTCGACAATTTAACCGGGAGAAAAAGATTTTTTTGAAAAAAACTCTAAGCCCCGGGGTCACAATTTCAGGAAAAATCTGACTTTCGGCAATTCACTCAAAAATGCTGACATACGGTTGCAAATGCTCCCCTGAAAGGTTTGCCGGTTGAAACAGAAGGCTTTTTATCACAGGAAAAGAAATCAGCCCTCGACAATTTAACCGGGAGAAAAAGATTTTTTTGAAAAAATCTCTAAGCCCCGGGGTCACAATTTCAGCAAAAATCTGAAGTTCTCCAATTCACTCAAAAATGGTGCCAAACGGTTGCAAATGCTCCCCTTAAAGGTTTGCCGGTCGAAACAGAAGGCTTTTTATCACAGGACAAGAAATCAGCCCTCAACAACTTCACCAGCAGAAAAAGGTTTTTTTGAAAAAATCCCTAAGCCCCGGGGTCACAATTTCAGCAAAAATCTGAAGTTCTCCAATTCACTCAAAAATGGTGCCAAACGGTTGCAAATTCTCCTCTGAAAAGTTTGCCGGTCGAAACAGAAGGCTTTTTATCACAGGACAAGAAATCAGCCCTCAACAACTTCACCGGCAGAAAAAGGTATTTTTGAAAAAATCCCTAAGGGTCACAATTTCAGCAAAAATCTAAAGTTCTCCAATTCACTCAAAAATGGATCCAAACGGTTGCAAATGCTCCCCTGCGAGGTTTGGCGGTCGAAACAGAAGGCTTTTTATGAAAGGAAAACAAATCAGCCCTCGACAACTTAACCGGCAGAAATATTTTCTGTGAAAAAATCCCTAAGCCCCGGGGTCACAATTTCATCAAAAATCTGACTTTTTTACTACTACTTTACTACTGCTTTATTACTACTTTACTACTGCTTTACTACCATTTTACTACTACTTTACTACCATTTTACTACTACTTTACTACCATTTTACTACTGCTTTACAACTACTTTACTGCCATTTTACTACTGCTTTACTACTACTTCACTACTTTTTTACTATGATTTTACTACTAATTTACTACAATTTTACTACTACTTTACTACTATTTTAAAGCTATTTTAATACTATTCCACCACTCAAAAATGGTGCCAAACGGATGCAAATGCTCCCCTGAGAGGTTTGGCGGTCGAAACAGATGGCTTTTTGTCTCAGGAAAAGAAATCAGCCCTCGACAACTTCACCAGCAGAAAAAGATTTTTTTGAAAAAAATACCTAAGCCCCGGGGTCACAATTTCAGCAAAAATCTGACTTTCGGCAATTCCCTCAAAAATGGTACCAAACAGTTGCATATGCTCCACTGCGAGGTTTGGCGGTCAAAACAGAAGGCTTTTTATCACAGGAAAAGAAATCAGCCCTCGACAACTTATCCTGCAGAATATTTTTTTTTTAAAAAAAAATCATCAAAAATCTGACTTTCGGCCATTCACTCAAAAATGGTGCCAAACGGTTGCACATGCTCCCCTGAGAGGTTTGGGAGTCGAAACAGAAGGCTTTTTATCTCAGAAAAAGAAATCAGCCCTCGACAACTTAAGCGGCAGAACAAGATTTTTTTTGAAAAAATCCCTAAGCCCCGGGGTCACAATTTCATCAAAAATCTGACTTTCGGCCATTCACTCAAAAATGGTGCCAAACGGTTGCAAATGCTCCCCTGAGAGGTTTGGCGGTCGAAACAGATGGCTTTTTGTCTCAGGAAAAGAAATCAGCCCTCGACAACTTCACCGGTAGAAAAAGATTTTTTTCAAAAAAATACCTAAGCCCCACGGTCACAATTTCATCAAAAATATGACTTTCAGCCATTCACTCAAAAATGTTGCCAAACGGTTGCAAATGCTCCCCTGAGAGGTTTGGCGGTCGAAACAGAAGGCTTTTTATCACAGGAAAAGAAATCTGCCCTCGGCAACTTAACCGGCAGAAAAATCTTCTTTTGAAAAAATCCCTAAGCCCCAGGGTCACAATTTCAGCAAAAATCTGACTTTCGGCAATTCACTCAAAAATGGTGCCAAACGGTTGCAAATGCTCCCCTGAAAGGTTTGCCGGTCGAAACAGAAGGCTTTTTATCACAGGACAAGAAATCAGCCCTCAACAACTTTACCAGCAGAAAAAGATTTTTTTGAAAAAAATCCCTAAGCCCCGGGGTCACAATTTCAGGAAAAATCTGACTTTCGGCAATTCACTCAAAAATGCTGACATACGGTTGCAAATGCTCCCCTGAAAGGTTTGCAGGTTGAAACAGAAGGCTTTTTATCACAGGAAAAGAAATCAGCCCTCGACAATTTAACTGGGAGAAAAAGATTTTTTTGAATAAATCTCTAAGCCCCGGGGTCACAATTTCAGCAAAAATCGGAAGTTCTCCAATTCACTCAAAAATGGTGCCAAACGGTTTCAAATGCTCCCCTGAAAGGTTTGCCGGTCGAAACAGAAGGCTTTTTATCACAGGACAAGAAATCAGCCCTCAACAACTTCACTGGCAGAAAAAGGTATTTTTGAAAAAATCCCTAAGGGTCACAATTTCAGCAAAAAATCTAAAGTTCTCCAATTCACTCAAAAATGGTTCCAAACGGTTGCAAATGCTCCCCTGCGAGGTTTGGCGGTCGAAACAGAAGGCTTTTTATGAAAGGAAAAGAAATCAGCCCTCGACAACTTAACCGGCAGAAATATTTTCTGTGAAAAAATCCCTAAGCCCCGGGGTCACAATTTCATCAAAAATCTGACTTTTTTACTACTACTTTACTACTGCTTTATTACTACTTTACTACTGCTTTACTACCATTTTACTACTACTTTACTACCATTTTACTACTGCTTTACTACTACTTTACTACCATTTTACTACTGCTTTACTACTACTTTACTGCCATTTTACTACTGCTTTACTACTACTTTACTGCCATTTTACTACTGCTTTACTACTACTTCACTACTTTTTTACTATGATTTTACTACTAATTTACTACAATTTTACTACTACTTTACTACTACTTTAAAGCTATTTTAATACTATTCCACCACTCAAAAATGGTGCCAAACGGATGCAAATGCTCCCCTGAGAGTTTGGCGGTCGAAACAGAAGGCTTCTTGTCTCAGGAAAAGAAATCAGCCCTCGACAACTTCACCGGCAGAAAAAGGTTTTTTTGAAAAAAACCCTAAGCCCCGGGGTCACAATTTCATCAAAAATCTAACTTTCGGCAATTCACTCAAAATTGCTGCCAAACGGTTGCAAATGCTCCCCTGAAAGGTTTGCTGGTCGAAACAGAAGGCTTTTTATCACAGGAGAAGAAATCAGCCCTCGACAATTTAACCGGGAGAAAAAGATTTTTTTGAAAAAAACTCTAAGCCCCGGGGTCACAAATTCAGCAAACATCTGACTTTCGGCAATTCACTCAAAAATGGTGCCAAACGGTTGTAAATGCTCCCCTGAAAGGTTTGCCGGTCGAAACAGAAGGCTTTTTATCACAGGACAAGAAATCAGCCCTCAACAACTTTACCAGCAGAAAAAGATTTTTTTTGAAAAAAATCCCTAAGCCCCGGGGTCACAATTTCAGGAAAAATCTGACTTTCGGCAATTCACTCAAAAATGGTGCCAAACGGTTGCAAATGCTCCCCTGAAAGGTTTGCCGGTCGAAACAGAAGGCTTTTTATCACAGGACAAGAAATCAGCCCTCAACAATTTCACCAGCAGAAAAAGGTTTTTTTGAAAAAATCCCTAAGCCCCGGGGTCACAATTTCAGCAAAAATCTGAAGTTCTCCAATTCACTCAAAAATGGTGCCAAACGGTTGCAAATGCTCCTCTGAAAGGTTTGCCGGTCGAAACAGAAGGCTTTTTATCACAGTACAAGAAATCAGCCCTCAACAACTTCACCGGCAGAAAAAGGTATTTTTGAAAAAATCCCTCAGGGTCACAATTTCAGCAAAAATCTAAAGTTCTCCAATTCACTCAAAAATGGTTCCAAACGGTTGCAAATGCTCCCCTGCGAGGTTTGGCGGTCGAAACAGAAGGCTTTTTATGAAAGGAAAAGAAATCAGCCCTCGACAACTTAACCGGCAGAAATATTTTCTGTGAAAAAATCCCTAAGCCCCGGGGTCACAATTTCATCAAAAATCTGATTTTTTTACTACTACTTTACTACTGCTTTATTACTACTTTACTACTGCTTTACTACCATTTTACTACTACTTTACTACCATTTTACTACTGCTTTACTACTACTTTACTACCATTTTACTACTACTTTACTACCATTTTACTACTGCTTTACTACTACTTTACTGCCATTTTACTACTGCTTTACTACTACTTCACTACTTTTTTACTATGATTTTACTACTAATTTACTACAATTTTACTACTACTTTACTACTACTTTAAAGCTATTTTACTACTATTCCACCACTCAAAAATGGTGCCAAACGGATGCAAATGCTCCCCTGAGAGGTTTGGCGGTCGAAACAGATGGCTTTTTGTCTCAGGAAAAGAAATCAGCCCTCGACAACTTCACCGGCAGAAAAAGATTTTTTTGAAAAAAGTACCTAAGCCCCAGGGTCACAATTTCATCAAAAATCTGACTTTCGGCAATTCACTCAAAAATGGTACCAAACGGTTGCATATGCTCCACTGCGAGGTTTGGCGGTCAAAACAGAAGGCTTTTTATCACAGGAAAAGAAATCAGCCCTCGACAACTTAACCTGCAGAATATTTTTTTTAAAAAAAAAATCATCAAAAATCTGACTTTCGGCCATTCACTCAAAAATGGTGCCAAACGGTTGCACATGCTCCCCTGAGAGGTTTTGTGGTCGAAACAGATGGCTTTTCGTCTCAGGAAAAGAAATCAGCCCTCGACAACTTCACCGGCAGAAAAAGATTTTTTTCAAAAAAATACCTAAGCCCCAGGGTCACAATTTCATCAAAAATCTAACTTTCAGCCATTCACTCAAAAATGTTGCCAAAGGGTTGCAAATGCTCCCCTGAGAGGTTTGGCGGTCGAAACAGAAGGCTTTTTATCACAGGAAAAGAAATCTGCCCTCGGCAACTTAACCGGCAGAAAAATCTTCTTTTGAAAAAATCCCTAAGCCCCAGGGTCACAATTTCAGCAAAAATCTGACTTTCGGCAATTCACTCAAAAATGGTGCCAAACGGTTGCAAATGCTCCCCTGAAAGGTTTGCCGGTCGAAACAGAAGGCTTTTTATCACAGGACAAGAAATCAGCCCTCAACAACTTTACCAGCAGAAAAAGATTTTTTTGAAAAAAATCCCTAAGCCCCGGGGTCACAATTTCAGGAAAAATCTGACTTTCGGCAATTCACTCAAAAATGCTGACATACGGTTGCAAATGCTCCCCTGAAAGGTTTGCAGGTTGAAACAGAAGGCTTTTTATCACAGGAAAAGAAATCAGCCCTCGACAATTTAACCGGGAGAAAAAGATTTTTTTGAAAAAATCTCTAAGCCCCGGGGTCACAATTTCAGCAAAAATCTGAAGTTCTCCAATTCACTCCAAAAATGGTGCCAAACGGTTGCAAATGCTCCCCTGAAAGGTTTGCCGGTCGAAACAGAAGGCTTTTTATCACAGGACAAGAAATCAGCCCTCAACAACTTCACCAGCAGAAAAAGGTTTTTTTGAAAAAATCCCTAAGCCCCGGGGTCACAATTTCAGCAAAAATCTGAAGTTCTCCAATTCACTCAAAAATGGTGCAAAACGGTTGCAAATGCTCCTCTGAAAGGTTTGCCGGTCGAAACAGAAGGCTTTTTATCACAGGACCAGAAATCAGCCCTCGACAACTTAACCTGCAGAATATTTTTTTTAAAAAAAAAATCATCAAAAATCTGACTTTCGGCCATTCACTCAAAAATGGTGCCAAACGGTTGCATATGCTCCACTGCCAGGTTTGGCGGTCAAAACAGAAGGCTTTTTATCACAGGAAAAGAAATCAGCCCTCGACAACTTAACCTGCAGAATATTTTTTTTTTAAAAAAAATCATCAAAAATCTGACTTTCGGCCATTCACTCAAAAATGGTGCCAAACGGTTGCACATGCTCCCCTGAGAGGTTTGGCGGTCGAAACAGATGGCTTTTTGTCTCAGGAAAAGAAATCAGCCCTCGACAACTTCACCGGCAGAAAAAGATTTTTTTCAAAAAAATACCTAAGCCCCAGGGTCACAATTTCAGCAAAAATCTGAAGTTCTCCAATTCACTCAAAAATGGTGCCAAACGGTTGCAAATGCTCCTCTGAAAGGTTTGCCGGTCGAAACAGAAGGCTTTTTATCACAGGACAAGAAATCAGCCCTCAACAACTTCACCGGCAGAAAAAGGTATTTTTGAAAAAATCCCTAAGCGTCACAATTTCAGCAAAAATCTAAAGTTCTCCAATTCACTCAAAAATGGTTCCAAACGGTTGCAAATGCTCCCCTGCGAGGTTTGGCGGTCGAAACAGTAGGCTTTTTATGAAAGGAAAAGAAATCAGCCCTCGACAACTTAACCGGCAGAAATATTTTCTGTGAAAAAATCCCTAAGCCCCAGGGTCACAATTTCAGCAAAAATCTGACTTTCGGCAATTCACTCAAAAATGGTGCCAAACGGTTGCAAATGCTCCCCTGAAAGGTTTGCCGGTCGAAACAGAAGGCTTTTTATCACAGGACAAGAAATCAGCCCTCAACAACTTTACCAGCAGAAAAAGATTTTTTTGAAAAAAATCCCTAAGCCCCGGGGTCACAATTTCAGGAAAAATCTGACTTTCGGCAATTCACTCAAAAATGCTGACATACGGTTGCAAATGCTCCCCTGAAAGGTTTGCAGGTTGAAACAGAAGGCTTTTTATCACAGGAAAAGAAATCAGCCCTCGACAATTTAACCGGGAGAAAAAGATTTTTTTTAAAAAATCACAATTTCATCAAAAATCTTTCTTTCGGCCATTCAGTCAAAAATGGTGCCAAACGGATGCAAATGCTCCCGTGAGAGGTTTGGTGGTCAGAAACAGAAGGCTTTTTATCACAGGATAAGAAATTAACCCTCGACAGCTTAACAGGGAGAAAAAGATTTTTTTAAAAAAAATCCCTCAGTCACAATTTCATCAAAAATCTAACTTTCGGCCATTCACTCAAAAATGGTGCCAAACGGATGCAAATGCTCCCCTGAGAGGTGTGGCGGTCAAAACAGAAGGCTTCTTATCTCAGGAAAAGAAATCAGCCCTCGACAACTTAAAGCGCAGAAAAAGATTTTTTTGAAAAAATCCCTAAGCCCCGGGGTCACAATTTCATCAAAAATCTGACTTTCGGCCATTCACTCAAAAATGGTGCCAAACGGTTGAAAATATTCCCCTGAGAGGTTTGGCGGTCGAAACAGAAGGCTTTTTATCTCAGGGAAAGAAATCAGCCCTTGACAACTTAACCGGCAGAAAAATATTTTTTTGAAAAAATCCCTAATGTCCGTGGTCACAATTACATCAAAAATCTGACTTTCGGCCATTCACTCAAAAATGGTGCCAAACGGTTGCAAATGCTCCCCTGAGAGGTTTCGCGGTCGAAACAGAAGGCTTTTTATCACAGGAAAAGAAATTAGCCCTCGACAACTTAACCTGCAGAATTTTTTTTTGAAAAAATCCCTAAGCCCCGGGGTCACAATTTCATAAAAAATCTGACTTTCGGCCATTCACTCCAAAATGGTCCCAAACGGTTGCAAATGCTCCCCTGAGAGGTTTGGCAGTCGAAACAGAAGGCTTTTTTATCACAGGAAAAGAAATCAGCCCTCGACAACTTAACCTGCAGATATTATTTTTTTGAAAAAATTCCTAAGCCCCGGGGTCACAATTTGATCAAAAATCTGACTTTCAGCCATTCACTCAAAAATGTTGCCAAACGGTTGCAAATGCTCCCCTGAGAGGTTTGGCGGTCGAAACAGAAGGCTTTTTATCACAGGAAAAGAAATCTGCCCTCGGCAACTTAACCGGCAGAAAAATCTTCTTTTGAAAAAATCCCTAAGCCCCAGGGTCACAATTTGATCAAAAATCTGACTTTCGGCTATTCAGTCAAAAATGGTGCCAAACGGTCGCACATGCTCCCCTGCGAGGTTTGGCGGTTGAAACAGAAGGCTTTTTATGAAAGGAAAAGAAATCAGCCCTCGACAATTTAACCGGCAGAAATTTTTTCTGTGAAAAAATCCCCAAGCCCCAGAGTCACAATTTCATCAAAAATCTGACTTTTTTACTACTACTTTACTACTACTTTACTACTGCTTTACTACTACTTTACTACCATTTTACTACCATTTTACTACTGCTTTACTACTGCTTTACTACTACTTTACTACCATTTTACTACTACTTTACTACCATTTTACTACTGCTTTACTACTACTTTACTACCATTTTACTACTACTTTACTACTACTTTACTACCATTTTACTACTACTTTACTACTACTTTACTACCATTTTACTACTGCTTTACTACCATTTTACTACAGCTTTACTACTACTTTACTACCATTTTACTACTACTTTACTACTGCTTTACTACCATTTTACTACTGCTTTACTACCATTTTACTACTGCTTTACTACTACTTTACTACCATTTTACTACCATTTTACTACTACTTTACTGCCATTTTACTACTGCTTTACTACTTCTTCACTACTGTTTTATTATGATTTTACTACTAATTTACTACAATTTTACTACTACTTTACTACTACTTTAAAGCTATTTTACTACTATTCCACCACTCAAAAATGGTGCCAAACGGTTGCAAATGCTCCCCTGAGAGGTTTGGCGGTCGAAACAGATGGCTTTTTGTCTCAGGAAAAGAAATCTGCCCTCGGCAACTTAACCGGCAGAAAAATCTTCTTTTGAAAAAATCCCTAAGCCCCAGGGTCACAATTTCAGCAAAAATCTGACTTTCGGCAATTCACTCAAAAATGGTGCCAAACGGTTGCAAATGCTCCCCTGAAAGGTTTGCCGGTCGAAACAGAAGGCTTTTTATCACAGGACAAGAAATCAGCCCTCGACAATTTAACCGGGAGAAAAAGATTTTTTTGAAAAAATCCCTAAGGGTCACAATTTCAGCAAAAATCTAAAGTTCTCCAATTCACTCAAAAATGGTTCCAAACGGTTGCAAATGCTCCCCTGCGAGGTTTGGCGGTCGAAACAGAAGGCTTTTTATGAAAGAAAAAGAAATCAGCCCTCGACAACTTAACCGGCAGAAATATTTTCTGTGAAAAAATCCCTAAGCCCCGGGGTCACAATTTCATCAAAAATCTGACTTTTTTACTACTACTTTACTACTGCTTTATTACTACTTTACTACTACTTTACTACTGCTTTACTACCATTTTACTACTACTTTACTACCATTTTACTACTGCTTTACTACTACTTTACTACCATTTTACTACTACTTTACTACCATTTTACTACTGCTTTACTACTACTTTACTACCATTTTACTACTACTTTACTACTACTTTACTACCATTTTACTACTACTTTACTACTACTTTACTACCATTTTACTACCATTTTACTACTGCTTTACAACTACTTTACTACCATTTTACTACTACTTTACTACTGCTTTACTACCATTTTACTACTGCTTTACTACCATTTTACTACTGCTTTACTACTACTTTACTACCATTTTACTACCACTTTACTACTACTTTACTGCCATTTTACTACTGCTTTACTACTTCTTCACTACTGTTTTATTATGATTTTACTACTAATTTACTACAATTTTACTACTACTTTACTACTACTTTAAAGCTATTTTACTACTATTCCACCACTCAAAAATGGTGCCAAACGGTTGCAAATGCTCCCCTGAGAGGTTTGGCGGTCGAAACAGATGGCTTTTTGTCTCAGGAAAAGAAATCTGCCCTCGGCAACTTAACCGGCAGAAAAATCTTCTTTTGAAAAAATCCCTAAGCCCCAGGGTCACAATTTCAGCAAAAATCTGACTTTCGACAATTCACTCAAAAATGGTGCCAAACGGTTGCAAATGCTCCCCTGAAAGGTTTGCCGGTCGAAACAGAAGGCTTTTTATCACAGGACAAGAAATCAGCCCTCGACAATTTAACCGGGAGAAAAAGATTTTTTTGAAAAAATCTCTAAGCCCCGGGGTCACAATTTCAGTAAAAATCTGAAGTTCTCCAATTCACTCAAAAATGGTGCCAAACGGTTGCAAATGTTCCCCTGAAAGGTTTGCCGGTCGAAACAGAAGGATTTTTATCACAGGACAAGAAATCAGCCCTCAACAACTTCACCAGCAGAAAAAGGTTTTTTTGAAAAAATCCCTAAGGGTCACAATTTCAGCAAAAATCTAAAGTTCTCCAATTCACTCAAAAATGGTTCCAAACGGTTGCAAATGCTCCCCTGCGAGGTTTGGCGGTCGAAACAGAAGGCTTTTTTTGAAAGAAAAAGAAATCAGCCCTCGACAACTTAACCGGCAGAAATATTTTCTGTGAAAAAATCCCTAAGCCCCGGGGTCACAATTTCATCAAAAATCTGACTTTTTTACTACTACTTTACTACTGCTTTATTACTACTTTACTACTGCTTTACTACCATTTTACTACTACTTTACTACCATTTTACTACTGCTTTACTACTACTTTACTACCATTTTACTACTACTTTACTACCATATTACTACTGCTTTACTACTACTTTACTGCCATTTTACTACTGCTTTACTACTACTTCACTACTTTTTTACTATGATTTTACTACTAATTTACTACAATTTTACTACTACTTTACTACTACTTTAAAGCTATTTTACTACTATTCCACCACTCAAAAATGGTGCCAAACGGATGCAAATGCTCCCCTGAGAGGTTTGGCGGTCGAAACAGAAGGCTTTTTATCACAGGAAAAGAAATCAGCCCTCGACAACTTAACCTGCAGAATATTTTTTTTTTACAAAAAATCATAAAAATCTGACTTTCGGCCATTCACTCAAAAATGGTGCCAAACGGTTGCATATGCTCCACTGCGAGGTTTGGCGGTCAAAACAGAAGGCTTTTTATCACAGGAAAAGAAATCAGCCCTCGACAACTTAACCTGCAGAATATTTTTTTTAAAAAAAAATCATCAAAAATCTGACTTTCGGCCATTCACTCAAAAATGGTGCCAAACGGTTGCACATGCTCCCCTGAGAGGTTTGGCGGTCGAAACAGATGGCTTTTTGTCTCAGGAAAAGAAATCAGCCCTCGACAACTTCACCGGCAGAAAAAGATTTTTTTCAAAAAAATACCTAAGCCCCAGGGTCACAATTTCAGCAAAAATCTGAAGTTCTCCAATTCACTCAAAAATGGTGCCAAACGGTTTCAAATGCTCCTCTGAAAGGTTTGCCGGTCGAAACAGAAGGCTTTTTATCACAGGACAAGAAATCAGCCCTCAACAACTTCACCGGCAGAAAAAGGTATTTTTGAAAAAATCCCTAAGCGTCACAATTTCAGCAAAAATCTAAAGTTCTCCAATTCACTCAAAAATGGTTCCAAACGGTTGCAAATGCTCCCCTGCGAGGTTTGGCGGTCGAAACAGAAGGCTTTTTATGAAAGGAAAAGAAATCAGCCCTCGACAACTTAACCGGCAGAAATATTTTCTGTGAAAAAATCCCTAAGCCCCAGGGTCACAATTTCAGCAAAAATCTGACTTTCGGCAATTCACTCAAAAATGGTGCCAAACGGTTGCAAATGCTCCCCTGAAAGGTTTGCCGGTCGAAACAGAAGGCTTTTTATCACAGGACTAGAAATCAGCCCTCAACAACTTTACCAGCAGAAAAAGATTTTTTTGAAAAAAATCCCTAAGCCCCGGGGTCACAATTTCAGGAAAAATCTGACTTTCGGCAATTCACTCAAAAATGCTGACATACGGTTGCAAATGCTCCCCTGAAAGGTTTGCAGGTTGAAACAGAAGGCTTTTTATCACAGGAAAAGAAATCAGCCCTCGACAATTTAACCGGGAGAAAAAGATTTTTTTAAAAAAATCACAATTTCATCAAAAATCTTTCTTTCGGCCATTCACTCCAAAATGGTCCCAAACGGTTGCAAATGCTCCCCTGAGAGGTTTGGCACTCGAAACAGAAGGCTTTTTTATCACAGGAAAAGAAATCAGCCCTAGACAACTTAACCTGCAGATATTATTTTTTTGAAAAAATCCCTAAGCCCCGGGGTCACAATTTGATCAAAAATCTGACTTTCAGCCATTCACTCAAAAATGGTGCCAAACGGTTGCAAATGCTCCCCTGAGAGGTTTGGCGGTCGAAACAGAAGGCTTTTTTATCACAGGAAAAGAAATTAGCCCTCGACAACTTAACCTGCAGAAAAATATTTTTTTGTAAAAATCCCTAAGCTAGGTGGTCACAATTACATCAAAATTCTGACTTTCGGCCATTCACTCAAAAATGGTGCCAAACGGTTGCAAATGCTCCCCTGAGAGGTTTGGCGGTCGAAACAGAAGGGTTTTTATGAAAGGAAAAGAAATCAGCCCTCGACAACTTAACTGGCAGAAAAAGATTCTTTTGAAAAAATCCCTAACCCCCGGGGTTACAATTTCATCAAAAATCTGTCTTTCGGCCATTCACTCAAATATGGTGCCAAACGGTTGCAAACGCTCTCCTGAGAGGTTTGGCGGTCGAAACAGAAAGCTTTTTAGGAAAGGAAAAGAAATCAGCCCTCGACAATTTAACCGGCAGAAATTTTTTCTGTGAAAAAATCCCTAAGCCCCAGAGTCACAATTTCATCAAAAATCTGACTTTTTTACTACTACTTTAATACTACTTTACTACTGCTTTACTACTACTTTACTACCATTTTACTACCATTTTACTACTGCTTTACTACTGCTTTACTACTACTTTACTACCATTTTACTACTACTTTACTACTACTTTACTACCATTTTACTACTACTTTACTACTACTTTACTACCATTTTACTACTGCTTTACTACCATTTTACTACAGCTTTACTACTACTTTACTACCATTTTACTACTACTTTACTACTGCTTTACTACCATTTTACTACTGCTTTACTACCATTTTACTACTGCTTTACTACTACTTTACTACCATTTTACTACCATTTTACTACTACTTTACTGCCATTTTACTACTGCTTTACTACTTCTTCACTACTGTTTTATTATGATTTTACTACTAATTTACTACAATTTTACTACTACTTTACTACTACTTTAAAGCTATTTTACTACTATTCCACCACTCAAAAATGGTGCCAAACGGTTGCAAATGCTCCCCTGAGAGGTTTGGCGGTCGAAACAGATGGCTTTTTGTCTCAGGAAAAGAAATCTGCCCTCGGCAACTTAACCGGCAGAAAAATCTTCTTTTGAAAAAATCCCTAAGCCCCAGGGTCACAATTTCAGCAAAAATCTGACTTTCGGCAATTCACTCAAAAATGGTGCCAAACGGTTGCAAATGCTCCCCTGAAAGGTTTGCCGGTCGAAACAGAAGGCTTTTTATCACAAGACAAGAAATCAGCCCTCGACAATTTAACCGGGAGAAAAAGATTTTTTTGAAAAAATCCCTAAGGGTCACAATTTCAGCAAAAATCTAAAGTTCTCCAATTCACTAAAAATGGTTCCAAACGGTTGCAAATGCTCCCCTGCGTGGTTTGGCGGTCGAAACAGAAGGCTTTTTATGAAAGAAAAAGAAATCAGCCCTCGACAACTTAACCGGAAGAAATATTTTCTGTGAAAAAATCCCTAAGCCCCGGGGTCACAATTTCATCAAAAATCTGACTTTTTTACTACTACTTTACTACTGCTTTATTACTACTTTACTACTACTTTACTACTGCTTTACTACCATTTTACTACTACTTTACTACCATTTTACTACTGCTTTACTACTACTTTACTACCATTTTACTACTACTTTACTACCATTTTACTACTGCTTTACTACTACTTTACTACCATTTTACTACTACTTTACTACTACTTTACTACCATTTTACTACTACTTTACTACTACTTTACTACCATTTTACTACCATTTTACTACTGCTTTACAACTACTTTACTACCATTTTACTACTACTTTACTACTGCTTTACTACCATTTTACTACTGCTTTACTACCATTTTACTACTGCTTTACTACTACTTTACTACCATTTTACTACCACTTTACTACTACTTTACTGCCATTTTACTACTGCTTTACTACTTCTTCACTACTGTTTTATTATGATTTTACTACTAATTTACTACAATTTTACTACTACTTTACTACTACTTTAAAGCTATTTTACTACTATTCCACCACTCAAAAATGGTGCCAAACGGTTGCAAATGCTCCCCTGAGAGGTTTGGCGGTCGAAACAGATGGCTTTTTGTCTCAGGAAAAGAAATCTGCCCTCGGCAACTTAACCGGCAGAAAAATCTTCTTTTGAAAAAATCCCTAAGCCCCAGGGTCACAATTTCAGCAAAAATCTGACTTTCGACAATTCACTCAAAAATGGTGCCAAACGGTTGCAAATGCTCCCCTGAAAGGTTTGCCGGTCGAAACAGAAGGCTTTTTATCACAGGACAAGAAATCAGCCCTCGACAATTTAACCGGGAGAAAAAGATTTTTTTGAAAAAATCTCTAAGCCCCGGGGTCACAATTTCAGTAAAAATCTGAAGTTCTCCAATTCACTCAAAAATGGTGCCAAACGGTTGCAAATGTTCCCCTGAAAGGTTTGCCGGTCGAAACAGAAGGATTTTTATCACAGGACAAGAAATCAGCCCTCAACAACTTCACCAGCAGAAAAAGGTTTTTTTGAAAAAATCCCTAAGGGTCACAATTTCAGCAAAAATCTAAAATTCTCCAATTCACTCAAAAATGGTTCCAAACGGTTGCAAATGCTCCCCTGCGAGGTTTGGCGGTCGAAACAGAAGGCTTTTTTTGAAAGAAAAAGAAATCAGCCCTCGACAACTTAACCGGCAGAAATATTTTCTGTGAAAAAATCCCTAAGCCCCGGGGTCACAATTTCATCAAAAATCTGACTTTTTTACTACTACTTTACTACTGCTTTATTACTACTTTACTACTGCTTTACTACCATTTTACTACTACTTTACTACCATTTTACTACTGCTTTACTACTACTTTACTACCATTTTACTACTACTTTACTACCATATTACTACTGCTTTACTACTACTTTACTGCCATTTTACTACTGATTTACTACTACTTCACTACTTTTTTACTATGATTTTACTACTAATTTACTACAATTTTACTACTACTTTACTACTACTTTAAAGCTATTTTACTACTATTCCACCACTCAAAAATGGTGCCAAACGGATGCAAATGCTCCCCTGAGAGGTTTGGCGGTCGAAACAGAAGGCTTTTTATCACAGGAAAAGAAATCAGCCCTCGACAACTTAACCTGCAGAATATTTTTTTTTTAAAAAAAATCATAAAAATCTGACTTTCGGCCATTCACTCAAAAATGGTGCCAAACGGTTGCATATGCTCCACTGCGAGGTTTGGCGGTCAAAACAGAAGGCTTTTTATCACAGGAAAAGAAATCAGCCCTCGACAACTTAACCTGCAGAATATTTTTTTTAAAAAAAAATCATCAAAAATCTGACTTTCGGCCATTCACTCAAAAATGGTGCCAAACGGTTGCACATGCTCCCCTGAGAGGTTTGGCGGTCGAAACAGATGGCTTTTTGTCTCAGGAAAAGAAATCAGCCCTCGACAACTTCACCGGCAGAAAAAGATTTTTTTCAAAAAAATACCTAAGCCCCAGGGTCACAATTTCAGCAAAAATCTGAAGTTCTCCAATTCACTCAAAAATGGTGCCAAACGGTTTCAAATGCTCCTCTGAAAGGTTTGCCGGTCGAAACAGAAGGCTTTTTATCACAGGACAAGAAATCAGCCCTCAACAACTTCACCGGCAGAAAAAGGTATTTTTGAAAAAATCCCTAAGCGTCACAATTTCAGCAAAAATCTAAAGTTCTCCAATTCACTCAAAAATGGTTCCAAACGGTTGCAAATGCTCCCCTGCGAGGTTTGGCGGTCGAAACAGAAGGCTTTTTATGAAAGGAAAAGAAATCAGCCCTCGACAACTTAACCGGCAGAAATATTTTCTGTGAAAAAATCCCTAAGCCCCAGGGTCACAATTTCAGCAAAAATCTGACTTTCGGCAATTCACTCAAAAATGGTGCCAAACGGTTGCAAATGCTCCCCTGAAAGGTTTGCCGGTCGAAACAGAAGGCTTTTTATCACAGGACTAGAAATCAGCCCTCAACAACTTTACCAGCAGAAAAAGATTTTTTTGAAAAAAATCCCTAAGCCCCGGGGTCACAATTTCAGGAAAAATCTGACTTTCGGCAATTCACTCAAAAATGCTGACATACGGTTGCAAATGCTCCCCTGAAAGGTTTGCAGGTTGAAACAGAAGGCTTTTTATCACAGGAAAAGAAATCAGCCCTCGACAATTTAACCGGGAGAAAAAGATTTTTTTAAAAAAATCACAATTTCATCAAAAATCTTTCTTTCGGCCATTCACTCAAAAATGGTGCCAAACGGATGCAAATGCTCCCGTGAGAGGTTTGGTGGTCAGAAACAGAAGGCTTTTTATCACAGGATAAGAAATTAACCCTCGACAGCTTAACAGGGAGAAAAAGATTTTTTTAAAAAAAATCCCTCAGTCACAATTTCATCAAAAATCTAACTTTCGGCCATTCACTCAAAAATGGTGCCAAACGGATGCAAATGCTCCCCTGAGAGGTGTGGCGGTCAAAACAGAAGGCTTCTTATCTCAGGAAAAGAAATCAGCCCTCGACAACTTAAAGCGCAGAAAAAGATTTTTTTGAAAAAATCCCTAAGCCCCGGGGTCACAATTTCATCAAAAATCTGACTTTCGGCCATTCACTCAAAAATGGTGCCAAACGGTTGAAAATATTCCCCTGAGAGGTTTGGCGGTCGAAACAGAAGGCTTTTTATCTCAGGGAAAGAAATCAGCCCTTGACAACTTAACCGGCAGAAAAATATTTTTTTGAAAAAATCCCTAATGTCCGTGGTCACAATTTGATCAAAAATCTGACTTTCAGCCATTCACTCAAAAATGGTGCCAAACGGTTGCAAATGCTCCCCTGAGAGGTTTGGCGGTCGAAACCGAAGGATTTTTATCACAGGAAAAGAAATCAGCCCTCGACAACTGAACCGGCAGAAAAATATTTTTTTGTAAAAATCCCTAAGCTAGGTGGTCACAATTACATCAAAATTCTGACTTTCGGCCATTCACTCAAAAATGGTGCCAAACGGTTGCAAATGCTCCCCTGAGAGGTTTGGCGGTCGAAACAGAAGGCTTTTTTATCACAGGAAAAGAAATTAGCCCTCGACAACTTAACCTGCAGAAAAATATTTTTTTGTAAAAATCCCTAAGCTAGGTGGTCACAATTACATCAAAATTCTGACTTTCGGCCATTCACTCAAAAATGGTGCCAAACGGTTGCAAATGCTCCCCTGAGAGGTTTGGCGGTCGAAACAGAAGGGTTTTTATGAAAGGAAAAGAAATCAGCCCTCGACAACTTAACTGGCAGAAAAAGATTCTTTTGAAAAAATCCCTAACCCCCGGGGTTACAATTTCATCAAAAATCTGTCTTTCGGCCATTCACTCAAATATGGTGCCAAACGGTTGCAAACGCTCTCCTGAGAGGTTTGGCGGTCGAAACAGAAAGCTTTTTAGGAAAGGAAAAGAAATCAGCCCTCGACAACTTAACGGGTAGAAAAAGATTCTTTTGAAAAAATCCCTAATGTCCGTGGTCACAATTACATCAAAAATCTGACTTTCGGCCATTCACTCAAAAATGATGCCAAACGGATGCAAATGCTCCCCTGAGAGGTTTGGCGGTCGAAACAGAATGCTTTTTTATCACAGGAAAAGAAATTAGCCCTCGACAACTTAACCTGCAGAAAAATATTTTTTTGTAAAAATCCCTAAGCTCCGTGGTCACAATTACATCAAAATTCTGACTTTCGGCCATTCACTCAAAAATGGTGCCAAACGGTTGCAAATGCCCCCCTGAGAGGTTTGGCGGTCAAAACAGAAGGCTTTTTATCTCAGGAAAAGAAATCAGCCCTTGACAACTTAAAGGGCAGAAAAAGATTTTTTTGAAAAAATCCCTAAGCCCCGGGGTCACAATTTCATCAAAAATCTGACTTTCGGCCATTCACTCAAAAATGGTGCCAAACGGTTGAAAATATTCCCCTGAGAGGTTTGGCGGTCGAAACAGAAGGCTTTTTATCTTAGGAAAAGAAATCAGCCCTTGACAACTTAACCGGAAGAAAAATATTTTTTTGAAAAAATCCCTAATGTCCGTGGTCACAATTACATCAAAAATCTAACTTTCGGCCATTCACTCCAAAATGGTCCCAAACGGTTGCAAATGCTCCCCTGAGAGGTTTGGCAGTCGAAACAGAAGGCTTTTTATCACAGGAAAAGAAATCAGCCCTCGACAACTTAAAGGGCAGAAAAAGATTTTTTTGAAAAAATCCCTAAGCCCCGGGGTCACAATTTCATCAAAAATCTGACTTTCGGCCATTCACTCAAAAATGGTGCCAAACGGTTGCAAATGCTCCCCTGAGAGGTTTGGCGGTCGAAACAGAAGGCTTTTTTATCACAGGAAAAGAAATTAGCCCTCGACAACTTAACCTGCAGAAAAATATTTTTTTGTAAAAATCCCTAAGCTAGGTGGTCACAATTACATCAAAATTCTGACTTTCGGCCATTCACTCAAAAATGGTGCCAAACGGTTGCAAATGCTCCCCTGAGAGGTTTCGCGGTCGAAACAGAAGGCTTTTTATAACAGGAAAAGAAATTAGCCCTCGACAACTTAACCTGCAGAATTTTTTTTTTAAAAAAATCCCTTAGCCCCGGGGTCACAATTTGATAAAAAATCTGACTTTCAGCCATTCACTCAAAAATGGTGCCAAACGGGTGCAAATGCTCCCCTGAGAGGTTTGGCGGTCGAAACAGAAGGCTTTTTTATCACAGGAAAAGAAATTAGCCCTCGACAACTTAACCTGCAGAAAAATATTTTTTTGTAAAAATCCCTAACCCCCGGGGTTACAATTTCATCAAAAATCTGTCTTTCGGCCATTCACTCAAATATGGTGCCAAACGGTTGCAAACGCTCTCCTGAGAGGTTTGGTGGTCGAAACAAAAAGCTTTTTATGAAAGGAAAAGAAATCAGCCCTCGACAACTTAACCGGTAGAAAAAGATTCTTTTGAAAAAATCCCTAAGCCCAGGGGTCAAAATTTCATCAAAAATCTGACTTTCGGCCATTCACTCAAAAATGATGCCAAACGGATGCAAATGCTCCCCTGAGAGGTTTGGCAGTCGAAACAGAAGGCTTTTTATTACAGGAACAGAAATTAACCCTCGACTACTTAATCGGCAGAAAAAGATTCTTTTGAAAAAATCACAATTTCATCAAAAATCTTACTTTCGGCCATTCACTAAAAAATGGTGCCAAACGGATGCAAATGCTTCCCTGCGAGGTTTGGCAGTCGAATCAGAAGGCTTTTTATCACAGGAAAAGAAATCAGCCCTCGACAACTTAACCACAGGTTTGGTGGTCGAAACAGAAGGCTTTTTATGAAAGGAAAAGAAATCAGCCCTCGACAACTTAACCGGTATAAAAAGATTTTTTTAAAAAAATCCCTAAGCCCCGGGGTCACAATTTGATCAAAAATCTGACTTTCGGCTATTCACTCAAAAATGGTGCCAAACGGTCGCAAATGCTCGCCTGCGAGGTTTGGCGGTCGAAACAGAAGGGTTTTTATCACAGGACAAGAAATCAGCCCTCAACAACTTCACCGGCAGAAAAAGACTGTTTTAAAAAAATCTGTAAGCCCCAGGGTCACAATTTCATAAAAAATCTGACTTTCGGCAATTCACTCAAAAATGGTGCCAAACGGTTGCAAATGCTCCCCTGAGAGGTTTGGCGGTCGAAACAGAAGGCTTTTTATGAAAGGAAAGGAAATCAGCCCTCGACAACTTAACCAGCAGAAAAAGTATTTTTTTGAAAAAATCCCTAAGCCCCGGGGTCACAATTTCAGGAAAAATCTGACTTTCGGCAATTCACTCAAAAATGATGCCAAACGGTTGCAAATGCTCCTCTGAAAGGTTTGCCGGTCGAAACAGAAGGCTTTTAATCACAGCAGAAGAAATCAGTCCTCAACAACTTCACCCGCAGAAAAAGATTTTTTTTAAAAAAATCCCTAAGCCCCGGGGTCACAAATTCATCAAAAATCTGACTTTCGGCAATTCACTTAAAAATGGTGCCAAACGGTTTCAAATGCTCCCCTGTGAGGTTTTGCGGTCGAAACAGAAGGCTTTTTATCACAGGACAAGAAATCAGCCCTGGACAAGTTAACCGGGAGAAAAAGTTTTATTTGAAAAAATCCCTAAGCCCCGGGGTCACAATTTCAGGAAAAATCTGACTTTCGGCAATTCACTCAAAAATGATGCCAAACGGTTGCAAATGCTCCTCTGAAAGGTTTGCCGGTCGAAACAGAAGGCTTTTTATCACAGGACAAGAAATCAGCCCTCAACAACTTCACCGGCAGAAAAAGATTTTTTTGAAAAAATCCCTAAGCCCGGGTCACAATTTCATCAAAAATCTGACTTTCGGCAATTCACTCAAAAATGGTGCCACACGGTTGCAAATGCTCCCCCGAGAGGTTTTGCGGTCGAAACAGAAGGCTTTTTATCACAGGACAAGAAATCAGCCCTCGACAAGCTAACCGGGAGAAAAAGTGTTTTTTGAAAAAATCCCTAAGCCCCGGGGTCACAATTTCAGGAAAAATCTGACTTTTGGCAATTCATTCAAAAATGATGCCAAATGCTTGCAAATGCTCCCCTGAGAAGTTTTGCGGTCGAAACAGAAGGCTTTTTATCACAGGATAAGAAATCAGCCCTAAACAACTTCACCGACAGAAAAAGATTTTTTTTGAAAAAATCCCTAAGCCCCGGAGTCACAATTTCAGGAAAAATCTGACTTTTGGCAATTCACTTAATAATGGTGCCACACGGTTGCAAATGCTCCCCTGAACGATTTGCCGGTCGAAACTGAAGGCTTTTAATCACAGCACAAGAAATCAGCCCTCAACAACTTCACCGGCAGAAAAAGATTTTTTAGAAAAATCTCTAAGCCCCGGGGTCACAATTTCAGCAAAAATCTGAAGTTCTCCAATTCACTCCAAAAATGGTGCCAAACGGTTGCAAATGCTCCTCTGAAAGGTTTGCCGGTCGAAAAGGAAGGCTTTTTATCACAGGACCAGAAATCAGCCCTCGACAACTTAACCTGCAGAATATTTTTTTTAAAAAAAAATCATCAAAAATCTGACTTTCGGCCATTCACTCAAAAATGGTACCAAACGGTTGCATATGCTCCACTGCGAGGTTTGGCGATCAAAACAGAAGGCTTTTTATCACAGGAAAAGAAATCAGCCCTCGACAACTTAACCTGCAGAATTATTTTTTTTTAAAAAAAAAATCATCAAAAATCTGACTTTCGGCCATTCACTCAAAAATGGTGCCAAACGGTTGCACATGCTCCCCTGAGAGGTTTGGCGGTCGAAACAGAAGGCTTTTTATCTCAGAAAAAGAAATCAGCCCTCGAAAACTTCACCGGCAGAAAAAGATTTTTTTGAAAAAAATACTTAAGCCCCAGGGTCACAATTTCATCAAAAATCTGACTTTCAGCCATTCACTCAAAAATGTTGCCAAACGGTTGCAAATGCTCCCCTGAGAGGTTTGGCGGTCGAAACAGAGGGCTTTTTATCACAGGAAAAGGAATCTGCCCTCGGCAACTTACCCGGCAGAAAAATCTTCTTTTGAAAAAATCCCTAAGCCCCAGGGTCACAATTTGATCAAAAATCTGACTTTCGGCTATTCAGTCAAAAATGGTGCCAAACGGTCGCACATGCTCCCCTGCGAGGTTTGGCGGTTGAAACAGAAGGCTTTTTATGAAAGGAAAAGAAATCAGCCCTCGACAATTTAACCGGCAGAAATTTTTTCTGTGAAAAAATCCCTAAGCCCCGGAGTCACAATTTCATCAAAAATCTGACTTTTTTACTACTACTTTACTACTACTTTACTACTGCTTTACTACTACTTTACTACCATTTTACTACCATTTTACTACTGCTTTACTACTACTTTACTACTGCTTTACTACCATTTTACTACTACTTTACTACCATTTTACTACTGCTTTACTACTACTTTACTACCATTTTACTACTACTTTACTACTACTTTACTACCATTTTACTACTACTTTACTACTACTTTACTACCATTTTACTACTGCTTTACTACCATTTTACTACTGCTTTACTACTACTTTACTACCATTTTACTACCACTTTACTACTACTTTACTGCCATTTTACTACTGCTTTACTACTTCTTCACTACTGTTTTATTATGATTTTACTACTAATTTACTACAATTTTACTACTACTTTACTACTACTTTAAAGCTATTTTACTACTATTCCACCACTCAAAAATGGTGCCAAACGGTTGCAAATGCTCCCCTGAGAGGTTTGGCGGTCGAAACAGATGGCTTTTTGTCTCAGGAAAAGAAATCTGCCCTCGGCAACTTAACCGGCAGAAAAATCTTCTTTTGAAAAAATCCCTAAGCCCCAGGGTCACAATTTCAGCAAAAATCTGACTTTCGGCAATTCACTCAAAAATGGTGCCAAACGGTTGCAAATGCTCCCCTGAAAGGTTTGCCGGTCGAAACAGAAGGCTTTTTATCACAGGACAAGAAATCAGCCCTCGACAATTTAACCGGGAGAAAAAGATTTTTTTGAAAAAATCTCTAAGCCCCGGGGTCACAATTTCAGCAAAAATCTGAAGTTCTCCAATTCACTCAAAAATGGTGCCAAACGGTTGCAAATGTTCCCCTGAAAGGTTTGCCGGTCGAAACAGAAGGATTTTTATCACAGGACAAGAAATCAGCCCTCAACAACTTCACCAGCAGAAAAAGGTTTTTTTGAAAAATTCCCTAAGGGTCACAATTTCAGCAAAAATCTAAAGTTCTCCAATTCACTCAAAAATGGTTCCAAACGGTTGCAAATGCTCCCCTGCGAGGTTTGGCGGTCGAAACAGAAGGCTTTTTATGAAAGAAAAAGAAATCAGCCCTCGACAACTTAACCGGCAGAAATATTTTCTGTGAAAAAATCCCTAAGCCCCGGGGTCACAATTTCATCAAAAATCTGACTTTTTTACTACTACTTTACTACTGCTTTATTACTACTTTACTACTGCTTTACTACCATTTTACTACTACTTTACTACCATTTTACTACTGCTTTACTACTACTTTACTACCATTTTACTACTACTTTACTACCATTTTACTACTGCTTTACTACTACTTTACTGCCATTTTACTACTGCTTTACTACTTCTTCACTACTGTTTTATTATGATTTTACTCCTAATTTACTACAATTTTACTACTACTTTACTACTACTTTAAAGCTATTTTACTACTATTCCACCACTCAAAAATGGTGCAACTTAACCGGCAGAAATATTTTCTGTGAAAAAATCCCTAAGCCCCGGGGTCACAATTTCATCAAAAATCTGACTTTTTTACTACTACTTTACTACTGCTTTATTACTACTTTACTACTGCTTTACTACCATTTTACTACTGCTTTACTACCATTTTACTACTGCTTTACTACTACTTTACTACCATTTTACTACTACTTTACTACCATATTACTACTGCTTTACTACTACTTTACTGCCATTTTACTACTGCTTTACTACTACTTCACTACTTTTTTACTATGATTTTACTACTAATTTACTACAATTTTACTACTACTTTACTACTACTTTAAAGCTATTTTACTACTATTCCACCACTCAAAAATGGTGCCAAACGGATGCAAATGCTCCCCTGAGAGGTTTGGCGGTCGAAACAGATGGCTTTTTGTCTCAGGAAAAGAAATCAGCCCTCAACAACTTCAACGGCAGAAAAAGATTTTTTTGAAAAAAATACCTAAGCCCCAGGGTCACAATTTCATCAAAAATCTGACTTTCGGCAATTCACTCAAAAATGGTACCAAACGGTTGCATATGCTCCACTGCGAGGTTTGGCGGTCAAAACCGAAGGCTTTTTATCACAGGAAAAGAAATCAGCCCTCGACAACTTAACCTGCAGAATATTTTTTTTAAAAAAAAAATCATCAAAAATCTGACTTTCGGCCATTCACTCAAAAATGGTGCCAAACGGTTGCACATGCTCCCCTGAGAGGTTTGGCGGTCGAAACAGATGGCTTTTTGTCTCAGGAAAAGAAATCAGCCCTCGACAACTTCACCGGCAGAAAAAGATTTTTTTCAAAAAATTACCTAAGCCCCAGGGTCACAATTTCAGCAAAAATCTGAAGTTCTCCAATTCACTCAAAAATGGTGCCAAACGGTTGCAAATGCTCCTCTGAAATGTTTGCCGGTCGAAACAGAAGGCTTTTTATCACAGGACAAGAAATCAGCCCTCAACAACTTTACCGGCAGAAAAAGGTATTTTTGAAAAAATCCCTAAGCGTCACAATTTCAGCAAAAATCTAAAGTTCTCCAATTCACTCAAAAATGGTTCCAAACGGTTGCAAATGCTCCCCTGCGAGGTTTGGCAGTCGAAACAGAAGGCTTTTTATCACAGGACAAGAAATCAGCCCTCAACAACTTTACCAGCAGAAAAAGATTTTTTTGAAAAAAATCCCTAAGCCCCGGGGTCACAATTTCAGGAAAAATCTGACTTTCGGCAATTCACTCAAAAATGCTGACATACGGTTGCAAATGCTCCCCTGAAAGGTTTGCAGGTTGAAACAGAAGGCTTTTTATCACAGGAAAAGAAATCAGCCCTCGACAATTTAACCGGGAGAAAAAGATTTTTTTAAAAAAATCACAATTTCATCAAAAATCTTTCTTTCGGCCATTCAGTCAAAAATGGTGCCAAACGGATGCAAATGCTCCCGTGAGAGGTTTGGTGGTCAGAAACAGAAGGCTTTTTATCACAGGATAAGAAATTAACCCTCGACAGCTTAACAGGGAGAAAAAGATTTTTTTAAAAAAAATCCCTCAGTCACAATTTCATCAAAAATCTAACTTTCGGCCATTCACTCAAAAATGGTGCCAAACGGATGCAAATGCTCCCCTGAGAGGTGTGGCGGTCAAAACAGAAGGCTTCTTATCTCAGGAAAAGAAATCAGCCCTCGACAACTTAAAGCGCAGAAAAAGATTTTTTTGAAAAAATCCCTAAGCCCCGGGGTCACAATTTCATCAAAAATCTGACTTTCGGCCATTCACTCAAAAATGGTGCCAAACGGTTGAAAATATTCCCCTGAGAGGTTTGGCGGTCGAAACAGAAGGCTTTTTATCTCAGGGAAAGAAATCAGCCCTTGACAACTTAACCGGCAGAAAAATATTTTTTTGAAAAAATCCCTAATGTCCGTGGTCACAATTACATCAAAAATCTGACTTTCGGCCATTCACTCAAAAATGGCGCCAAACGGTTGCAAATGCTCCCCTGAGAGGTTTCGCGGTCGAAACAGAAGGCTTTTTATCACAGGAAAAGAAATTAGCCCTCGACAACTTAACCTGCAGAATTTTTTTTTGAAAAAATCCCTAAGCCCCGGGGTCACAATTTCATCAAAAATCTGACTTTCGGCCATTCACTCCAAAATGGTCCCAAACGGTTGCAAATGCTCCCCTGAGAGGTTTGGCAGTCGAAACAGAAGGCTTTTTTATCACAGGAAAAGAAATCAGCCCTCGACAACTTAACCTGCAGATATTATTTTTTTGAAAAAATTCCTAAGCCCCGGGGTCACAATTTGATCAAAAATCTGACTTTCAGCCATTCACTCAAAAATGTTGCCAAACGGTTGCAAATGCTCCCCTGAGAGGTTTGGCGGTCGAAACAGAAGGCTTTTTATCACAGGAAAAGAAATCTGCCCTCGGCAACTTAACCGGCAGAAAAATCTTCTTTTGAAAAAATCCCTGACTTTCGGCTATTCAGTCAAAAATGGTGCCAAATGGTCGCACATGCTCCCCTGCGAGGTTTGGCGGTTGAAACAGAAGGCTTTTTATGAAAGGAAAAGAAATCAGCCCTCGACAATTTAACCGGCAGAAATTTTTTCTGTGAAAAAATCCCTAAGCCCCAGAGTCACAATTTCATCAAAAATCTGACTTTTTTACTACTACTTTAATACTACTTTACTACTGCTTTACTACTACTTTACTACCATTTTACTACCATTTTACTACTGCTTTACTACTGCTTTACTACTACTTTACTACCATTTTACTACTACTTTACTACTACTTTACTACCATTTTACTACTACTTTACTACTACTTTACTACCATTTTACTACTGCTTTACTACCATTTTACTACAGCTTTACTACTACTTTACTACCATTTTACTACTACTTTACTACTGCTTTACTACCATTTTACTACTGCTTTACTACCATTTTACTACTGCTTTACTACTACTTTACTACCATTTTACTACCATTTTACTACTACTTTACTGCCATTTTACTACTGCTTTACTACTTCTTCACTACTGTTTTATTATGATTTTACTACTAATTTACTACAATTTTACTACTACTTTACTACTACTTTAAAGCTATTTTACTACTATTCCACCACTCAAAAATGGTGCCAAACGGTTGCAAATGCTCCCCTGAGAGGTTTGGCGGTCGAAACAGATGGCTTTTTGTCTCAGGAAAAGAAATCTGCCCTCGGCAACTTAACCGGCAGAAAAATCTTCTTTTGAAAAAATCCCTAAGCCCCAGGGTCACAATTTCAGCAAAAATCTGACTTTCGGCAATTCACTCAAAAATGGTGCCAAACGGTTGCAAATGCTCCCCTGAAAGGTTTGCCGGTCGAAACAGAAGGCTTTTTATCACAAGACAAGAAATCAGCCCTCGACAATTTAACCGGGAGAAAAAGATTTTTTTGAAAAAATCCCTAAGGGTCACAATTTCAGCAAAAATCTAAAGTTCTCCAATTCACTAAAAATGGTTCCAAACGGTTGCAAATGCTCCCCTGCGTGGTTTGGCGGTCGAAACAGAAGGCTTTTTATGAAAGAAAAAGAAATCAGCCCTCGACAACTTAACCGGAAGAAATATTTTCTGTGAAAAAATCCCTAAGCCCCGGGGTCACAATTTCATCAAAAATCTGACTTTTTTACTACTACTTTACTACTGCTTTATTACTACTTTACTACTACTTTACTACTGCTTTACTACCATTTTACTACTACTTTACTACCATTTTACTACTGCTTTACTACTACTTTACTACCATTTTACTACTACTTTACTACCATTTTACTACTGCTTTACTACTACTTTACTACCATTTTACTACTACTTTACTACTACTTTACTACCATTTTACTACTACTTTACTACTACTTTACTACCATTTTACTACCATTTTACTACTGCTTTACAACTACTTTACTACCATTTTACTACTACTTTACTACTGCTTTACTACCATTTTACTACTGCTTTACTACCATTTTACTACTGCTTTACTACTACTTTACTACCATTTTACTACCACTTTACTACTACTTTACTGCCATTTTACTACTGCTTTACTACTTCTTCACTACTGTTTTATTATGATTTTACTACTAATTTACTACAATTTTACTACTACTTTACTACTACTTTAAAGCTATTTTACTACTATTCCACCACTCAAAAATGGTGCCAAACGGTTGCAAATGCTCCCCTGAGAGGTTTGGCGGTCGAAACAGATGGCTTTTTGTCTCAGGAAAAGAAATCTGCCCTCGGCAACTTAACCGGCAGAAAAATCTTCTTTTGAAAAAATCCCTAAGCCCCAGGGTCACAATTTCAGCAAAAATCTGACTTTCGACAATTCACTCAAAAATGGTGCCAAACGGTTGCAAATGCTCCCCTGAAAGGTTTGCCGGTCGAAACAGAAGGCTTTTTATCACAGGACAAGAAATCAGCCCTCGACAATTTAACCGGGAGAAAAAGATTTTTTTGAAAAAATCTCTAAGCCCCGGGGTCACAATTTCAGTAAAAATCTGAAGTTCTCCAATTCACTCAAAAATGGTGCCAAACGGTTGCAAATGTTCCCCTGAAAGGTTTGCCGGTCGAAACAGAAGGATTTTTATCACAGGACAAGAAATCAGCCCTCAACAACTTCACCAGCAGAAAAAGGTTTTTTTGAAAAAATCCCTAAGGGTCACAATTTCAGCAAAAATCTAAAATTCTCCAATTCACTCAAAAATGGTTCCAAACGGTTGCAAATGCTCCCCTGCGAGGTTTGGCGGTCGAAACAGAAGGCTTTTTTTGAAAGAAAAAGAAATCAGCCCTCGACAACTTAACCGGCAGAAATATTTTCTGTGAAAAAATCCCTAAGCCCCGGGGTCACAATTTCATCAAAAATCTGACTTTTTTACTACTACTTTACTACTGCTTTATTACTACTTTACTACTGCTTTACTACCATTTTACTACTACTTTACTACCATTTTACTACTGCTTTACTACTACTTTACTACCATTTTACTACTACTTTACTACCATATTACTACTGCTTTACTACTACTTTACTGCCATTTTACTACTGATTTACTACTACTTCACTACTTTTTTACTATGATTTTACTACTAATTTACTACAATTTTACTACTACTTTACTACTACTTTAAAGCTATTTTACTACTATTCCACCACTCAAAAATGGTGCCAAACGGATGCAAATGCTCCCCTGAGAGGTTTGGCGGTCGAAACAGAAGGCTTTTTATCACAGGAAAAGAAATCAGCCCTCGACAACTTAACCTGCAGAATATTTTTTTTTTAAAAAAAATCATAAAAATCTGACTTTCGGCCATTCACTCAAAAATGGTGCCAAACGGTTGCATATGCTCCACTGCGAGGTTTGGCGGTCAAAACAGAAGGCTTTTTATCACAGGAAAAGAAATCAGCCCTCGACAACTTAACCTGCAGAATATTTTTTTTTAAAAAAAATCATCAAAAATCTGACTTTCGGCCATTCACTCAAAAATGGTGCCAAACGGTTGCACATGCTCCCCTGAGAGGTTTGGCGGTCGAAACAGATGGCTTTTTGTCTCAGGAAAAGAAATCAGCCCTCGACAACTTCACCGGCAGAAAAAGATTTTTTTCAAAAAAATACCTAAGCCCCAGGGTCACAATTTCAGCAAAAATCTGAAGTTCTCCAATTCACTCAAAAATGGTGCCAAACGGTTTCAAATGCTCCTCTGAAAGGTTTGCCGGTCGAAACAGAAGGCTTTTTATCACAGGACAAGAAATCAGCCCTCAACAACTTCACCGGCAGAAAAAGGTATTTTTGAAAAAATCCCTAAGCGTCACAATTTCAGCAAAAATCTAAAGTTCTCCAATTCACTCAAAAATGGTTCCAAACGGTTGCAAATGCTCCCCTGCGAGGTTTGGCGGTCGAAACAGAAGGCTTTTTATGAAAGGAAAAGAAATCAGCCCTCGACAACTTAACCGGCAGAAATATTTTCTGTGAAAAAATCCCTAAGCCCCAGGGTCACAATTTCAGCAAAAATCTGACTTTCGGCAATTCACTCAAAAATGGTGCCAAACGGTTGCAAATGCTCCCCTGAAAGGTTTGCCGGTCGAAACAGAAGGCTTTTTATCACAGGACTAGAAATCAGCCCTCAACAACTTTACCAGCAGAAAAAGATTTTTTTGAAAAAAATCCCTAAGCCCCGGGGTCACAATTTCAGGAAAAATCTGACTTTCGGCAATTCACTCAAAAATGCTGACATACGGTTGCAAATGCTCCCCTGAAAGGTTTGCAGGTTGAAACAGAAGGCTTTTTATCACAGGAAAAGAAATCAGCCCTCGACAATTTAACCGGGAGAAAAAGATTTTTTTAAAAAAATCACAATTTCATCAAAAATCTTTCTTTCGGCCATTCACTCCAAAATGGTCCCAAACGGTTGCAAATGCTCCCCTGAGAGGTTTGGCACTCGAAACAGAAGGCTTTTTTATCACAGGAAAAGAAATCAGCCCTAGACAACTTAACCTGCAGATATTATTTTTTTGAAAAAATCCCTAAGCCCCGGGGTCACAATTTGATCAAAAATCTGACTTTCAGCCATTCACTCAAAAATGGTGCCAAACGGTTGCAAATGCTCCCCTGAGAGGTTTGGCGGTCGAAACAGAAGGCTTTTTTATCACAGGAAAAGAAATTAGCCCTCGACAACTTAACCTGCAGAAAAATATTTTTTTGTAAAAATCCCTAAGCTAGGTGGTCACAATTACATCAAAATTCTGACTTTCGGCCATTCACTCAAAAATGGTGCCAAACGGTTGCAAATGCTCCCCTGAGAGGTTTGGCGGTCGAAACAGAAGGGTTTTTATGAAAGGAAAAGAAATCAGCCCTCGACAACTTAACTGGCAGAAAAAGATTCTTTTGAAAAAATCCCTAACCCCCGGGGTTACAATTTCATCAAAAATCTGTCTTTCGGCCATTCACTCAAATATGGTGCCAAACGGTTGCAAACGCTCTCCTGAGAGGTTTGGCGGTCGAAACAGAAAGCTTTTTAGGAAAGGAAAAGAAATCAGCCCTCGACAACTTAACGGGTAGAAAAAGATTCTTTTGAAAAAATCCCTAATGTCCGTGGTCACAATTACATCAAAAATCTGACTTTCGGCCATTCACTCAAAAATGATGCCAAACGGATGCAAATGCTCCCCTGAGAGGTTTGGCGGTCGAAACAGAATGCTTTTTTATCACAGGAAAAGAAATTAGCCCTCGACAACTTAACCTGCAGAAAAATATTTTTTTGTAAAAATCCCTAAGCTCCGTGGTCACAATTACATCAAAATTCTGACTTTCGGCCATTCACTCAAAAATGGTGCCAAACGGTTGCAAATGCCCCCCTGAGAGGTTTGGCGGTCAAAACAGAAGGCTTTTTATCTCAGGAAAAGAAATCAGCCCTTGACAACTTAAAGGGCAGAAAAAGATTTTTTTGAAAAAATCCCTAAGCCCCGGGGTCACAATTTCATCAAAAATCTGACTTTCGGCCATTCACTCAAAAATGGTGCCAAACGGTTGAAAATATTCCCCTGAGAGGTTTGGCGGTCGAAACAGAAGGCTTTTTATCTTAGGAAAAGAAATCAGCCCTTGACAACTTAACCGGCAGAAAAATATTTTTTTGAAAAAATCCCTAATGTCCGTGGTCACAATTACATCAAAAATCTAACTTTCGGCCATTCACTCCAAAATGGTCCCAAACGGTTGCAAATGCTCCCCTGAGAGGTTTGGCAGTCGAAACAGAAGGCTTTTTATCACAGGAAAAGAAATCAGCCCTCGACAACTTAAAGGGCAGAAAAAGATTTTTTTGAAAAAATCCCTAAGCCCCGGGGTCACAATTTCATCAAAAATCTGACTTTCGGCCATTCACTCAAAAATGGTGCCAAACGGTTGCAAATGCTCCCCTGAGAGGTTTGGCGGTCGAAACAGAAGGCTTTTTTATCACAGGAAAAGAAATTAGCCCTCGACAACTTAACCTGCAGAAAAATATTTTTTTGTAAAAATCCCTAAGCTAGGTGGTCACAATTACATCAAAATTCTGACTTTCGGCCATTCACTCAAAAATGGTGCCAAACGGTTGCAAATGCTCCCCTGAGAGGTTTCGCGGTCGAAACAGAAGGCTTTTTATCACAGGAAAAGAAATTAGCCCTCGACAACTTAACCTGCAGAATTTTTTTTTTAAAAAAATCCCTAAGCCCCGGGGTCACAATTTGATAAAAAATCTGACTTTCAGCCATTCACTCAAAAATGGTGCCAAACGGGTGCAAATGCTCCCCTGAGAGGTTTGGCGGTCGAAACAGAAGGCTTTTTTATCACAGGAAAAGAAATTAGCCCTCGACAACTTAACCTGCAGAAAAATATTTTTTTGTAAAAATCCCTAACCCCCGGGGTTACAATTTCATCAAAAATCTGTCTTTCGGCCATTCACTCAAATATGGTGCCAAACGGTTGCAAACGCTCTCCTGAGAGGTTTGGTGGTCGAAACAAAAAGCTTTTTATGAAAGGAAAAGAAATCAGCCCTCGACAACTTAACCGGTAGAAAAAGATTCTTTTGAAAAAATCCCTAAGCCCAGGGGTCAAAATTTCATCAAAAATCTGACTTTCGGCCATTCACTCAAAAATGATGCCAAACGGATGCAAATGCTCCCCTGAGAGGTTTGGCAGTCGAAACAGAAGGCTTTTTATTACAGGAACAGAAATTAACCCTCGACTACTTAATCGGCAGAAAAAGATTCTTTTGAAAAAATCACAATTTCATCAAAAATCTTACTTTCGGCCATTCACTAAAAAATGGTGCCAAACGGATGCAAATGCTTCCCTGCGAGGTTTGGTAGTCGAATCAGAAGGCTTTTTATCACAGGAAAAGAAATCAGCCCTCGACAACTTAACCACAGGTTTGGTGGTCGAAACAGAAGGCTTTTTATGAAAGGAAAAGAAATCAGCCCTCGACAACTTAACCACAGGTTTGGTGGTCGAAACAGAAGACTTTTTATCACAGGACAAGAAATCAGCGCTAGGCAAGTTAACCGGGAGAAAAAGATTTTTTTGAAAAAATCTCAAAGCCCCGGGGTCACAATTTCAGGAAAAATCTGACTTTTGGCAATTCACTCAAAAATGGTGCCAAACAGTTGAAAATGCTCCTCTGAAAGGTTTGCCGATCGAAACAGAAGGCTTTTTATCACAGGACAAGAAATCAGCCCTCAACAACTTCACCGGCAGAAAAAGATTTTTTTGAAAAAATCCCTAAGCCCGGGTCACAATTTCATAAAAAATCTGACTTTCGTCAATTCACTTAAAAATTGTGCCACACGGTTGCAGATGCTCCCCTGAGAGGTTTGCCGATCGAAACAGAAGGCTTTTTATCTCAGGAAAAGAAATCATCCCTCGACAACATAACCGGCAGAAAAAGATTTTTTGGTAAAAATCCCTAAGCTACGTGGTCACAATTACATCAAAATTCTGACTTTCGGCCATTCACTCCAAAATGGTCCCAAACGGTTGCAAATGCTCCCCTGAGAGGTTTGGCGGTCGAAACAGAAGGCTTTTTATCACAGGAAAAGAAATCAGCCCTCGACAACTTAAAGGGCAGAAAAAGATTTTTTTGAAAAAATCCCTAAGCCCCGGGGTCACAATTTGATAAAAAATCTGACTTTCAGTCATTCACTCAAAAATGGTGCCAAACGGTTGTAAATGCTCCCCTGAGAGGTTTGGCGGTCGAAACAGAAGGCTTTTTTATCACAGGAAAAGAAATCAGCCCTTGACAACTTAACCGGCAGAAAAATATTTTTTGGTAAAAATCCCTAAGCTACGTGGTCACAATTACATCAAAATTCTGACTTTCGGCCATTCACTCAAAAATGGTGCCAAACGGTTGCAAATGCTCCCCTGAGAGGTTTGGCGGTCGAAACAGAAGGCTTTTTATTACAGGAACAGAAATTAACCCTCGACAACTTAACCGGCAGAAAAAGATTCTTTTGAAAAAATCACAATTTCATCAAAAATCTTACTTTCGGCCATTCACTCAAAAATGGTGCCAAACGGATGCAAATGCTTCCCTGCGAGGTTTGGGAGTCGAATCAGAAGGCTTTTTATCACAGGAAAAGAAATCAGCCCTCGACAACTTAACCACAGGTTTGGTGGTCGAAACAGAAGGCTTTTTATGAAAGGAAAAGAAATCAGCCCTCGACAACTTAACCGGTATAAAAAGATTTTTTTTAAAAAATCCCTAAGCCCCGGGGTCACAATTTGATCAAAAATCTGACTTTCGGCTATTCACTCAAAAATGGTGCCAAACGGTCGCAAATGCTCGCCTGCGAGGTTTGGCGGTCGAAACAGAAGGGTTTTTATCACAGGACAAGAAATCAGCCCTCAACAACTTCACCGGCAGAAAAAGACTGTTTTAAAAAAATCTGTAAGCCCCAGGGTCACAATTTCATAAAAAATCTGACTTTCGGCAATTCACTCAAAAATGGTGCCAAACGGTTGCAAATGCTCCCCTGAGAGGTTTGGCGGTCGAAACAGAAGGCTTTTTATGAAAGGAAAGGAAATCAGCCCTCGACAACTTAACCAGCAGAAAAAGTATTTTTTTGAAAAAATCCCTAAGCCCCGGGGTCACAATTTCAGGAAAAATCTGACTTTCGGCAATTCACTCAAAAATGATGCCAAACGGTTGCAAATGCTCCTCTGAAAGGTTTGCCGGTCGAAACAGAAGGCTTTTAATCACAGCAGAAGAAATCAGTCCTCAACAACTTCACCCGCAGAAAAAGATTTTTTTTAAAAAAATCCCTAAGCCCCGGGGTCACAAATTCATCAAAAATCTGACTTTCGGCAATTCACTTAAAAATGGTGCCAAACGGTTTCAAATGCTCCCCTGTGAGGTTTTGCGGTCGAAACAGAAGGCTTTTTATCACAGGACAAGAAATCAGCCCTGGACAAGTTAACCGGGAGAAAAAGTTTTATTTGAAAAAATCCCTAAGCCCCGGGGTCACAATTTCAGGAAAAATCTGACTTTCGGCAATTCACTCAAAAATGATGCCAAACGGTTGCAAATGCTCCTCTGAAAGGTTTGCCGGTCGAAACAGAAGGCTTTTTATCACAGGACAAGAAATCAGCCCTCAACAACTTCACCGGCAGAAAAAGATTTTTTTGAAAAAATCCCTAAGCCCGGGTCACAATTTCATCAAAAATCTGACTTTCGGCAATTCACTCAAAAATGGTGCCACACGGTTGCAAATGCTCCCCCGAGAGGTTTTGCGGTCGAAACAGAAGGCTTTTTATCACAGGACAAGAAATCAGCCCTCGACAAGCTAACCGGGAGAAAAAGTTTTTTTTGAAAAAATCCCTAAGCCCCGGGGTCACAATTTCAGGAAAAATCTGACTTTTGGCAATTCATTCAAAAATGATGCCAAATGCTTGCAAATGCTCCCCTGAGAAGTTTTGCGGTCGAAACAGAAGGCTTTTTATCACAGGATAAGAAATCAGCCCTAAACAACTTCACCGACAGAAAAAGATTTTTTTTGAAAAAATTCCTAAGCCCCGGAGTCACAATTTCAGGAAAAATCTGACTTTTGGCAATTCACTTAATAATGGTGCCACACGGTTGCAAATGCTCCCCTGAACGATTTGCCGGTCGAAACTGAAGGCTTTTAATCACAGCACAAGAAATCAGCCCTCAACAACTTCACCGGCAGAAAAAGATTTTTTAGAAAAATCTCTAAGCCCCGGGGTCACAATTTCAGCAAAAATCTGAAGTTCTCCAATTCACTCCAAAAATGGTGCCAAACGGTTGCAAATGCTCCTCTGAAAGGTTTGCCGGTCGAAAAGGAAGGCTTTTTATCACAGGACCAGAAATCAGCCCTCGACAACTTAACCTGCAGAATATTTTTTTTTAAAAAAAATCATCAAAAATCTGACTTTCGGCCATTCACTCAAAAATGGTACCAAACGGTTGCATATGCTCCACTGCGAGGTTTGGCGATCAAAACAGAAGGCTTTTTATCTCAGAAAAAGAAATCAGCCCTCGAAAACTTCACCGGCAGAAAAAGATTTTTTTGAAAAAAATACTTAAGCCCCAGGGTCACAATTTCATCAAAAATCTGACTTTCAGCCATTCACTCAAAAATGTTGCCAAACGGTTGCAAATGCTCCCCTGAGAGGTTTGGCGGTCGAAACAGAGGGCTTTTTATCACAGGAAAAGGAATCTGCCCTCGGCAACTTAACCGGCAGAAAAATCTTCTTTTGAAAAAATCCCTAAGCCCCAGGGTCACAATTTGATCAAAAATCTGACTTTCGGCTATTCAGTCAAAAATGGTGCCAAACGGTCGCACATGCTCCCCTGCGAGGTTTGGCGGTTGAAACAGAAGGCTTTTTATGAAAGGAAAAGAAATCAGCCCTCGACAATTTAACCGGCAGAAATTTTTTCTGTGAAAAAATCCCTAAGCCCCGGAGTCACAATTTCATCAAAAATCTGACTTTTTTACTACTACTTTACTACTACTTTACTACTGCTTTACTACTACTTTACTACCATTTTACTACCATTTTACTACTGCTTTACTACTACTTTACTACTGCTTTACTACCATTTTACTACTACTTTACTACCATTTTACTACTGCTTTACTACTACTTTACTACCATTTTACTACTACTTTACTACTACTTTACTACCATTTTACTACTACTTTACTACTGCTTTACTACCATTTTACTACTGCTTTACTACCATTTTACTACTGCTTTACTACTACTTTACTACCATTTTACTACTACTTTACTACTGCTTTACTACCATTTTACTACTGCTTTACTACCATTTTACTACTGCTTTACTACTACTTTACTACCATTTTACTACCACTTTACTACTACTTTACTGCCATTTTACTACTGCTTTACTACTTCTTCACTACTGTTTTATTATGATTTTACTACTAATTTACTACAATTTTACTACTACTTTACTACTACTTTAAAGCTATTTTACTACTATTCCACCACTCAAAAATGGTGCCAAACGGTTGCAAATGCTCCCCTGAGAGGTTTGGCGGTCGAAACAGATGGCTTTTTGTCTCAGGAAAAGAAATCTGCCCTCGGCAACTTAACCGGCAGAAAAATCTTCTTTTGAAAAAATCCCTAAGCCCCAGGGTCACAATTTCAGCAAAAATCTGACTTTCGGCAATTCACTCAAAAATGGTGCCAAACGGTTGCAAATGCTCCCCTGAAAGGTTTGCCGGTCGAAACAGAAGGCTTTTTATCACAGGACAAGAAATCAGCCCTCGACAATTTAACCGGGAGAAAAAGATTTTTTTGAAAAAATCTCTAAGCCCCGGGGTCACAATTTCAGCAAAAATCTGAAGTTCTCCAATTCACTCAAAAATGGTGCCAAACGGTTGCAAATGTTCCCCTGAAAGGTTTGCCGGTCGAAACAGAAGGATTTTTATCACAGGACAAGAAATCAGCCCTCAACAACTTCACCAGCAGAAAAAGGTTTTTTTGAAAAATTCCCTAAGGGTCACAATTTCAGCAAAAATCTAAAGTTCTCCAATTCACTCAAAAATGGTTCCAAACGGTTGCAAATGCTCCCCTGCGAGGTTTGGCGGTCGAAACAGAAGGCTTTTTATGAAAGAAAAAGAAATCAGCCCTCGACAACTTAACCGGCAGAAATATTTTCTGTGAAAAAATCCCTAAGCCCCGGGGTCACAATTTCATCAAAAATCTGACTTTTTTACTACTTCTTTACTACTGCTTTATTACTACTTTACTACTGCTTTACTACCATTTTACTACTACTTTACTACCATTTTACTACTGCTTTACTACTACTTTACTACCATTTTACTACTACTTTACTACCATTTTACTACTGCTTTACTACTACTTTACTGCCATTTTACTACTGCTTTACTACTTCTTCACTACTGTTTTATTATGATTTTACTCCTAATTTACTACAATTTTACTACTACTTTACTACTACTTTAAAGCTATTTTACTACTATTCCACCACTCAAAAATGGTGCAACTTAACCGGCAGAAATATTTTCTGTGAAAAAATCCCTAAGCCCCGGGGTCACAATTTCATCAAAAATCTGACTTTTTTACTACTACTTTACTACTGCTTTATTACTACTTTACTACTGCTTTACTACCATTTTACTACTGCTTTACTACCATTTTACTACTGCTTTACTACTACTTTACTACCATTTTACTACTACTTTACTACCATATTACTACTGCTTTACTACTACTTTACTGCCATTTTACTACTGCTTTACTACTACTTCACTACTTTTTTACTATGATTTTACTACTAATTTACTACAATTTTACTACTACTTTACTACTACTTTAAAGCTATTTTACTACTATTCCACCACTCAAAAATGGTGCCAAACGGATGCAAATGCTCCCCTGAGAGGTTTGGCGGTCGAAACAGATGGCTTTTTGTCTCAGGAAAAGAAATCAGCCCTCAACAACTTCAACGGCAGAAAAAGATTTTTTTGAAAAAAATACCTACCGTATTTTTCGCTCTATAACACGCAGTTTTTTCCTCCTAGAAAGTAAGGGGAAATGTCTGTGCGTGTTATGGAGCGAATGCCTACGGATGGCAGGGGAATCCGCTGCAGTTGTGAGCAGTCCGTGGCTCTCTTTGAAACTGCAAAGCGGGTGTAAGCGGCTCCTGTCAGCGAGCGGAGCCGGGGAGGAGGGAAAAAAGCAGAGCGGCGCTGGCTGTTTTAAAACAACCCGTGCTCTCTGTCCCTCTCTCCTCACTGAGCTGCTACGTAGCAGCAAAACGTTTCAGCCAGCCTAGCCGAGGAGGGAAAAAAGCAGAGCGGCGCTGGCTGTTTTAAAACAACCCGTGCTCTCTGTCCCTCTCTCCTCACTGAGCTGCTACGTAGCAGCAAAACGTTTCAGCCAGCCTAGCCGAGGAGGGAAAAAAGCAGAGCGACGCTGGCTGCTTAAAAACAACCCGTGCTCTCTGTCCCTCTCTCCCCACTGAGCTGCTAAGTAGCAGCGAAACGTTTCAGCCAGCCTAGCCGAGGAGGGAAAAAAGCAGAGCGGCGCTGGCTGTTTTAAAACAACCCGTGCTCTCTGTCCCTCTCTCCTCACTGAGCTGCTACGTAGCAGCAAAACGTTTCAGCCAGCCTAGCCGAGGAGGGAAAAAAGCAGAGCGACGCTGGCTGCTTAAAAACAACCCGTGCTCTCTGTCCCTCTCTCCCCACTGAGCTGCTAAGTAGCAGCAAAACGTTTCAGCCAGCCTAGCCGAGGAGGGGAAAAAGCAGAGCGACGCTGGCTGCTTAAAAACAACCCGTGCTCTCTGTCCCTCTCTCCCCACTGAGCTGCTAAGTAGCAGCAAAACGTTTCAGCCAGCCTAGCCGAGGAGGGAAAAAAGCAGAGCGACGCTGGCTGTTTTAAAACAACCTGTGCTCTCTGTCCCTCTCTCCTCACTGAGCTGCTACGTAGCAGCAAAACGTTTCAGCCAGCCTAGCCGAGGAGGGAAAAAAGCAGAGCGGCGCTGGCTGCTTTAAAACAACCCCGTGCTCTCTGTCCCTGCCTGCAGTTTTTTGCTGTCCGATTTTGGATCAGCCACTGTAGGGGCTGTGTGTGTGTGAGTGTGTGCTTGAGCTATCGTTCTCCTCCTCCTGCTTCCTGTTCTCTCTCACAGCGCCCCAGCGCTCTCCTGCGACTTTAGGATTGATACTGTGTGTGTGTGTGTGATCGTTCTCCTTCTCTTGCTTCCCACTCCCAGCCCCTACGCTCTCCTGCGACTATAGGATTGATACTGTGTGTGTGTGTGTGTGTGTGAGAGAGAGAGGGGGGGGGATCGTTCTCCTTCTCTTGCTTCCCACTCCCAGCGCCCCTGCCTCTCCTGTGACTTTAGGATTGATACTCCGTGTGTCTGTGTGTGTGAGAGGGATTGTTCTCCTCCTCCTGCTTCCTGTTCACTCCCCCAGCGCCCCTGCGACTTTAGGGCGACTTTAGCATGGATCCACATGGATCCTCAGGATTTTTGCATTGGGCTACCCCAAACTCACCGTCAGATCACATGTCTGTGGCCACAGCATGAACCACAAAAATCATACATCCACTGTTTTGTTTAGAATATTTTTTTCTTGTTTTCCTCCTTTAAAAACTACATGCGTGTTATGGTCTGGTGCGTGTTATAGAGCGAAAAATACGGTAAGCCCCAGGGTCACAATTTCATCAAAAATCTGACTTTCGGCAATTCACTCAAAAATGGTACCAAACGGTTGCATATGCTCCACTGCGAGGTTTGGCGGTCAAAACCGAAGGCTTTTTATCACAGGAAAAGAAATCAGCCCTCGACAACTTAACCTGCAGAATATTTTTTTTTAAAAAAAAATCATCAAAAATCTGACTTTCGGCCATTCACTCAAAAATGGTGCCAAACGGTTGCACATGCTCCCCTGAGAGGTTTGGCGGTCGAAACAGATGGCTTTTTGTCTCAGGAAAAGAAATCAGCCCTCGACAACTTCACCGGCAGAAAAAGATTTTTTTCAAAAAATTACCTAAGCCCCAGGGTCACAATTTCAGCAAAAATCTGAAGTTCTCCAATTCACTCAAAAATGGTGCCAAACGGTTGCAAATGCTCCTCTGAAATGTTTGCCGGTCGAAACAGAAGGCTTTTTATCACAGGACAAGAAATCAGCCCTCAACAACTTCACCGGCAGAAAAAGGTATTTTTGAAAAAATCCCTAAGCGTCACAATTTCAGCAAAAATCTAAAGTTCTCCAATTCACTCAAAAATGGTTCCAAACGGTTGCAAATGCTCCCCTGCGAGGTTTGGCGGTCGAAACAGAAGGCTTTTTATGAAAGGAAAAGAAATCAGCCCTCGACAACTTAACCGGCAGAAATATTTTCTGTGAAAAAATCCCTAAGCCCCAGGGTCACAATTTCAGCAAAAATCTGACTTTCGGCAATTCACTCAAAAATGGTGCCAAACGGTTGCAAATGCTCCCCTGAAAGGTTTGCCAGTTGAAACAGAAGGCTTTTTATCACAGGAAAAGAAATCAGCCCTCGACAATTTAACCGGGAGAAAAAGATTTTTTTTAAAAAATCACAATTTCATCAAAAATCTTTCTTTCGGCCATTCACTCAAAAATGGTGCCAAACGGATGCAAATGCTCCCGTGAGAGGTTTGGTGGTCAGAAACAGAAGGCTTTTTATCACAGGATAAGAAATTAACCCTCGACAGCTTAACAGGGAGAAAAAGATTTTTTTAAAAAAAATCCCTCAGTCACAATTTCATCAAAAATCTAACTTTCGGCCATTCACTCAAAAATGGTGCCAAACGGATGCAAATGCTCCCCTGAGAGGTGTGGCGGTCAAAACAGAAGGCTTCTTATCTCAGGAAAAGAAATCAGCCCTCGACAACTTAAAGCGCAGAAAAAGATTTTTTTGAAAAAATCCCTAAGCCCCGGGGTCACAATTTCATTAAAAATCTGACTTTCGGCCATTCACTCAAAAATGGTGCCAAACGGTTGAAAATATTCCCCTGAGAGGTTTGGCGGTCGAAACAGAAGGCTTTTTATCTCAGGGAAAGAAATCAGCCCTTGACAACTTAACCGGCAGAAAAATATTTTTTTGAAAAAATCCCTAATGTCCGTGGTCACAATTACATCAAAAATCTGACTTTCGGCCATTCACTCAAAAATGGCGCCAAACGGTTGCAAATGCTCCCCTGAGAGGTTTCGCGGTCGAAACAGAAGGCTTTTTATCACAGGAAAAGAAATTAGCCCTCGACAACTTAACCTGCAGAATTTTTTTTTGAAAAAATCCCTAAGCCCCGGGGTCACAATTTCATCAAAAATCTGACTTTCGGCCATTCACTCCAAAATGGTCCCAAACGGTTGCAAATGCTCCCCTGAGAGGTTTGGCAGTCGAAACAGAAGGCTTTTTTATCACAGGAAAAGAAATCAGCCCTCGACAACTTAACCTGCAGATATTATTTTTTTGAAAAAATCCCTAAGCCCCGGGGTCACAATTTGATCAAAAATCTGACTTTCAGCCATTCACTCAAAAATGGTGCCAAACGGTTGCAAATGCTCCCCTGAGAGGTTTGGCGGTCGAAACAGAAGGCTTTTTTATCACAGGAAAAGAAATTAGCCCTCGACAACTTAACCTGCAGAAAAATATTTTTTTGTAAAAATCCCTAAGCTAGGTGGTCACAATTACATCAAAATTCTGACTTTCGGCCATTCACTCAAAAATGGTGCCAAACGGTTGCAAATGCTCCCCTGAGAGGTTTGGCGGTCGAAACAGAAGGGTTTTTATGAAAGGAAAAGAAATCAGCCCTCGACAACTTAATTGGCAGAAAAAGATTCTTTTGAAAAAATCCCTAACCCCCGGGGTTACAATTTCATCAAAAATCTGTCTTTCGGCCATTCACTCAAATATGGTGCCAAACGGTTGCAAACGCTCTCCTGAGAGGTTTGGCGGTCGAAACAGAAAGCTTTTTAGGAAAGGAAAAGAAATCAGCCCTCGACAACTTAACGGGTAGAAAAAGATTCTTTTGAAAAAATCCCTAATGTCCGTGGTCACAATTACATCAAAAATCTGACTTTCGGCCATTCACTCAAAAATGATGCCAAACGGATGCAAATGCTCCCCTGAGAGGTTTGGCGGTCGAAACAGAATGCTTTTTTATCACAGGAAAAGAAATTAGCCCTCGACAACTTAACCTGCAGAAAAATATTTTTTTGTAAAAATCCCTAAGCTCCGTGGTCACAATTACATCAAAATTCTGACTTTCGGCCATTCACTCAAAAATGGTGCCAAACGGTTGCAAATGCCCCCCTGAGAGGTTTGGCGGTCAAAACAGAAGGCTTTTTATCTCAGGAAAAGAAATCAGCCCTTGACAACTTAAAGGGCAGAAAAAGATTTTTTTGAAAAAATCCCTAAGCCCCGGGGTCACAATTTCATCAAAAATCTGACTTTTTTACTACTACTTTACTACTACTTTACTACTGCTTTACTACCATTTTACTACTGCTTTACTACTACTTTACTACTGCTTTACTACCATTTTACTACTACTTTACTACCATTTTACTACTGCTTTACTACTACTTTACTACCATTTTACTACTACTTTACTACTACTTTACTACCATTTTACTACTACTTTACTACTACTTTACTACCATTTTACTACTGCTTTACTACCATTTTACTACTGCTTTACTAGTACTTTACTACCATTTTACTACTACTTTACTACTGCTTTACTACCATTTTACTACTGCTTTACTACCATTTTACTACTGCTTTACTACTACTTTACTACCATTTTACTACCACTTTACTACTACTTTACTGCCATTTTACTACTGCTTTACTACTTCTTCACTACTGTTTTATTATGATTTTACTACTAATTTACTACAATTTTACTACTACTTTACTACTACTTTAAAGCTATTTTACTACTATTCCACCACTCAAAAATGGTGCCAAACGGTTGCAAATGCTCCCCTGAGAGGTTTGGCGGTCGAAACAGATGGCTTTTTGTCTCAGGAAAAGAAATCTGCCCTCGGCAACTTAACCGGCAGAAAAATCTTCTTTTGAAAAAATCCCTAAGCCCCAGGGTCACAATTTCAGCAAAAATCTGACTTTCGGCAATTCACTCAAAAATGGTGCCAAACGGTTGCAAATGCTCCCCTGAAAGGTTTGCCGGTCGAAACAGAAGGATTTTTATCACAGGACAAGAAATCAGCCCTCGACAATTTAACCGGGAGAAAAAGATTTTTTTGAAAAAATCTCTAAGCCCCGGGGTCACAATTTCAGCAAAAATCTGAAGTTCTCCAATTCACTCAAAAATGGTGCCAAACGGTTGCAAATGTTCCCCTGAAAGGTTTGCCGGTCGAAACAGAAGGATTTTTATCACAGGACAAGAAATCAGCCCTCAACAACTTCACCAGCAGAAAAAGGTTTTTTTGAAAAATTCCCTAAGGGTCACAATTTCAGCAAAAATCTAAAGTTCTCCAATTCACTCAAAAATGGTTCCAAACGGTTGCAAATGCTCCCCTGCGAGGTTTGGCGGTCGAAACAGAAGGCTTTTTATGAAAGAAAAAGAAATCAGCCCTCGACAACTTAACCGGCAGAAATATTTTCTGTGAAAAAATCCCTAAGCCCCGGGGTCACAATTTCATCAAAAATCTGACTTTTTTACTACTACTTTACTACTACTTTACTACTGCTTTACTACTACTTTACTACCATTTTACTACCATTTTACTACTGCTTTACTACTACTTTACTACTGCTTTACTACCATTTTACTACTACTTTACTACCATTTTACTACTGCTTTACTACTACTTTACTACCATTTTACTACTGCTTTACTACTACTTTACTACCATTTTACTACTACTTTACTACTGCTTTACTACCATTTTACTACTGCTTTACTACCATTTTACTACTGCTTTACTACTACTTTACTACCATTTTACTTCCACTTTACTACTACTTTACTGCCATTTTACTACTGCTTTACTACTTCTTCACTACTGTTTTATTATGATTTTACTACTAATTTACTACAATTTTACTACTACTTTACTACTACTTTAAAGCTATTTTACTACTATTCCACCACTCAAAAATGGTGCCAAACGGTTGCAAATGCTCCCCTGAGAGGTTTGGCGGTCGAAACAGATGGCTTTTTGTCTCAGGAAAAGAAATCTGCCCTCGGCAACTTAACCGGCAGAAAAATCTTCTTTTGAAAAAATCCCTAAGCCCCAGGGTCACAATTTCAGCAAAAATCTTTCTTTCGGCCATTCACTCAAAAATGGTGCCAAACGGATGCAAATGCTCCCGTGAGAGGTTTGGTGGTCAGAAACAGAAGGCTTTTTATCACAGGATAAGAAATTAACCCTCGACAGCTTAACAGGGAGAAAAAGATTTTTTTAAAAAAAATCCCTCAGTCACAATTTCATCAAAAATCTAACTTTCGGCCATTCACTCAAAAATGGTGCCAAACGGATGCAAATGCTCCCCTGAGAGGTGTGGCGGTCAAAACAGAAGGCTTCTTATCTCAGGAAAAGAAATCAGCCCTCGACAACTTAAAGCGCAGAAAAAGATTTTTTTGAAAAAATCCCTAAGCCCCGGGGTCACAATTTCATCAAAAATCTGACTTTCGGCCATTCACTCAAAAATGGTGCCAAACGGTTGAAAATATTCCCCTGAGAGGTTTGGCGGTCGAAACAGAAGGCTTTTTATCTCACGGAAAGAAATCAGCCCTTGACAACTTAACCGGCAGAAAAATATTTTTTTGAAAAAATCCCTAATGTCCGTGGTCACAATTACATCAAAAATCTGACTTTCGGCCATTCACTCAAAAATGGTGCCAAACGGATGCAAATGCTCCCCTGAGAGGTTTCGCGGTCGAAACAGAAGGCTTTTTATCACAGGAAAAGAAATTAGCCCTAGACAACTTCAACGGCAGAAAAAGATTTTTTTGAAAAAATCCCTAAGCCCCGGGGTCACAATTTCATCAAAAATCTGACTTTCGGCCATTCACTCCAAAATGGTCCCAAACGGTTGCAAATGCTCCCCTGAGAGGTTTGGCAGTCGAAACAGAAGGCTTTTTTATCACAGGAAAAGAAATCAGCCCTCGACGACTTAACCTGCAGATATTATTTTTTTGAAAAAATCCCTAAGCCCCGGGGTCACAATTTGATCAAAAATCTGACTTTCAGCCATTCACTCAAAAATGTTGCCAAACGGTTGCAAATGCTCCCCTGAGAGGTTTGGCGGTCGAAACAGAAGGCTTTTTATCACAGGAAAAGAAATCTGCCCTCGGCAACTTAACCGGCAGAAAAATCTTCTTTTGAAAAAATCCCTAAGCCCCAGGGTCATAATTTGATCAAAAATCTGACTTTCGGCTATTCAGTCAAAAATGGTGCCAAACGGTCGCACATGCTCCCCTGCGAGGTTTGGCGGTTGAAACAGAAGGCTTTTTATGAAAGGAAAAGAAATCAGCCCTCGACAATTTAACCGGCAGAAATTTTTTCTGTGAAAAAATCCCTAAGCCCCGGAGTCACAATTTCATCAAAAATCTGACTTTTTTTCTACTACTTTAATACTACTTTACTACTGCTTTACTACTACTTTACTACCATTTTACTACCATTTTACTACTGCTTTACTACTGCTTTACTACTGCTTTACTACCATTTTACTACTACTTTACTACCATTTTACTACTGCTTTACTACTACTTTACTACCATTTTACTACTACTTTACTACTACTTTACTACCATTTTACTACTACTTTACTACTTTACTACCATTTTACTACTGCTTTACTACCATTTTACTACTGCTTTACTACTACTTTACTACCATTTTACTACTACTTTACTACTGCTTTACTACCATTTTACTACTGCTTTACTACCATTTTACTACTGCTTTACTACTACTTTACTACCATTTTACTACCACTTTACTACTACTTTACTGCCATTTTACTACTGCTTTACTACTTCTTCACTACTGTTTTATTATGATTTTACTACTAATTTACTACAATTTTACTACTACTTTACTACTACTTTAAAGCTATTTTACTACTATTCCACCACTCAAAAATGGTGCCAAACGGTTGCAAATGCTCCCCTGAGAGGTTTGGCGGTCGAAACAGATGGCTTTTTGTCTCAGGAAAAGAA